>NC_139909.1:8753092-9060592 GCF_905171665.1 Trachurus trachurus | reverse complement strand
GTCTGTGAGGTCCGTTACATTTCCTTCCATCCCATAAACATTAACCTGCAGCAGCAGCAGCAGCAGAGTCACAATGTCATGATGATGATGATGAAGCTTTAAACTTTGTGTTAGCATCATCATCATCATCCACTAAGAAACAATCATGACATCATCATCATGTTTATGTTGCCGTGATACGACGACGATGACGAGGAGTTTGTGTCAAACTAACCAGATGTGAGAGTTTAAGGTTGGAGCAGGCTAACAGTTTCCCTTTGTTTCCAGTGTTTGTGCTAAGCTAAGTGTTAGCAATTAAGTGGACCGGTCAAGATAGATAGATAGATAGGTGGATGTTTTCTGTGGAGAGAGACAGAAAGAGTTAGAGAGAGAAAGAAAGAATGTAAGAAAGAATGAAAAGGGAAGGAAAGGAAGAACGAAAGAAATCATGAAAGAAGGAAGGAAAGAAAGAAGGAATAAAAAAGGAAAGAAGGAAGGAAAGGAAGAAAGAATGAAAGACAGATAGATGTTTTCTGTGAAGAGAGACAGAAAGAGTGAGAGAGAGAAAACATGAAAGAAAGAAAGAATTAATGAAAAAGAAAGAAAGGAAGAATGAAAGAAAGAAAGAAAGAATGAAAAAGGAAGGAAAGGAAGAAAGAAAGAAAGAAATAATGAAAGAAGGAAGGAAAAGGGAAAGAAAGAAAGAAAGAAAGAAGCAATGGAAAAGGAAAGAAGGAAGGAAAGAAAGAAATATAGAAGGAATTAAAAAAGAAAGAAAGAAAGAAAGAAAGAAAGAAAAAGGAAGGAAAGAAAGAAAGAATGAAGGAAAGAAGGAATGAAAAAGTAAAGAAAGAAAGAAAGAAAGAAAGAAAGAAAGAAAGAAAGAAAGAAAGAAAGAAGTGTAAAGAAGTGTCCTAACTGATGACATTTGGAGCCACGTTAAAGTATTTAACACGCCTGTTTCTGAGGGTAATCACCATACCTGTCCTTCTGTGTGTGTGTGTGTGTGTGTGTGTGTGTGTGTGTGTGTGTGTGTGTGTGTGTGTGCGCGCCGTCGCGTCACAGGTCGGGCAGGTACATCAAGTAACGGCACATACCAGAGACCGTTGGTTTGGTTTGGAGAGGGAGTGTCACAGTCTCTCCGCGTAATTACGCACCGACCGCTCGTCTGTTGTTGTGTTTGTTACGAACAGAAAGAGTCCGACGATTAAAATAGTTTCGACTCTGATCTCAGTTACTGAACAGGAGCCACAGTTACAGACACCCAGCGGTTTCAACTCCACAAAAAATAATTATTATAATTAAAAAAAAAGGATCTGTGCGTAATAAATAACACTAAAAAGTTATTAAAAAAGACATTTTTCTTGTCTTTTTTGTTCTTTGGTTCAGTTCTTCCACTGGTTCCGGTTTCAAACAGCACAGAGGATGTAAAAGTCAATGATTAAAAGTTAACGGTGATGAGAAGAGGAGAGGAATGAGGGAGAGAGAGGGAAGAGAGAAGAGGGGGGAAGGGTGAGAGAGAGAAAAAAAGGAGCGAGAGAAAGAGGTTTTAGGGTGTAGTCCGTTACTTGTTATCTGATACCGACGTGGTCCTACAATAAAACCTCTGCCGATGGCAACAATGGGGATTGTTCTCACTGAGGGAGGGGGGAGAGAGAGAGAGGAGGAGGAGGAGGGGGAGTAAAGGGGGGAGGAGGAGGAGGGGGTCTCTCTCTCTCTCTTTCTACCTGTCATAGAAATGTAAAAGCAGCCGCAGACAGACAAACAGCTCTGACAGTTTCCACATGTCAGCGCCTGCTCCTCCTCGGTCTGGACACGTTACACTGTTCAACTGCCGTCACATTATTATCATCAAATCAGGGATCGATTAATCCAGATTCACCACGATCTGATAGACAGATAGATATCTATAGATTATATATCGATCCTTAAGAAGAGGATTTAAATTACAGCTGATAATAAAAAGTGTCTTTATAACTGTAACATACGCAGGAAAACTCCGTCTCCATCAACCACCGACACTGTGGTTCAATAGAGACAGAAAGATTATATAAAGCTGTATAAAGGCCACACAGACACACACACACACAAACTCTCACACACATACACACCTAAGTGAACGAGGAAGAGAGGGAGAGGCAGTAATCAGGGGTTGAAGGTCGGTGTGAAAAGCAACGGGCCCTGCAGAGTTTATAGGCCTCAGCGAGTTCCGGTGTCAATAAACTGCACTTTAATTCTCCTGTTATGAGTTTTATGTAAGAGTTAATTGCTGTTTTGTTTATATTCTTTTATAATACTAAATAAAAAAAATGCTTTCTCTTATTTGAATCTTGTTTTTATAATAAAAAAATAAATAAATGAGGGTTAAAAAAAAAGATACAGAATATAAAACTATAAACTGGGAGTGACTTGTAACGGGGCCTCCTCTTGGGCCTCTCTGTGTTTCCCGTTATTCCGTGTCCCACAGCGGCCCCGTTACAATCCCCACCCGACCCCTCCTCCCCTCTTCACCCGCCACTGGATCCAAACATCAAATCCACCGAGGACAAACCCGCGCGTAAAAGTCGTCCAGATACGCACCGCGAGGCTCCACCGACTTTTTGTTGACTTTTTTAAATAAAAACAAACAAAACAAAACAAAAAACCCCCAGAAACAAACCAACCTAAACGTGGCTCAGTCATTATCTCCAGCGGCAGCAGCGTGGACTGGACTCACCTGGGATGTAGACGTCGCCTCGTTCATGATCCGGGAGCTCGCTCCAGTTCCGCTTCCCCGGCGACACGTTCGCCTTTTTCACCAAGAAGGCCCGTGGCATGCTGCTGCTGGCTGGGGGCTGGGGGGGCAAGGGGGGTCCGGTGGGGCAAGAAGAGGGAGACTAGTCCCCAACACGGAGTCACAAAAAAAAAAAAAAAAAAAAAGCAGGAAACTCCAGAAAGAAAAAACAAAACAGTGCGAAGGAGGAAGAAGGAGCGACACCTTCCACCTTCACTCAGGTTTCGTAAGCCGCTGTTCGCTGTTTCTCCTCCCGCCTCCTGGCTCTCCTCAGCCCGCTGACTGTCGGTCCTCCGGAGGAAGAAAGAAGAGAAAAGAGAGAAGAAAGAATGAGAAAAGTGTCGCTGGCTCCGCGGAGAAACAGAAAGACAGGTGAGTCCGCTCAGGTGAACGAGCCGCAGGTAGAAGAGAGACGAGAATGAGCCGCTGCGCTGGAATAACGGGAGTGAGTGAGTGAGTGTGAGTGTGAGAGAGAAAAATACTCCGATCACGCACACGCACGCACGCACCGACTCGACTCGACAGACAGAGGTGGGTCGAAACGCAGCCAAGCCAGGTACTCATTTAAAAAAGCAGGAAACGGGCGCCACCGCGCATGCGCGTCAGAAATAACGGTGACAACAGGCTGCAGGGCTCGGCCTCATACCTGCTCGACCGGTTTACCCCTCCTTCCTCCCTCTCTCTCTGCCTCTCTCCACCTCTCTCTGCCTCCACCGCTTCTCCATTCCGCTTTAAGGTGTGGAGAAAAGACAAGAGGAGGAAGAGAATATAGGGACTAGGTGTGTGTGTGTGTGTGTGTGTGTGTGTGTGTGTGTGTGTGTGTGTGTGTGTGTGTGTGTGTGTGTGTAGGAGGTAAAGGATAATATATAATATACAGTAACGTAAAGCTGCTCTTCTACTCTTGGTCTGAACACACTTTCCTCCTCTGCGAGATGCATGAACCAATAAGCTGTGCAGTCTTGTCTAAGAGTTTGACCTTTGACCTTTTGTTGTTGTTCTTCTTTTCTGGTCATTTTCATGTTGAGGGTCTCGAGTCGACTCTACAACCTGACCCCTGACCCTTCGCTTCAGGCCCAGAAGACATTATTTGTTCCAATCAGATTTGATTTTAACAAAAAAAAAAAAAAGTTTGTAGATGTATGAAATGTCAGAGGATAAAAAGATAAAACTCACCCGTGACTTTTCTTTTATACATCCAAACCTTGTTTTTCTGTCGGTTTCTTGGTTTGGTGGCACCAAAGAGTCTTTGTGAATCATCAAATCTTACGATTCAATAACAGGTTTTTTTGTTTGTTTGTTTTTAAATGAATATACTTTAAAAAATCATCATCTTGTCTCTAGACTAGTTGGTGTTGTCTTGGTTACGTAGACTTCAGCTTGTCAACAGAAACTCGTTCGGTTCAGTTCAGTTCAGTTGTATTTACGACTTTTTTGTGAAAAGGAAATCCCACTCCTACTCACCTGTAGGGGGAGCCAGGGAGCAGAGACAACTCATTCTTCCAGTCGGGCTTTAAAGCTCCAGTGTGTAATAACTGTCAAGGTTTATTGGCAAAATCTGAGTCTACTACCCATGAATATATTTGTATAAGTGTATAATCGCTATAAAATAAAATCTGTTTGGTTTTCGTAGTCTTAAAGCAGATATCAGCTTCACGGCCGTTTCGGCTAATGCTGCGTTCAAGGCAGGCTTTTGAAACCGTAAGTTACAGCTTCAAGTCACAACTACGACTTGGTAGCGTTCCAGGTAACCCGTAGCTCGTGTTTTTACCATCCTGTTGTCTGTGAAAGTTCCCTATAACGGCCACTCGTAACTTCCGACCCGTGAACTCGTACCAGATCGAACTGGTATGACTTCACAGGAAGGAAAAACACAAAGTACGAGTTTCTTTGAACGCACCATGAGTTAGCAGCCCCCGCCCTTGTCAGGCATCAATTGGTCCTCGTGCTACGTCACCACATTCACGCGCATCCCTTGGCTGCACACACAGCCCTTCATGCCGTTCTCTCTCCTCATTGGATAACACTTGTATCCCACAAGGAAAATTTTCTCCTCGGGTTACAGCAGAGCAGAGTGACGGAGAGACTCGTGTTTAGGCTGAAATACTTCATGTAAGTGATTGCTGACGGAAAATAGGACTATTTAGGACTTATATTAACAAAAACATTCCACTGATATCTGCTTTAAAGGTGTACAGAAAAGAAAATTGAATTTGAGCCCACTTTGGGTCATAAAATTAATGTGATAACTCATCTTTCAGACGTTGTAGGCCAAACTTTGTGCAAAATTCTATTTTTGAGTAAATCTGGGATGAAAGTGTGTATTTTTTTTTTCGCATTGGATAATGCAGGCGCACGGATTATACGTCAGCCTGTACACGATTCACTAGCCACTGATATTGGATCCATCATCCGTCATTCAAACGTCTGAGACAACACACACACACGGAGCTCGGTGTCGCCCCAAGCTTTGAATATCGCGCCCGCTCGATAACGACCAATCAAATTCGTTTTCCTCACTCGGGTAAACTCGTGTTGCAGCTCGTGACAACTCGGCGCGACAAACAGGACAAACGGACATTTCTGTACACCTTTAAGGGTCTTGCTTTAGAGAGCGTCGCCATCTTGCACCCGTTGTGGAAAATCCAGCCAGCCAGAGAGCATGTTTTGCAAGTTTTGTGTTCATAAATAAACGAACGAAAAAGAAGGCGGGAGGAAAGAAGGAGTAGGAAATAGCAGAGAGAGGGACTTAGTAGTTAGTCGGTAGAGAATAGTAAGAAGATAGTGAGTTATAAACCTGAAAGTTTGCAAATGGAGCACAAGTTTTTTTGTCCTCGGGGGCCACCGTCACTTTGCTGACGGGAGGGATGAGCGCGAGTGGGTGATGCCACGGTTTTCCCCCGATTTTACGTACTGGCCCTTTAAAGAAAAATCTTCAGATTTCTAAATAATATAAAAAATTCAGTAAAAGCTGAATGAAATAATGGAAATACAAAGAGCTGAAGTCTCTGCTGCCAGTGCCACTTTATGTTAATTGAGATCAAACCTGCAGTCGTGACAGTTAGTTATTAGTTAGCCGACAGTTGTTGTGTTTGTTTGTTTCTTTGATTATCAGCAGGATTATTTACATAACTCACAAAAAGTCTTGAACCGATTTGCATAAGAGCTGATCGACAGGGCGGGACTGCTGGGTTTTGATGTAAAATATCCGACACATTGATGCGGCTGACAGGTGAATAATTGAACGGATTGATTAGTTGACTGATAGAAAATATACTGACTTTCCAGTTCAGCCTCTAAAATGTGACAATTTGTGGTTTTTCTTTCTTGTTTAACATGAAATTGAAAATTTAAAAACAAAGACAATACTTGTTCGATCTGCTTATCTGATTTTATATTGGATAGACTGCTAGTGAGATATTATAGATAATCAATACCAGAGTGATACTTAGTTAATTTGTTTAATATCACACCTAAAACAAGACCAGTACATTGTCTGTAGACATGTAAATGACTCATTCAACTCCACCTTTACCTCCCTGCTGTGTGTTTACGGCCCCCTCCAGCTTTGTAATTAACACACACACACACACACACACACACACACACACACACACACACACACACACACACACACACACACACACACACACACACACACACACTAAAAGGCCTCTTTGAAACACCTGAAACCTTATAACACATATAACAACCAGTTTCTTTCCCTTCATGTGTTTCATTTCGTTTTCTTCCCTCCTTCGTCTCTTCGTCTTCGTCTTCACATTTAAACAAATCTACTCGTTTCGTTGTTTTTGGCCGCTCATTGTTGTCGTTGTCCTTGTTGTTGTTTTTTCTCTGCAGCTCGTGTGGCAGCGACAGGAGAGTCGACTTCACCTCGGACCAGTCGGACCTGATCGACGACCTCATCTCTGTCTCATTCTCTCGCCTCCGACACGACTGTTACTTCTTTGTCTCTCCTCTGTTTGTGTTTCCACTTGAAAGCAACACACTGATTTTTTCCTCCTCTAGTTTTTCTTTTTCTAAAGAAAGAAAACTCGACTTATCTGCTCCTCTTTTAATGCTTTCTGTGATTATTGATGTTTTATCCATGTTATCCCTCATTTGATCACTTGTTATTTTATATTCCATCTCGTTGTAATGTTTTCCATTTTAATCTTTCCATCACTCATTCTTGTTTTTTCATGTGACGCACTTGGTGCTGTATGAATAAACTTATTTATCATCATTATTGTTGTTCTTATTATTCATACTGATCAGCTGATAAGCCTGAGGTGTGAAAATGACAGACATGGCTTTGTCATTTATTTATAGCTTCCTAATGAGAAAATAAATAGAGGCCGTATTCAAATTTTGCTGATTTAACTCGTGGGTTCGGTCGCTTTCACCTGTGACAGTCGACTGATAATGTGGCACTAGGTAGAACAAGCATGTTTACAATGTTTCCTGCACTTTATTGTATCTAAAATGTATTGATAATGTTCAAATCCTCCTTAAAATTATGTTTAATGTAAGTCCAGACAGCCTATTAATATTGTTTTTTTGTTAGAGTTTATTATATATAATAAGTCATTTTAGGATGTGACAGCACCTTTATGCACCTTGCATGTTGCCTGAGAGACAAAAACCCAGGGGGAGGGTAAAAGACTCACATCTCCTCCTGAGCCTGTTGCCTGTGAACGCACCGTAACAAACTGATGATGAGTCACTTCTGGTTTTCTCTCGACTGGATGTTTGGAGAAAGTTCAGTGAGTGAAGCTGTGAAGCTGTAACAACGACTCAGGAACAAGTTTTTCATTCATTTCAAGTGGAAATCTCAACAAATATTCAAAAACCCGTGAGTGCAAATTGAACATTTTGTTAGATGGGACTTTAGTGACCACCGGTGGTGACATCAGAAATTACACTTAATGGCAGAAACAACAGCAACAAACTCTAGAATTGATTTAAAGAGGCTTCAATTACAAAAAAACACACAACTCTTTATTGATTTAATGTGTTTTGAAGTGTGCACTGTTCACCCATCACTATAACAGTCTGACTTCCTGTTGCTTGTTGCCCTGATTGGAAATACATTTGAAGATGCTGCCGCCTCCCAACATCTTCAACATTACAGTAAAACCGGTTTGTGTGCTTCCTGGGAGCTACCATTGTTTTCTAATTTGTTTTTTTTTTAAAGGTTTAAACTCCAGATGAGTCAAACTTGAAGTGTAAAACCTTTAGCTCTAAATATAAAACATGTCAGAACAAAAATGTTTGGCATTTTAAAGATATCAACCACTCCCTCTGTGCTTTTAAATGTCATTTGGTGAGAAAAGGAGTGGACACATATTTTCTGACCTACTGCGGCTGATCCTGTTTTTTGACTTTCGATTCTCCTCAGTTGTGCCTCTCTTTGTGAGCGTCATGTCATAATTGTCGGCTACTTTGCATACTTTATAGGCTTTGTCTTCTCGGTAATATGCGGGAGCACTGGTCAGGTGGCATACCTGAGTGTGTTGGCGTGTGTGTGTGTTGGGGGAGAGTTGTTTATGCCAAGAAAAGCTCATGTGATAATAAAATATGTGAATTAAGGTGTGTGGCTGACTGATATATACAAGCTGAGACTTTAAAAGTAAAGAAAACCAGAAGAAAAGGTGTGGTTTAAAAAAAATAATCATAGAAAATCATACAGTTGTTTCAGGCCACGCCCCTTTGTGCCACATCTGTCTCTGTGGCGCAACCGGCTAGCGCGTGCGGCTGTTAACCGAAAGGTTGGTGGTTCGAGCCCACCCAGGGACGATTCGTTCTTAGTTTAATGATGAAACATGATGTAAAACCTGTTCACTTGACATTGTAAGGCAATATTCTGCAGAACTACATTGTCAACAGTTATGCCCACAATGACAGAAAGGTCAAAGGTCAAACAACTCCAGATAAAACGACGAAGTAACATATGTTATCAGGAACTTGAGTTTTATACCTAATGTAATATACCACTCAGAAAGTTTTTGGTTTTAGAGGACAGACAGGAACCTGTAAAAACGAGGCTGAAGCATAGGGAAAAAAAGTGGGTGGTGATTTGAGACCAAGGCTACGGCAAAAGCAACAAAGGCTTTGTGGCGCAATTGGTTCAACTGTTAACCGAAAGGTTGGTGGTTCAAGCCCACCCAGGGAAGTATTAGATACAGAGGTATAAGAGTTCACAAAACTGGAAAAAAAAGTTACTGAGTGTTGAATCCCAAGTTAAGAGAGACGCTGTCAACCAGGGACAATGTCTATGTCTCCAAAAAAGAAATATAAGTCCATAATTCCATGAGTTTCTCAGCTATTCCTTACTTTCACAATTAAATTAGTCAACAAATAGAAACATTATTATTATTATTGCATGGGGTCCAGAGGGAAAAACTAACAATAGACATCACAAACACGGAAGGGGAGCGGAATTCTTTTTCAGGCCACACCCCTTTTGCTTAAACAGGTCTCTGTGGCGCAATCGGCTAGCGCGTTCGGCTGTTAACCGAAAGGTTGGTGGTTCGAGCCCACCCAGGGACGGGTCACTCTTGGTTTAACGATGAAACATGATGTAAAACCTGTTCATTTGACATTATAAGGCAATATTCAGCAAAACAACATTGTCAACAGTTAGTATGTCCACAATGACAGAAAGGTAAGACAGCAATCTGTTTGGCTGTTACCCAAAAGGTTGGTGGTTCAAGCCCACCCAGGGGAGGGGAGTATTAGATACAGAGGTATAAGAGTTCACAAAACCGGGAAAAATAGTTAGAGTGTTGAATCCCTAGTAAATAAATGTAAAACCTTAGAGAGACATTGTCAACCAGGTCAACGTCTATGTCTCCGAAATAGAAATATAAGTCCATAATTCCATGAGGTTGTTTCTTAGCACTACAATAAAACTGCTCTCTGAGGTTGCAAGGTAATGCAATGCCAACTGTGATGTCTGCGATCATACCACTGTGTACCATAGACAGCTCCAAACATTGTCTACCTAATACATAATATAGCATGTGGGGTGAGACCTAGAAAAAAAAAACAATGATACAAAAAAAGGTGGGTGGAGATTGGAAGGCCAAGGCCAAACTCATAAGGACAAACATGTCTCTGTGGTGCATTCAGGTAACGCCTTCAAACATTGACCCTAAAGAATGGTGGATTCAAACTCAACCCAACAATTTCCCTCTCACCTCATCAAGGATTTGTCATCTACTTCTGAGAGGGAAGAGTTTAGGAAATTAACAGTGAAACTCACTGAAATGTCCTTATAGACAGTCACATACCCAACAGTACACACCCGTACATTCTTGCTGTGATCAGGTGCTCATACACAGGTTGTTCCAGTCAGTGCTTATCAGCCAAAGGAAGTGCGTTTTCATTTGCATCAGAGGGCAGTATTTATCTCAGAGTGAAACTATTTGAGTTCACTGTTTCTGAGATGTGGCTCACAAAAGGTTCAGTTCGACCAGGAGTCAGTCGAAAGCTTTTCGTGCAGACATAAAGAAGAAGAAGAACTCTGTTCTGGTTTTTCTTCAGGACTGTTTTTATCTGGAAGTGAAGCTGTTTGACTCTCATTGCTTCATTGAGGTGAGATGGCACAACAAGGAAATCAGAGCGACCGGGAAAAATGTTGTTGTCCGATCTGTCTGGATCTACTGAAGGACCCGGTGACGATTCCCTGTGGACACAACTACTGCATGAGATGCATTAAAAACCACTTTGATGAAGAAGATCAAAGAGGGATCTACAGCTGTCCTCAGTGTAGAAAGACTTTCATGCCGAGACCTCAACTGGTGAAAAACACCATGTTAGCAGATTTAGTGGAGGAGCTGAAGAAGACTGGACTCCAAGCTGCTCCTGCTGATCACTGCTACGCTGGACCTGAAGATGTGGCTTGTGATTTTTGTACTGGGAGGAAACTGAAGGCCCTCAAGTCCTGTCTGGTTTGTCTGGTGTCTTACTGTGAGAAACACCTCCAGCCTCACTATGAATCTGCTGCATTTAAAAATCACAAGCTGGTTGTTCCTTCCAAGAAACTTAAAGAGAGCATCTGCTGTGATCACAACGAGGTGATGAAGATGTTCTGCCGCACCGATCAGCAGTGTATCTGTTATCTCTGTTCCATGAATAAACACAAAGGTCATGCAACAGTTTCGGCTGAAGAAGAGAGGACTGAGAAGCAGAAGGAGCTTGATGTAAGTCTGCAACAAATCCAGCAGAGAATCCAGACCAGAGAGGAGGAAGTGACGGTCCTTCAACAGGAGGTGGTGGCCATCAAACAGGCTGCAGATAAGACTGTGGAGGACAATGACAAGATCATCAATGAGCTGATCCGTCTCATCAAGGAGAGAAGCTTGGAGCTGAAGCAGCAGATCAGGTCTGAGCAGAAAACTGAAGTGACTCGAGCCAAGGATCTTAAGCAGAAGCTGGAGCAGGAGATCACTGAGCTGAGGAGGAACGAGGCCGAGCTGAAGGAGCTCTGTCGCACTGAGGACCACACAGAATTTCTACTCGGTTCGAAGTCAAAGGTCCATGACTACATACCAGACTCACCAAACATCAAAGTCCGTCCTCTGAGCTACTTTGAGGACGTAAAAGCAGCTTTGTCAAAAACCAGAGATGAACTACAGAGCTTCCTTGGTGAGAAATGGTGCAAAGTCTCGCTGATGGTGAGATCAGTGGACGTTTTGCTGCCTAAAGCAGAGCCCAAGACCAGGGATGAGTTTTTAAAGTATTCATATCAAATGACACTGGATCCAGCCACAGTTCACAATCAGCTGTTTCTGTATGATAAGGACAGAAAAGTATCAGAGAGACTTTCACAACCACTTTATGTTCCCAGTGTAGACAGATTCATTCACACAAAACAGGTCCTGAGTAGAGAGAGTCTGACCGGACGTTGCTACTGGGAGGTGGAGTGGAGCGGAAGAGGAGTTTCAGTAGCAGTGGCATACAAGAATATTCCTGAGATGGATCATAGTGGATTTGGAAACAATAGCAAGTCCTGGGCCTTAGATTGTTCAAAATTGAGTTATGAATTCAGACATGACAGTTTTACAACTCACACCCCAGGTCCTCTGTCCTCCAGAGTGGGGGTTTATCTTGACACCAGGGCAGGTATCTTGTCCTTCTACAGTGTCTCTGACACCATGACTCTACTCCACAGAGTCCAGACCACGTTCACCGAGCCCCTCTATGCTGGACTTTGGATTTGGTGGACTTTTTGGAATGATGCCACTGCCAAGATGATTGAGTTAGAGTAGACAGGAGAAAATAAAACGTACCTCTCAGAGATACACACAGGACTTGTGGAGTGATTTCCTGGTTTCAGGTTGTAGCTGACCTTATCATGTGTGAATTTTATACGATAATAATTACATATCCACAAAAATTTAACTGGCTGTTTAGTTCATATACTAGCTTACATGTATTGTGTCATTGTAATGTTTTATTATTTTTCTTTTCCACTGTATGAAACATTAATGATTTATTTTTTTATTGTCATATTTTTTACTGTGGTGTAATAAGTAAATAATACCCTGATCAATACAAAATATTTTGTTAGTTTACTCAATTGTAATTAAAAAAGAATTAATAAACTTCATCAAGTGTATGGCACCCTCCTGTTTTTCATTTACATATTGTTTCTTTAATCTATTTTTAATCTATTGATTTATGGCAAGTTTTGTATGACTTTAATTTATCATCTGTGAAAATACATTTGCTTTGCATGAATGGATAATTTCAGTATAACCTAGAAAATTCCTCTGTTTTAAGTAGAATTTGAACATCTCGTTTTCGTTTCCTGTTTGTGTATTGGCTAACCAGGTGAACATTGTAACCAACCGGATTCCTGGAGAGGCGGGACTAAACGCCGTTTGAAAACTGAAGGCAAAGGGTGAAAAATCCAGAGATGTCAAACACTATTTTTACGTCTGAAGCTAACGACCGGGGTTTTTTTGTGTACCCTGTAAAACGGTCTAGCGAGACGTATGCAATATTTTTTTCTCAACTCGCTAAATTAGCACGAGCTGTTGTTAGCCGACTAGCTGCTGCCAAAGATACTCTGCCACTTTATAGCTCGATGGAAAAATACACAAACAACGTTTCTCTACCAAGCTTCTGAGTATGAATCCTAAAAATTGAACAACATGAACATTTATGGTTAACAGGTAGCGGGGTTTATTAGAGTTTATGAATTTCTGTTGATAGTGTGCTTCGGACAGGGCCACTGAGCTGTTGCCATGGAAATCAGTGTTTTTGCACTAGGACCAGCTAACGGCTCAGACTAGGGTTTGAACTGATGGTTGGTGCCGCAACTTTCTGCGTTTCCATGGAAACAGTGAGTACACAGAAACATTTTTCCTTGTGATTTTCAAATGAGCACTAGCGATGCGCCGACCTACGGTACCATTAACTGAGCGACGGTGTAGAACTTGTTTAAACATTTAAATAATTTTACATGACATGACATTTCCTGACATATAATAATAAATGATTGACAGGCCATAGCCTCCTTCGAAGTAGCTTAAAAAAATGGAAACCCTCAAGTAAAGATACTCAAATTTTTACCTGGGTACAGTTGGTACTTGAGTAAATAAGTATTTGTGTGCTACTCGTATACATAGAACATTCATTTCAGTATGCCTACATACAGTAGTGTTAATTGAGATTAGTATGGTAATCCACATTGCAACAATGCAGTAATTCCTGTTTTCTATCTGCAGTCGGAAGATTAACACGCATAACTTGCACCAGGTCATGTGATTCAGCTGTTTATAACAGTGGCAAATGTGAGAGGACTGCATCAGAACTGCAACCTATAATGGCATGGCATTATTCACATTTGCAGGGTTAGGATTGGTTTTGTGAAGAAAATGTGTTTTTGGTTGCTGTGTTATGAACACATACAGCCTCGATAAAAAATCCTGCCTCTCCGTAGGTGACCAAAACAGGTCACCCGCCCTGGGTGATGCTAATCACCAAGTCCACAATCAGGAAGTGAACTGTATTTTTAAGTTGCATCAGTGAGAAGTGTTTATCTGATAGTGACTCCACTGTGAGACGAGGACAGAAGGTTTTTCAGCTCGACTGGGCAAGGTTTATTGCCACTGAAAATTACTGGTACTAATAGTTCTGTCTACCTGATCAACTACTTTTCGTTGCCTTCATAAAGAGAGAGAATAGTTTTTCTTTGGATTTTCTTTGGTTTTCCTTTAGGACTGTCTTTATCAGGAGGTGAAGTTGTTTGACTTACATTTTTTCATTGAGGTGAAATGGCGCAACAAGAAAATCTCAATGACCGGGAAAAATTTTGCTGTTCAGTCTGTCTGGATCTACTGAAGGACCCGGTGACGATTCCCTGTGGACACAACTACTGCAAGGGCTGCATTAAAAGCCACTTTGATGAAGAAGATCAGAAATCATTCCACAGCTGTCCTCTGTGTAGAAAGATTTTCATACCCAGGCCTCTACTGGTGAAAAACACCATGCTAGCAGATTTAGTGGAGGAGCTGAAGAAGACTGGACTTCAAGCTGCTCCTGCTGATCACTGCTACGCTGAACCTGGAGATGTGGCCTGTGACGTCTGCACTGGGAGGAAGCTGAAGGCCGTCAAGTCCTGTCTGGTTTGTCTGGTGTCTTACTGTGAGAATCACCTCCAGCCTCACTATAAATCTGCCGCTTTTGAAAATCACAAGTTGGTTTTTCCTTCAAAGAAACTGAAACAGAACATCTGCTGTGATCACAACGAGGTGATGAAGATGTTCTGCTGCACTGATCAGCAGTGTATCTGTTATCTCTGTTCCATGGACAAACACAAATTCCACAGGACTGTTTCAGCTAAAGAGGAGAGGACTGAGAAGCAGAAAGAACTTGATGCAAGTCTGCAAGAAATCCAGCAGAGAATCCAGACCAGAGAGGAGGAAGTGAAGGTCCTTCAACAGGAGATGGAGGCCATCAAACAGGCTGCAGATAAGACTGTGGAGGACAATGACAAGATCATCAATGAGCTGATCCGTCTCATCAAGGAGAGAAGCTTGGAGCTGAAGCAGCAGATCAGGTCTGAACAGAAAACTGAAGTGACACGAGCCAAAGATCTTAAGATGAAGCTGGAGCAGGAGATCACTGAGCTGAGGAGGAACGAGGCCGAGCTGAAGGAGCTCTGTCGCACAGAGGACCACACAGAATTTCTACTCAGTTATCCATTGAAGTCAAAGGTCAGTGACGACTTACCACCAGACTCATCAAACATCAAAATCCGTCCTCTGAGCTACTTTGAGGACGTGAAAGCAGCTTTGTCAAAGACCAGAGAGGAAATACAGCAGAGCATCCTTGGTGAGGAATGGTGGAAAATGTCACTGATGGTGAGAGCAGTGGATGTTTTGCTGCCTAAAGCAGAGCCCAAGACCAGAGATGAGTTTTTAAAATATTCATATCAAATGACACTGGATCAAACCACAGCCCACAATCAGCTCTTTCTATGTGATAAGAAAAGAAACGTATCAGAGGGTTCTGCGCAGTCATTTCACTTTCATAGAAAGGAAAGATTCAAACTGACAAAACAGGTTTTGAGTAGAGACAGTCTGACGGCACGTTGTTACTGGGAGGTGGAGTGGAGCGGTAAAGGAGTTTCAGTCGCAGTGGCATACAAGAATATTCCTGAGATGGATAAGAGTGGATTTGGAAACAATAGCAAGTCCTGGGCCTTAGATTGCTACGAACAGAGATATGAGTTCAGACATGACAGTGTCAAAACACGTGTCTCAGGTCCTCTGTCCTCCAGAGTGGGGGTTTACCTTGACGCCAGGGCAGGTATCTTGTCCTTCTTCAGCGCCTCTGACTCCATGACTCTACTCCACAGAGTCCAGACCACGTTCACCGAGCCCCTCTATGCTGGACTTTGGATTTGGAAGAGTTTATTGGGTACTACCACTGCTCAGATTATTGAGTTAGAGTAGAGAGGAGATATTAAAAAATACTTCTCAGAGATGAAATGTCAATCAAACTGTGTGGGCAGTTCTCTGATATCATTGTGTGGTTTCAGGTTGTAGTTTAGTATAGTTTTATTATAGATCGCCTTAGTCCTCTAAACCTTGGTGAGGACTATTCTTCTGGGGGTCCAGACACTCATACTTGTGTAGTTAGGTGACCTGCTTCTTCTTGTGTAATTTATATCCCATCATATTTTAAATAAACATTTATTTACTTAAAATGTAACTTGCTGTGTAGTTCACATAATACTGTATCACGTTGTATGAAGCATTAATGATCGCAATTTCTTAACAGCTGAGTAGTTTATCAGATTTAACTTTTATTGTCATATAAACTGTGTAGTAACATGTAATCAATACTCAAACAAAATTATTAGTTAATTATCTGAAATTACGTACTTTTACTTACTATATGTGATTCACTATATGTGATATGCTGTGACTAAACTGTTGGTGTTTCAAGAAAGAATGAGTAAAGTTGATTAAGTATTGAAAATATGAGGTACTGTATTTCTTGTGTCCATTGCATGAATGCAGCTCTGGTCAGGTAGCATACCTGCGGACTGAACTTGAAGCCACATCCATACAGGGGCGTGAATCTTAGGGCCACACCCATCAAGGCTAATCATGTCTCTGTGGCACAATCCGTTAGCTTGTTCGGCTGTTAACTTAAGGGTTGGGGGACGTTTTACAATCAATCATAACGTGATTAAAACAAATATGTTCTGTGATTAAGAGCAAATGAAAATGCACAAGAGTAAATGAATATGAAGGAACAGGTACTGTAAAGAACATAATAAATGTCACAGGCAGAGGATGAGATGTTTGGGCTTTCTGTTGTGAATGTTATCCCAAAAGGACTAAATCCTATATGAAAATGTTAAAATATAACTTAAACTCATGTCCTCTCAGCCATGCTCTATTAATATGAATTTATAGGTCACCCAACTGTAAGAAAATGACTTATTTATCCAGCAGAGTGTTAACCTGTAACTCAAGGCCCTGTTTTAATCTACCCAGTCAATATAAATGAAATACCAGGATTTGGCCACTAGATGGCACCATGTTCCAAATAAAATTTACTTCAAAGCAGGAACCAAGACACAGAAAGATGACAGTTGTTGAACACAAGCATACAAACCTCTTTAAAATACCTCTAAAGCAGTAGTAGGATACAGTGATATTTTCTTTCACTATTAGGCAAGCACAGCTGAAGGTCACCTTGTATCAGATTTGAGAAACACACAAAGTTAATCATTTTTATTGGCGTCTGTAGGGAGATTCACAGGACAAAACTACATCAGCAAACAGACATCCGATTAGGTCAAAATCACATAGAAGTATTGGGTAGTTTAAAATCGAAAGATCTTCAAATTTTTACTTTGATACTGTAAATGTTTGTGTGCTACTCATATACAACATTCAGTTTCATTATGATTAGTATGGTAAATCACAGTCTAAACAGACATGGACATAAACTGCAGCAAGCAAGCAACAGTTTATGGTTTCTTACTGCAGTGGAGAGGTAAACAAACATAACTTGAACCAAGTCATGTGATACAGCTGCTTCTAACAGTAGGAAATGTGAGAGGACTTCATCAACACAGCAACCTAAAATGGCATTATTCATATTTGAATAGTTCAGGGTTAGTTTTGTGAATTAGATGTGTTAGGTTGAACTTTCTGTAAACAGGTGTCACACGTACAGCCTCAATAAAAACCCTTCCTGTCTTTGGATGACCAAAAAAGGCCCCCCGCCTCATGTGATGCCGCCTCATGTGATGCCAGTCAGTAATTGTAAATTCATCAGGAAGTGAACTTTGTTTTCAGGTGCACAATAAAGCAGCATTTATTTGATAGTGACTCCACTGTGAGACGGGGCAGAGAAGGTATCAGCTCAATGGTGAAAGGTTCATTATCATTGAAAATGACTGATGTAGTTCTGTCTACCTGATCAACCGCTTCTATGTTTGTTGCCCACAAAATAAGAAGAATTCTGTCTTTTGGTTTGGATCACTGGACTGTTTGGAAGTGAAGCTGTTTGACTCTCATTGGTTCATTGAGGTGAGATGGCGCAACAAGGAAATCAGGGCGACCGGGTAAAATATTGTTGTCCGATCTGTCTGGATCTACTGAAGGACCCGGTGACGATTCCCTGTGGACATAACTACTGCATGAGATGCATTAAAAGCCACTTTAGTAAAGAAGATCAGAGAGGGATCCACAGCTGTCCTCAGTGTAGAAAGACTTTCATGCCGAGACCTGAACTAGTGAAAAACAACATGTTAGCAGATTTAGTGGAGGAGCTGAAGAAGACTGGACTCCAAGCTGCTCTTCCTGATCGCTGCTATGCCAAACCTGGAGATGTGGCCTGTGACGTCTGCACTGGGAGGAAGCTGAAGGCCGTCAAGTCCTGTCTGGTTTGTCTGGTGTCTTACTGTGAGAAACATCTCCAGCCTCACTATAAATCTGCCGCATTTAAAAATCACAAATTGGTTGTTCCTTCCAAGAAACTGAAAGAGAGCATCTGCTGTGATCACAACGAGGTTATGAGGATGTTCTGCTGCACTGATCAGCAGTGTATCTGTTATCTCTGTTCCATGGACAAACACAAAGGCCATAAAACTGTTTCAGCTGAGGAAAAGAGGACTGGGAGGCAGAAAAAGCTTGATGCAAGACTCAAACAAATCCAGCAGAGAATCCAGACCAGAGAGGAGGAAGTGAAGGTCCTTCAACAGGAGGTGGAGGCTATCAAGCAGTCTGCAGATAAAACTGTGGAGGACTGTGACAAGATCCTCAATGAGCTGATCCGTGTCATCACGGAAGAAATTTCCAAAGTGAGGCAGCAGATCAGGTCTGAGCAGAGAACTGAAGTGACTCGAGTCAAAGATCTTACGAAGAAGCTGGAGCAGGAGATCACTGAGCTGAGGAGGAACGAGGCCGAACTGAAGGAGCTCTGTCGCACAGAGGACCACACAAAATTTCTACTCAGTTACCCATTGAAGCCACAGATCAGAGGTGATACAGCCTCACTAAATATCAAAATCTGTCCTCTGAGCTACTTTGAGGACGTGAAAGCAGCTTTGTCAAAGGCCAGAGATGAAATACAGCGGAGCATCCTTGGTGAGGACTGGTGGAAGATGACGCTGATGGTGAAATCAGTGGATGTTTTGCTGCCTAAAGCAGAGCCCAAGACCAGGGATGAGTTTCTGAAATATTCATATCGAATGGCACTGGTTCCAGCCGCAGCCCACTTTCAGCTGTATATGTTTGATAAGAAAATAGAAGTATCAAGGGTATCAATACCTGCAATGATCTTTGCTGATAGGTCAATCACAGAGAGGCAGTTTCTGAGTAGAGACAGTCTGACTGGACGTTGTTACTGGGAGGTGCAGTGGAGCGGAGGAGGAGTTTCAGTAGCAGTGGCATACAAGAATATTGGGATAGATAAGAGAGGGTTTGGAGACAATAGGCAGTCGTGGGCGTTAGATTGCTACGGACAGGGTTATGAGTTCAGACATAACAGCGTTAAAACTCGCATCTCAGGTCCTCTGTCCTCCAGAGTGGGGGTGTATCTTGACACCAGGGCAGGTATCTTGTCTTTCTACAGTGTTTCTGACTCCATGACTCTACTCCACAGAGTCCAGACCACGTTCACCGAGCCCCTCTATGGTGGACTTTGGATTTGGAAGAGTTTATTTTACAGTACCTCTGCAGAGATGATTCAGCTAGAATAGATATGGGGTACTAGAAAGTACTTCACAGAGACCAAATGTCAATGTGGGCAGGACTTAAATATCCTCATGTGATTTTCCTGTGATGTGGTTTCAGGTTGTAGGTCAGTGACCTTGTGTGTACATGTAGCTATCATATGACATAAAAGATGAGCATTCAGGATATAAAATGTGACCTGCTACATAATGTTGTAATGTTTTTATTTATTTATTTCTTCTTTATAAGGCATCAGTCATCACAATTTTCACACAGCTGAATAGTTGATCAGATTTAATTTTTTGTCATATTCGTAGTGTTGTAACATGTAATCAATACTCTGATCAATACAAAATAATTTCTTACTTTACTTTAATTATCTGTGAATACTTAATATATGTGATGTGCTGTGACTAATCTGTTAGTGTTTCAAGAAAGAATGAATAAAGGTGATTAAGTCTCAAAATATGAGTTATTTCTTGTGTCCATTGCATGAATGCAGCACTGATCAGGTAGTGTATGTTTGACAGTAGAAATGATGATGCGGAAGAGGAGATAGATATGAAGATAGACACAGAGGATGAGGTGTTTGGGGCTTTCTGTTGTGAGTTTTACCCCAAAGGACCAAAACCTGCATCTGAAATTTAAAATGCAACTTTCACTACTGGACAAATATGAATTTGTAGGTTACCCAAAAGTAAGGACATTTCTTACATATCCTTTATCTGCATCAGAGCCTTTACTCAGCAGAGTATCAACCTGTAACTCACAAAGCTCTTTTTGGCTCTACCCAGTCAATACAAATGAAATACCAGAAGTCGGCCAGTAGATGGCACAAATCTTCAAATATAATTCACTTCAAAGCAGAAACCAAGGCAGAGAGAAATGAAAGCTATTAAACACAAACATCTGAACCTCTATTTAAATCACCTTGATTGAGTGATCTGATTGGCTCTTAGTGCAAATTGAACATTTTTTCAGACGTGACTTTGGTGACATCAGAAATAACACTTAATGGCAGAAACAACATCAAGAAACTTCTGAACATTTTAGAATTGATGTAAAGATGCTTCAATTACAACCCCCCCCCCCCCCCCCCCCAACTCTTTATTGATTTAATGTGTTTCGAAGTGTGCACTGTTTACCCATCACTGTAACAGTCTGACTTCCTGCCTGTTGCTTGTTGCCCTGATTGGAAATATTTCTGAAGATGCTGCCGTCTCCCAACACCTTCAACATTACAGTAAAACCGGTTTCTGTGCTTCCTGGGAGCTACCATTGTTTTCTAATTTGTTTTTAAAAGGTTTAAACTCCAGCTGAGTCAAAGTGTAAAACCTTTAGCTCTAAATAAAACATGTCAGAACAAAAATGTTTGGCTTTTTGAAGATATCAACCACTCCCCTGGTGCTTTTAAGCCAGGAACACACCGCCCCAACGCGCCCCGATGCGACCCGACGTCGACGGCCATTGGTTGACGAGTCTGTCGCCTCTTGTCGGCCACAGTCGGGAGAAGGTAAACAGTGAAACACACCGCCCCGACTACTGCCGACCAGAGCGATTGAGTGGCGAGGACTCCCATAGAAATACAGACCAATTCTAAGTCATAAAGTGGTAGGCTAATAATCTTTGCCATGTACAGTAAACATGTTGATTTAACAAAATATAATTTATTAGACTGATCGGTTCATTGTAAAACATTTATTTATTTACGTAAATGTTGTGATTTCAGTACGTAGCCCAGAGGCAGCAGCCCTGCTCACTTTTCATTCAAACAAACTAATGCCACTGCCACTGTTGTTAAATTTCATCAGACCAACATTAATCTCTTAAAAACAATTTAACCAGCCAACGGTAAACCTCTAAAAGTGTGCGGGATCCCCCGGGATGAGGACGGAGCTCTGCCCCGGTGGATCAGGTCAGTAGAGCAGCTGCTGCCGCTGTGACAGCCGCTGCCCTGGTCCCCGGTCGCGGCTTCCACAGACTGGGGATTTCTGTTAGCCCATCTATGGTGTTTTACATTATACGCTAGCATTAAGCTAGCAGACTTTATATGCTTAGTTGTGACACTGGCTGTGTGTGTTTCGAACGTTGTTTCACACTATGTGGGTTTGATTGAACATCTTTGATGCTTAAATATTGCCGCTTAATATATTGCTTTACTTCTCTTTTTATTTTGTGTGCCATTTGAATGCACCAAACAGACGAGGACCCGACACTGTCCGACGAGACCCGACGCCCGACTGTCGGGCCGGTGTGTTCCTGGCTTTAAAAATGTCATTTGGTGAGAAAAAGGAGTGGACACATATTTTCTGACTTACTGCGGCTAATCCTGTTTTTTGACTTTCGATTCTCCTCAGTTGTGTCTCTCTTTGTCAGCGTCATGTCATAATTGTCGGCTACTTTGCATACTTTATAGGCTTTGTCTTCTCGGTAATATGCGGGAGCACTGGTCAAGTGGCATACCTGAGTGTGTTGGCGTGTGTGTGTGTTGGGGGAGAGTTGTTTATGCCAAGAAAAGCTCATGTAATAATAAAATATGTGAATTAAGGTGTGTGGCTGACTGATACATACGAGCTGAGACTTTAATAGTGAAGAAAACAAGAAGAAAAGGTGTGGTTTAAAAAAATAGTCATAGAAAATTATACAATTGTTTCAGGCCACGCCCCTTTGTGCCACACGTGTCTCTGTGGCGTAATCGGCTGTTAACTGAAAGGTTGGTGGTTCGAGCCCACCCAGGGACGGTTCACTCTTAGTTTAATGATGAAACATGATGTAAAACCTGTTCACTTGACATTGTAAGGCAATATTCTGCAGAACTACATTGTCAACAGTTATGCCCACAATGACAGAAAGGTCAAAGGTTGAACTTTGACAAGACAGACGACAAGAAGTAACATATGTTATCAGAAACTTGAGTTTTATACCTAATGTAATATACCACTCAGAAAGTTTTTGGTTTTTGAGGACAGACAGGAACCTGTAAAAACAAGGCTGAAGCATAGAAAAAAAAGAAAAAAAAGTGGGTGGTGATTCGAGACCAAGGCTAGCGCCAAAACCAAGTAACAAAGTCTCTGTGACGCAATTGGTTCGGCTGTTAACCGAAAGGTTGGTGGTTCAAGCCCGTTTTAGATACAGATAGTCTTTATTCCGGACTCAGGTCCATTAAAACATTAAAAGAGAGAATACAAAGACACATACAATACAATATAAGAGTTCACAAAACTGGAAGAAAAAAAAGTTACTGAGTGGTGAATCCCAAGTCAACAAATGTAAAACCTTAGAGACATTGTCAAACCCCAAAATGCAAATATAAGTCCATAAATTCATGTGTTTGTCAGCTATTCCATATATTTACAATTAAATTAGTCAACAAATAGAAACACTATTATTGTTGTATGAGGTCCAGAGGGGAAAAAAACAACAACAGTAGAAATCACAAACACAGCAGGGGAGTGGATCGAAGTTTGAGGCCACGCCCCCTTTCTTTAAACAGGTCTCTGTGGCGCAATGGGCTAGCACGTTCGGCTGTTAACCGAAAGGTTGGTGGTTCGAGCCCACCCAGGGACGATTGTTTCTTAGCACTACAATAAAACTGCTCTCTGAGGTTGCAAGGCAATGCGACGCCAACTGTGATGTCTGCGATCATACCACTGTGTACCATAGACAGCTTCAAACATTGTCTACCTAATACATAATATAGCATGTGGGGTGAGGCCTAGAAAAGCAAACAATGATACAAAAAAAGGTGGGTGGAGATTGGAAGGCCAAGGCCAAACATGTCTCTGAGGTGCATTCAGGTAATGCTTTCAAACATGAACCTAAAGGATGGTGGATTCAAACTCACCCCAACAATTTCCCTCTCACATCATCAAGGATTTACCTACTTGTTCTGAGAGGGAAGAGTTTAGGAAATGAACGGTGAAACTCAATGAAATGTCCTTATAGACAGTCACATACCCAACAGTACACACCCGTACATTCTTGCTGTGATCAGGTGCTCATACGCAGGTTGTTCCAGTCAGTGCTCATCAGTCAAAGGAAATGTGTTATCATTTGCATCAGAGGGCAGTATTTATCTCAGAGTGAAACTATTTGAGTTCACTGTTTCTGAGATGTGGCTCACAAAAGGTTCAGTTCGACCAGGAGTCAGTCGAAAGCTTTTCTTGCAGACATAAAGAAGAAGAACTCTTCCGGACTGTTTTTATCTGGAGCTGAAGCTGTTTGACTTTCATTGTTTTATTGAAATAAATTGTCACAACAAGGAAATCAGAGCGACCGGGTAAAATGCTGTTGTTCAATCTGTCTAGATCTACTGAAGGACCCGGTGACGATTCCCTGTGGACACAACTACTGCATGAGCTGCATTAAAAGCCACTTTAGTAAAGAAGATCAGAGAGGGGTCCACAGCTGTCCTCAGTGTAGAAAGACTTTCATACCGAGGCCTCAACTAGTGAAAAACACCATGTTAGCAGAGTTGGTGGAGGATCTGAAGATGACTGCTGCTGATCACTGCTACGCCAGACCTGGAGATGTGGCCTGTGACGTCTGCACTGGGAGGAAGCTGAAGGCCGTCAAGTCCTGTCTGGTTTGTCTGGTTTGTCTGGTGTCTTACTGTGAGAATCACCTCCAGCCTCACTATAAATCTCCTGCTTTTAGAAACCACAAGCTGGTTGTTCCTTCCAAGAAACTGAAAGAGAGCATCTGCTCTGACCACAACGAGGTGATGAGGATGTTCTGCCGCACTGATCAGCAGTGTATCTGTTCTTTCTGTTCCATGAATAAACACAGAGGCCACACAATGGTTTCAGCTGAAGAAGAAAGAACAGAGAAGCAGAAAGAGCTTAATGAAAATCTGAAACAAATCCAGAAGAGAATCCAGACCAGAGAGGAGGAAGTGAAGGTCCTTCAACAGGAGGTGGAGGTTATCAAACAGGCTGCTGATAAAACTATGGAGGACTGTGACGAGATCCTCAATGAGCTGATCCGTCTCATCAAGGAGAGAAGCTTGGAGCTGAGGCAGCAGATCAGGTCTGAAGAGAAAACTGAAGTGACACGAGCCAAAGAGTTTAAGATGAAGCTGGAGCAGGAGATCACTGAGCTGAGGAGGAACGAGGCTGAGCTGAAGGAGCTCTGTCGCACAGAGGACCACACAGAATTTATACTCAGTTATCCCCTGGGGTCACAGGTTTGTGACAACTTAACAGACTCACCAAGCATCAAAGTCCGTCCTCTGAGCTACTTTGAGGACGTGAAAGCAGCTTTGTCAAAGACCAGAGAGGAAATACAGCAGAGCATCCTTGGTGAGGACTGGTGGAAAATGTCACTGATGGTGAAATCAGTGGATGTTTTGCTGCCTAAAGCAGAGCCCAAGACCAGAACTGGATTTCTGAAATATTCATATCAAATGACACTGGATCCAACCACTGCACATGATCAGTTGTTTCTATCTGATAAGGACAGAAAAGTATTAGAGAAAGCTACACAGCCATTTCACTTTCAAAAACAAGAAAGATTCAGACTGACAAAGCAGGTTCTGAGTAGAGACAGTCTGACCGGACGTTGCTACTGGGAGGTGGAGTGGAGCGGTAAAGGAGTTTCAGTAGCAGTGGCATACAAGAATATTCCTGAGATGGATAAGACTGGGTTTGGAAACAACAGCAAGTCGTGGACATTAGATTGCTATGGACAGGGTTATGAGTTCAGGCATAACAGTGTCAAAACTCGCATCTCAGGTCCTCTGTCCTCCAGAGTTGGGGTGTACCTTGACACCAGGGCAGGTATCTTGTCCTTCTACAGTGTTTCTGACACCATGACTCCACTCTGCAGAGTCCAGTCCACGTTCACCGAGCCCCTCTATGCTGGACTTTGGATTTGGAAGAGTTTATTGGGTACTACCACTGCTCAGATTATTGAGTTAGAGTAGGCAGGAGATGTAACCTGCTGTGAAGTTCACATAATACATGTTATTTTATATATCACATTGTAATCTTTTCCCCTTTTTTTTCTTTTACTCTATACGAAGCATTACTTATCCCCATTTCTTCACAGCTGAATACTTCATCAGATTTTTAGTCTTATATTTTAACTATGTTGTAACATGTGATCAATACCCTGATGAATAATGAATAAAAATCATTTGTTAGGCTACTTTACTTATCTGTGATTACTTACTATATGTGATATGCTGTGACTAAACTGTTTGTGGTTCAAGAAAGAATGAATAAAGTTGATTCAATCTTCAAAATATATCAGGTACTGTATTAATTTTGTCCACTGCATGGATGCAGCACTGGTCAGGTAGCATACCTTCATACCTTACGGGGACTGAACGTGAAACCACATCCATACAGGGGTGTCAATCTTTGGGACACACCCAGTTAGTGCGTTAGGCTGATAACAGAAAGGTTGATGGGTTGAGCCCATCCCGGGACGGTTCATTCTTAGTTTAATGATGCAACGATGCTGTAGCAATGATGTAAAACCTGTTCACTTAGTGTTATAAGGCAATGTTCAGCAAAACTACATTGTCAACAGTGATGTCCACAATGATAGGAAATTCCAGCTTTATCAACTCCCCAGAAGAGGACAACCCTTTCAGGGGCACCCGGCTGGCACTGGGGGCCACCCGCTCAGTTCAACAGGCCTACAGAGCGGGGCTAGCCGCCTCCAGGCCAGTCAGGGCCTCCCAGCCTGCTATAGGGAAGCTGGCTGGCAAACCTTGTCTGGCTGGGCCGCAGCCTCCATGTCCCCTACCTGTGGTGAGGCAGTCGGTGTACCGGCCGACTCCTGCTCCCTGTGCCTTGGCGACGGCAGTTTGGGCACTAACTCCAGCGCTGCAGCATCCCCCGGCGCCCTCTTCAGAGCTGCAGCTTCCTCTGGTGGCGCTTTCCGGAGTGCAGCTTTCTCCAGCATCCCCTCCAAAGCTGCAGCGTTCTCCTGCGCCACCTTCTGAACAGCAGTCACCCTTGGTCGCCACTCTTGTTCCAGCGTCGGGGGTCCGGGCAGACGCCACGCCTGTTCTGGCATCACACGACGCAGCACCCAGCTCTCCTGTGGAGGTCAGGGCACTGAGGAGGAGACGTAGACTGCGAAGGCGCCGATCCTCAGCGTCCCACAGCTCTGGTGTGCCAGAGCTCGGAGTTTCCTGTCTCCAACCTGGTGGCGAGCAGTCCCAGGTTCCCAGCCTCCAGCCAAGGCGCTCATCCACTCCTGTTTCCAGTGTCCAGCCGGTCTTGAGCCCGGCGCCTGTTTCCTGTGTCCAGCAGGAGAACCGTCCTGCTCCTGTTTCCAATGTCTGGTCAGAGGCCTCACCAGTTGCTGCCTCCAGTGTTGAGCAGTTGGAGTGTTTGACCCCTGTCTCCAGCGTCCAGCCGGTGGTCCACTCAACACCAGTCGCCACCGTCCAGTTGGTGGCCTGACTCCTATCCCCAGTGTCCAGCCAGTGGTCAGTCCGGCTCCTGCCGCAGGTGTCCAGCTGGCACCCCAGTCCATCTCTGTCCATGCCCCTCTGCTCATCCCTCGGGCCGTCCGCCCGAGGTCCTCGGCTCTGCCCGCCATGTCCCCTGGTCTTGCTCCTGGTGAGACTGGTATCGTGGCTGTCTGCATTTGGGTCCTGCTTCCCTCAACCCTGACAATGGCGGCAGACGCTTTAGCTTTCGATGCAGCGTTAGAAAGTCTTTCAAGTAGTTTAAACCGCAAGTTTGTTTTGAAAAAGAGCAACTTTTAACTTTTTTTTCCTCATCGGATTTCTGTCGCTCTACATACGTCATCGGGTATGATTGATACGATTGGCTATAAACTACGTACAGACGCATTTGATAGACATTCGTAGCGCCCAATGAACAGCTCTGGGCTTTCGTAAACCACGCCTCAAATACGAAAAAATGAACGGGTGGTTCCCAGACCGAATCTTAATCTACACTGAGATGAGGTCTGGTGTTAGCCAGGCTATGCCAGAGCTACAAATGTGTAACATTAGAGATGGACATTATTTGCCAAGGGACAACCTCCAAAATAAGAATATGAATCCATAAATTCATGAATTTGTCAGCTACTCTTTATTTTCACAATTAAATTAGTCAACAGCTTCTCACTCAGAAACGACATTGTCAACAGTGATGTCCATGACTATAGAAAGGTCAAAAGTCCAACTTTGACAACTCCAGATAAGACAGATGACACAAAGTAACAGATTTTATCAGGAAGTTGTGTTTTATACCTAATATGTACCCAGGGACGGTTCTTTCTCAGCTGTAGAATGAAACTGCTCTCTGAGATTACAAGGCAATGAGACATCATCAACTGTGATGTTCAAAGACTTACTCTGACAGCTCAAAAAAACTTTTTTTTAAGAAAGTAACATTTTGTAACAAATATGTTATATAATGCTACGTAAAGACAAGGCTGAGGCCTAGAAAAAAAAGTGGGTGGAGATTGGAAGGCCAAGGCCACACTAAGGACAAAAAGTTATCTGAGGTGCATTCAGGTAATGCCTTCAACTGTTAACCTAAAGGATACAAGGATTCAAGCTCACCCCAACAGTTGACCTTTACTTGCCTAATAATAATGTGGAAAACTGACAGTGAAACATATTGTCATTAGTCACACCCACATTCATGTTGTGAACAGGTGCTCATGCACAGGTTGTCCCAGTCAGTGCTATATAATAGAAGGAAGTGTGTCTTAATTTGCATGGCAGTAGCCTATTTATCTGAGAGCGAAACTATTTGAG
Organism: Trachurus trachurus; assembly: GCF_905171665.1. NCBI lineage: Eukaryota > Metazoa > Chordata > Actinopteri > Carangiformes > Carangidae > Trachurus > Trachurus trachurus. The sequence continues at coordinate 9,032,397 of NC_139909.1, read as the reverse complement.
TTCACTGGGTCTTAGATGTGGCTCAGAAAAGGTATCAGCTCGACCAGGAATAGACCGAAAGCTTTTCTTGCAGACATAAACAAGAAGAACCGTGTTTTGGTTTGGATCGCTGGACTGTGGTTATCAGGAAATGAAGCTGTTCGACTTTAATTAATTCTGAGCGGTAAAATGGCGCAACAAGGAAATCAGAGACACAGGGAAACCATTTGCTGTTCAGTCTGTCTGGATCTACTAAAGGACCCGGTGACGATTCCCTGTGGACACAACTACTGCATGAGATGCATTAAAAGCCACTTTGATGGAGAAGATCAGAGAGGAATCCACAGCTGTCCTCAGTGTAGAAAGACTTTCATGCCGAGGCCTGAACTAGTGAAAAACACCATGTTAGCAGATTTAGTGGAGGATCTGAAGAAGACTGGACTTCAAGCTGCTGTTCCAGATGACTTCTATGCTGGACCTGAAGATGTGGCCTGTGACGTCTGCACTGGGAAAAAACAGAACGCCATTAAGTCCTGTTGGCAATGTCTGGTGTCTTACTGTGAGAAACATCTCCAGCCTCACTATGAATCTGCTGCTTTTCAAAACCACAAGCTGGTTGTTCCTTCAAAGAGACTGAAAGAGAGCATCTGCTGTGATCACAACGAGGTGATGAAGATGTTCTGCTGCACTGATCAGCAGTGTATCTGTTATCTCTGTTCCATGAATAAACACAAAGGACACAGAACAGTTTCAGCTGAAGAAGAGAGGACTGAGAAGCAGAAAGAACTTGATCTAAGTCTGCAACAAATCCAGCAGAGAATCCAGACCAGAGAGGAGGAAGTGAAGGTCCTTCAACAGGAGGTGGTGGCCATCGAAAAGGCTGCAGATAAAACTATGGAGGACTGTGACGAGATCCTCAATGAGCTGATCCGTCTCATCAAGAAGAGAAGGTCTGAACTGAGGCAGCAGATCAGGTCTGAGCAGAAAACTGAAGTGACTCGAGCCAAAGAGTTTAAGAAGAAGCTGGAGCAGGAGATCACTGAGCTGAGGAGGAACGAGGCCGAACTGAAGGAGCTCTGTTGCACAGAGGACCACACAGAATTTCTACTGCTTTACCCATTGAAGCCAAAGGTCAGTGATGACTTACTAGAGTTGCCAAACATCAAAATCCGTCCTCTGAGCTACTTTGAGGACGTGAAAGCAGCTTTGTCAAAGACCAGAGAGGAAATACAGCAGAGCATCCTTGGTGAGGACTGGTGGAAGATGTCACTGACTGTGAAATCAGTGGATGTTTTGCTGCCTAAAGCAGAGCCCAAGACCAGAGATGAGTTTTTAAAATATTCATATGAAATGACACTGGATCCAGCCACAGTCCATTTTCATCTGTTCCTGTGTGATAAGGACAGAAAAGTATCAGAGAATGCTTCGCAGTCATTTTACTATTCTGATGCAGACAGATTCTTTCGGACAAAACAGGTTCTGAGTAAAGAGAGGCTGATCAGACGTTGTTACTGGGAGGTGGAGTGGAGCGGGAAAGGAGTTTCAGTAGCAGTGGCATACAAAAATATTCCTGAGATGGATAAGAGAGGATTTGGAAACAATAGCAAGTCGTGGGCATTAGATTGTTTCAAACAGAGATATGAGTTCAGACATGACAGTGTTAAAATTCGCATCCCAGGTCCTCTGTCCTCCAGAGTGGGGGTGTATCTTGACACCAGGGCAGGTATCTTGTCCTTCTACAGTGTTTCTGACACCATGACTCTACTCCACAGAGTCCAGACCACGTTCACTGAGCCTCTCTATGGTGGACTTTGGATTTGGAAGAGTTTATTGGGTACTACCACTGCTAAGATTATTGAGCGTGAGTAGGCAGGAGATATTAAAAAGTGGTTCTCCTCAAATGTCAATTGAACACTATGTGGGCAGGAATCTGATAACCTTCTGTGGTTTCCTGTTAATGTGGTTTCAGGTTGTAGGTAGGTAAACTCCTTCTTCTTGTGTGTATTTATATCACATTAAAAATGAATATGCATCCACTTAAAATGTAACCCTGCTTTGCAGTTCATGCAGTAACTGTAATCATTACAAAAAAAAAAGTTAATTTTCTTTTTTAACTGTGATTAAGAATGAATTAATAAACTTGATCATATTGTGTCTTTAATCTATATTTCAGTTTAATTTTTACATGAATAAATTTTCAATTTGACCTGCTTTCAGTTATCACCTGTGAAAATACATTTGTTTTGCATGAAGAAATGTCCTAATTTCAGTAAAATCTAAAATATTTTTTCTGTTTTAAGTAGACCGTGAACATCTTGTTATTGTGTCCTGTGATTTTAGGTTGTAGGTGACCTAGCTTCTTGTGTGTATTTATATCATATGACATAAAAAAAGAGTATTTATCCACATAAAATGTAGCTTGCTTTGCAGTTTAGCCTACATGTTATAGCCTACAATGTTGTAATGTTTTCTTCTTCTTTTCATCTATAGATGTTTATTTTAGTTTTATTACAGCTGACTAAAATCAGATCTAATATTTTACTGTAATTTTTTAAAACTGTGATTTAACTGTGATTAAGAATGAATTAATAAACTTGATCCATTGTAGCACCATGCTGATTTTCGTTTGAGTATTTAATCCATATTTCAGTTCAATATTTATATGGAACATTTTCAAATTGACCTGCTTTCAGTTATCACTTGTGAAAATAAATTTGTTTTGCATAAATATGAAGAAATCGATCATTTCATTAAAATCTAGAAATTTCCTATGTTTTAAGTAGACCGTGAACATCTCGGATTTGTTTCCTGTTTGCTAACCAACCGGATTCCTGTAGGGGCGGGACTAAACGTCATTTGAAAACTGAAGGCAACGGGTGAAAAATCCAGAGATGTCAAACACTATTTTTAAGTCTCTAGTTAAGCTAACGACCGGAGTTTTCTTTTTTTTATATATATATATAGGTACCCTGTAAAATGGGCCAGTGAGCCGTGTATGAAATCGTTTTCTCTCAGCAATATTGCTAAATTAGCATGAGCTGTTGTTAGCCGACTAGCTGCCGCCAAAGATACTCTGTCACTTTAGCTCGATGGAAAAAAACACAAACAACGTTTTTCTACCAAGCTTCTGAGTGAGTATGGATCCTAAAAAATTGAACAACATGAACATTTATGGTTAACAGGTAGCGGGTTTATTAGAGTTTATGAATTTCTGTTGATAGTGTGCTTCGGACACGGCCACTGAGCTGCTGCAGTCAAGGTGCGCTGTTGGACTTTGCTGTTGCCAGGGAAACCAGTGTTTCAGAAAGATAACAGTTGTTGAACACAAGCATACCAACCTCTTTTTAAAATAGCTCTAAAGCAGTTGAATACAGTGATATTTTCTTTCACTGATAGGCAAGCACTACGGAAGCCGAGAACGGCCACGTCCATAATATTTTTTTTATTATCGTTTTCTCGTGATAACGACTTATTATTTCGTTATCTCGAGATAACAAAGACCGTTTTCTCATGATAACGAAATAATCATTGAATGTGTCGTTGACATGGTTGCCTAGCAACATGTTTACCCGGTGCAATCGCTTCTGCTTATGGGGTTAATATAATACATCCATGGTAGCAGCTGGTTAGTCGCTGTATGTTCGTAGCAGGAGGCTACTAAAGCGAGTCTGTTGGAAACACTACACATCTAAATGTGACAGTGGTGGTCCTGTCACTATGCCTCCAATTGATCATGTGCCCTGGCTACTTGGCCAAGGGGATGTCCCTTTGGGTGACTGGCAAGTGCGCATGACTCTTACCCGGGAGGTGTGGGTTCAATCCCCGCCCGGGCCCTCTTCACCTTGCCACATAAAGATCTAACGTAACAGAAGAGATGTTTTCGTGGGATAATTGCCCAGAACCATGTGTAGAACTCAAATCAGTCAGCTGATTTATGTGATCACATCATCCTGACTTCAGCCTTCAAGAGCTGCCACTAACGTTAGTCTGCTCTGAGGAGCTGTCAACAATGAAGTACCGGTAAGTTACACTTAACGTTAGTTTGTTTACTGAGCTGGGTTTATTTAAGGGGCTACAGGTTAACTTAGCATAAACATATGAGAGTTGACTATGTTATGGCAGCTTCAGCTAAGGTAATGTTAGCTAGTTGCTGCTCAGATAAAGCTCATGAACACCATATGAACACTGCTGTCTTGCCAAATTAACATTAGCCTACATGTCACTGGTCGCAGGCAACAGGTGTCTGATGGTTCGAGATAAGGTTGTGATGTCTGACAGCAGCAGCCAGTAGCTAACGTTAGCTTAGCTGAAACAGGATAGATGGGACCACCGGCCAGTAGCCCCTTAAATAAACCCAGCACAGTGACGTTATACAAACTAACGTGTAACTTACTGGTAAGTTATTGTTGACAGCTGGTGTGGACAATAATCACACCAGTGAGTAGGCTAGAGCAGAGCTATCGCTCTGGGCTAGAGTAGACTAAAGTTAACTGCCCCATGCTCGAGCTGAACAGTAGCCTCCTGTTGCTAGGCAACCATGTCAACGACACATTCTATGATTATTTCGTTATCACGAGAAAACGGTCTTTGTTATCTCGAGATAACGAAATAAATTAATTCGTTATCACGAGAAAACGGACTTTGTTATCTCGAGATAACGAAATAATAAGTCGTTATCACGAGAAAACGGTAATAAAAAAAATTTATACGGACCTGGCCGTTCTCGGCTTCCGTAAAGCACAGCTGAAAATCACCGTGTATCAGATTTGAGAAACACACAAAGTTCATCATTTTTATTGGCGATTCACAGGACAAAACTACATCAGTAAACAAACATCAGATCAGGTTAAGTGACCAAGAAGTATTGGGTAGTTTAAAATGGAAATGCTCCAGTAAAGATCTTTTTAAAAAAGAGAAAGATTAAAGAGTAAAAGAGTAAAGATTTTTTTTTTTTTACTTTAGTACCGTAAATGTACACAATTGATGTGCTACTCATACATCATTCAATTCAGTATGAAGTTTTAATTAAGATTAAACCACAGACAGACATAGACTGCAACTGTAATAAGGCAGTAATTCCTGGTTGGTTTCTAACTGCAGTAAAGATGTTAACAAACATACATTGAAACAGCTGTTCCTAACAGTAGTAAATGTGAGGGACTGCATCAACACTGCAACCTATAATGGAATCATTCATATTTGCAAATGCAGGTTTGTGAAGAAAATATAAACTTTCTATAAACAGGTGTCATGAACACGTATAACCTCAATAAAACCCCTTTATCTCCTTAGATGAAGAAAAAAGGCCACCCGCCCCATGTAATGCCAATCAGTGACTGGACATTCATCAGGAAGTGAACTTTGTTTTCAGGTGAACCATAAAGCAGCATTTATCTGATAGTGACTCCACTGTAAGGAGGGGCACAGAAGGTATCAGCTCGACAGGTTATAAGTCATCATTATTATCATTGAAAAAGACTGAAGTAGTTCTCTCTACCTCATCATCTACTTTTATGGGAACTAATTTTACTACTTTTAAGTTTGTTGCCCACAAAAATAAGAAGAACTCTGTCTTTTGGTTTGGATCACTGGACTGTTTGGAATTGAAGCTGTTTGACTCTCATTGTTTCATTGAGGTGAGATGGCGCAACAAGGAAATCAGAGCGACCGGGTAAAATACTGTTGTCCGATCTGTCTGGATCTACTGAAGGACCCGGTGACGATTCCCTGTGGACACAACTACTGCATGAGATGCATTAAAATCCAATTTGATGGAGAAGATCAGAGAGGGATCCACAGCTGTCCTCAGTGTAGAAAGACTTTCAGACCGAGACCTCAACTAGTGAAAAACACCATGTTAGCAGATTTGGTGGAGGAGCTGAAGAAGACTGGACTCCAAGCTGCTCCTGCTGATCACTGCTACGCTGGACCTGGAGATGTGGCCTGTGACGTCTGCACTGGGAGGAAACTGAAGGCCGTCAAGTTCTGTTGGCAATGTCTGGTGTCTTACTGTGAGAAACACCTTCAGCCTCACTATGAATCTCCTGCTTTTCAAAATCATAAGCTGGTTGTTCCTTCCAAGAAACTGAAAGAGAGCATCTGCTCTGATCACAATGAGGTGATGAAGATGTTCTGCTACACTGATAAGATGTGCATCTGTTATCTCTGTTCCATTAATAAACACCAAGGCCACATCTGTGTTTCCATTGGAGAAGAGAGGACTGCGAGGCAAAACGAACTTGATGTAAGTCTGCAAGAAATCCAGAAGAGAATCCAGACCAGAGAGGAGGAAGTGAAGGTCCTTCAACAGGAGGTGGTGGCCATTGAACAGGCTGCAGATAAAACTATGGAGGACTGTGACAAGATCATAAATGAGCTGATCCGTCTCATCAAGGAGAGAAGCTTGGAACTGAAGCAGCAGATCAGGTCTGAACAGAAAACATTAGTCACTCAAGCCAAAGAGTTTAAGAAGAAGCTGGAGCAGGACATCACTGAGCTGAGAAGGAAGGAGGCCGAACTGAAGGAGCTCTGTCGCACAGAGGACCACACAGAATTTCTACTCAGTTACCCATTGAAATCAAAGGTCAGTGAAGAAACAGGCACACCAAGCTTCAAAATCCGTCCTCTGAGCTACTTTGAGGACGTGAAAGCAGGTTTGTCAAAGACCAGAGAAGAAATACAGCAGAGCATCCTTGGTGAGGACTGGTGGAAGATGTCACTGATGGTGAAATCAGTGGATGTTTTGCTGCCTAAAGGAGAGCCCATTACCAGAGCTGAGTTTCTGAAATATTCGTATCAAATGTCACTCGATCCAACCACAGCCCACGATCAGTTGTTTCTAACTGATAAAGACAGAAAAGTATCAGAGAAAGCTACACAGCCATTTCATTTTCAAAAACAAGAAAGATTCAGACTGACGAAGCAGGTTCTGAGTAGAGACAGTCTGACGGCACGTTGTTACTGGGAGGTGGAGTGGAGCGGTAAAGGAGTTTCAGTGGCAGTGGCATACAAGAATATTCCTGAGATGGATAAGAGTGGATTTGGAAACAATAGCAAGTCATGGGCATTAGATTGCTACGAACAGAGATATGAGTTCAGACATGACAGTGTCAAAACACGTGTCTCAGGTCCTCTGTCCTCCAGAGTGGGGGTTTACCTTGACGCCAGGGCAGGTATCTTGTCCTTCTACAGTGTTTCTGACTCCATGACTCTACTCCACAGAGTCCAGACCACGTTCACCGAGCCCCTCTATGCTGGATTTTGGATTTGGAAGAGTTTATTGGGTACTACCACTGCTCAGATTATTGAGTTAGAGTAGAGAGGAGATATTAAAAAATACTTCTCAGAGATCAAATGTCAATCAAACTGTGTGGGCAGTTCTCTGATATCCTTGTGTGGTTTCAGGTTGTAGTTTGTAGTTTAGTTTAGTATTGTCTTATTATGTATCCCCTTAGTCCTCTAAACCTTGGTGAGGACTATTCTTCTAGGGGTCCAGACACTCATACTTGTGTAGTTAGGTGACCTGCTTCTTCTTGTGTAATTTATATCCCATCATATTTTAAATCAACATTTATTTACATCAAATGTAACTTGCTGTGTAGTTCACATAATACTGTATCACGTTGTATGAAGCATTAATGATCGCAATTTCTTAACAGCTGAGTAGTTTATCAGATTTAACTTTTATTGTCATATAAACTGTGTAGTAACATGTAATCAATACTCTGATCAATACGAAAATATTACATCTGAAATTACTTACTTACTAAATGTGATATGCTTTGACTAAACCGTTGGTGTTTCAAGAAAGAATGAATAAAGTTGATTAAGTATTGAAAATATAAGGTAGCCTACTATATTTCTTGTGTCCATTGCATGAATGCAGCTCTGGTCAGGTAGGGTTAAACATTAAGGGGGCTGAACTTGAAGCCACATCTATACAGGGGCATGAATCTTAGGGCCACACCCATCAAGGCTAATCATGTCTCTGTGGCACAATACGTTAGCTTGTTCAGCTGTTAACTTAACTCTTTCACTGCCAAAGACGAGTTATCTCGTCTTAGCGAATCCAAGCGTAGTCTGCCTAAGACGAGATAACTCGTCTTAGCGTTTTTTTAATGGCAACGCCATGTTGAATGTCTTGCCCTACTCCTCTGTGAAGATCAGACTTGTATCATCAAAATAAAGTGCAGAAAAACACATTTGGATTGAGAGATATAAAAAATATAGCGTGTTTTTCCCCCCTCACGGAGCGGAGCGGGTGTCTGACTGCAGCGGCGCCGCTCCGTGACTCTGGCCGCCGGTGAGAGCTTCGGGGGCGGCGGCGGGGCTCATGGCGGCTCGGCAGCTCGTCGAAGCTCCGTGCAGCTCCGTGATACAAAGCACAAACGTTAGTAACAACAACCCCGTCGATCGCTCGTCGTTAGTCGTCAAGAGCGTTTGGAAAGTCGCCAGATTTTGCGAGAAATCACTCGGATAGCAGCTTGAGAATCCCGCGATCTAGTGTGGATGAGGAGCGGACGGCGCCGCGGCGAACGTGACGAGGAGAGCTAAAGATGGTGGGAGTGTCTGTGAGCAGACTGTCTGTGGCTGTGGGTTCAGGGGGCACGTCAGCCAGAGCTGTAGGCTGTGTGTGTGTGTGTGTGTGTGTGTGTGTGTGTGTGTGAGACAGAGAGAGTGAGTGAGACCGCTGCCTGCTGACCAGAGGAAGCTGGATCTGATCTAAAGCGCCGTGTTTCGGCTACAAAAACCTGTCGAACTGATCCGCGCACGAACACACACACACACACACACACACACACACACACACAGACACACACGCACGCACACACACACGTACATGCACACGCACGCACACGTCACGTACGCACACACACTAAAAAAAAAAGGAAAGAAAAAGTTGTAACTCAAAGGAAAGAAAGAAAAAAGGCTGCAGTAGTGTGTGTCAGTAGCTAAATGTTTTGTCTTTTGTCATCAAAAGTCATTTGTCAGTGTTGATTTAGTTGTTGTTTACAAGAGAACAACTGTACAGATATTGAGGCGTCACTAAAGCAAAATATAATGGAGCAAATTGTACTAGTAAACCTGAAAATGACAGCCGACACAAAAACCTCTTTTTCTCAAGATTTTGGTGCCAAAATGGCATTTTGGGCTAAAGTAACCTATATTCAACCACCAATTTCACAAGACTGGAACAAGATAGAAACAAACAGGTTTTTTTGCTGGAAAGTAGAGACCGTCATCTTTCCTTTGATGGGTTGAATGTGTATGTAGTAACAGTACATAATATATGGTGGGTCTATGGAAATCAGTCAAAAAGCTGGAAAATGCCTGGCAAGCTGGAGGAAGCTGCTGTGAGAATGGCTGGCAGTCAAAGAGTTAAGGGTTAAGGGTTCAAGCCCACCCAGGGACGTTTTACACACACATAACGTGATTAAAACAATCTTAATCTGTGATTAAGAGCAAATGAAAATGCACACGAGTTAATGAATATGAAGGAACAGATAAAGAACATAATAAATGTCACAGGTAGAGGATGAGATGTTTGGGCTTTCTGTTGCAATCCCAAAAAGACAAAATCCCATATGAAAATGTTAAAATGTAACTTAAAGTCGTGTCCTCTCAGCCATGCTCTATTAATATGAATTTATCGGTCGCCCAACCGTAAGAAAATTACTTATTTATCCAGCAGAGTGTCAACCTGTAACTCAAGGCTCTGTTTTAAACTACCCAGTCAATATAAATGAAATACCAGGATTTGGCCACTAGATGGCACCATGTTCCAAATATAATTCACTTCAAAGCAGGAACCAAGACACAGATAGATGACAGTTGTTGAACACAAGCATACCAACCTCTTTTTAAAATAGCTCTAAAGCAGTTGAATACAGTGATATTTTCTTTCACTGATAGGCAAGCACAGCTGAAAGTCACCTTGTATCAGATTTGAGAAACACACAAAGTTCATCATTTTTATTGGCGTCTGTAGGGAGATTCACAGGACAAAACTACATCAGCAAACAGACATCCGATTAGGTCAGAATCACGTAGAAGTATTGGGTAGTTTAAAATGGAAATGATCTTCACATTTTTACGTTGATACTGTAAATGTTTGTGTGCTACTCATTCAGTTTCATTATGATTCGTATGGTGAATCAAAGTCTAAACAGACATGGACATAAACTGCAGCAATGCAGCAGTTTATGGTTTCTTACTGCAGTAAAGAGGTTCACAAACATAACTTGAACCGAGTCATGTCATACAGCTGCTTCTAACAGTAGGAAATGTGAGAGGACTTCATTAACACAGCAACCTAAAATGGCATTATTCATATTTTAATAGTTCAGGGTTAGTTTTGTGAAGAAGATGTGTTAGGTTGAACTTTCTGTAAACAGGTGTCATGAACACGTACAGCCTCAATAAAATCCCTTCCTGTCTTTGGATGACCAAAAAAGGCCACCCGCCTCATGTGATGCCAGTCAGTGATTGTAAATTCATCAGGAAGTGAACTTTGTTTTTAGGTGCACAATAAAGCAGCATTTTTATGATAGTAACTCCACTGTGAGACAGTGCACAGAAGGTAGCAGCTCAATGGTGAAAGGTTCATTATCATTGAAAATGACTGAAGTAGTTCTGTCTACCTGATCACCTGCTTCTATATTTGTTGCCCACAAAAATAAGAAGAACTGTCTGTCTTTTGGTTCGAATCACTGGACTGTGTTTATCTGGAAGTGAAGCTATTCGACTTTCATTGTTCCATTGAGGTGAGATGGCGCAACAAGGAAATCAGAGCGACCGGGTAAAATACTGTTGTCCGATCTGTCTGGATCTACTGAAGGACCCGGTGACGATTCCCTGTGGACACAACTACTGCATGAGATGCATTAAAAGCCACTTTAGTAAAGAAGATCAGAGAGGGATCCACAGCTGTCCTCAGTGTAGAAAGACTTTCATGCCGAGGCCTCAACTGGTGAAAAACACCATGTTAGCAGATTTAGTGGAGGATCGGAAGAAGACTGGACTTCAAGCTGCTGTTCCCGATGACTTCTATGCTGGACCTGAAGATGTGGCCTGTGATTTTTGTACTGGGAGGAAGCTGAAGGCCGTCAAGTCCTGTTGGCAATGTCTGGTGTCTTACTGTGAGAATCACCTCCAGCCTCACTATGAATCTGCTGCTTTTCAAAATCATAAGCTGGTCGTTCCTTCGAAAAAACTGAAAGAGAGCATCTGCTCTGATCACAATGAGTTGATGAAGATGTTCTGCTGCACTGATAAGAAGTGTATCTGTTATCTCTGTTCCATGGATAAACACAAATTCCACAGAACAATTTCAGCTGAAAAGGAGAGGACTGGGAGGCAGAAACAGCTTGATGTAAGTCTGCAACAAATCCAGAAGAGAATCCAGACCAGAGAGGAGAAAGTGAAGGTCCTTCAACAGGAATTGGAGGCCATAAATCAGTCTGCTGATAAGACTGTCGAAGACTGTGACAATATCCTCAATGAGCTGATCCGTCTCATCAAGGAAAAAAATTCTGAGCTGAAGCAGCAGATCAGGTCTGAGCAGAAAACTGAAGCGACTCGAGCCAAAGATCTTAAGATGAAACTGGAGCAGGAGATCACTGAGCTGAGGAGCAACGAGGCCGAGCTGAAGGAGCTCTGTCACACAGTGGACCACACAGCATTTCTACTCAGTTATCCATTGAAGTCAAAGGTTGGTGACAACTTACCACCAGACTCACCAAGCATCAAAATCCGTCCTTTGAGCTACTTTGAGGACGTGAAAGCAGCTTTGTCAAAGACCAGAGAGGAAATACAGAGCTTCCTTGGTGAACAATGGTGGGAAATGTCACAGATTGTGAAATCAGTGGATGTTTTGCTGCCTAAAGTGGAGCCCAAGACCAAAGATGAGGTTTTAAAGTATTCACATCGAACAACACTGGATCCAACCACAGCCCATTATTTTCTGATTCCACGTGGTGAGAAAAGAAGATTATCAAGTTTTTCAGAAGTAGGCCGACTCAGACTGCCAATTCGCTTTGGTGACACAGAAAGATTCAGACTGACTAAGCAGGCCCTGAGTAGAGAGAGTCTGACCGGACGTTGCTACTGGGAGCTGGAGATGAACGGTAAAGGAGTTTCAGTAGCAGTGGCATTCAAGAACATCCGTGAAATGGATCGTTGTGGATTTGGAAACAATAAGAAGTCGTGGGCATTAGATTGCTACGAACAGAGTTATGAGTTCAGACATAACAGTGTTAAAACCAGTGTCTCCGGTCCTCTGTCCTCCAGAGTGGGGGTCTATCTTGACACCAGGGCAGGTATCTTGTCCTTCTACAGTGTTTCTGACACCATGACTCTACTCCACAGAGTCCAGACCACGTTCACTGAGCCTCTCTATGCTGGATTTTGGATTTGGTCGAGTTTTTGGGGCAGTTCGAGTGCCAAGTTTCTTGAGCTTGAGTAGACAGGAGATAAAAAGTACTTCTCATCAATTGTCGATCAAACACTGTGGGTAGGACTCTGATATCCTTGTGTGATTTCCTGTTGATGTGGTTTTAGGCTGTAGGTGTAACCTGATTCTTGTGTCATGACATAAAAAACGAGTAGGCATCCACATAAAATATAACCTGCTTTGGGGTCAATAGAGTAGGCCTACATGTTATACAATGTTGTAATGTTTTTTTCTTCTTTTCCTCTATAGGAAGCAATGTTAGTTTTATTACAGCTGAGTGGTTCAGATCTAATACTTTATTGTTTTCTTTAAACTGTGATCATTACTCATTTAACTGTGATTTAGATTAAATTAATAAACTTGATCAAGAGAAGAACCCTGCTGATTTTCGTTTACATTTAGTGTATTTAATCTATATTTCAGTTTAATATTTACATGGAAATTTTTCAAATTGACCTGCTTTCAGTTATCACCTTTGAAACTAAATTTGTTTTGCATAAATATGAGGAAATGTAGGCTATGATCTCAGAAAAATCTAGAAATTTCCTCTGTTTTAAGTAGACCGTGAACATCTTGTTTTCATTCCCTGCGGTTTTAGGTTGTAGGTAGGTGACCTGCTTGTGTATTTATATCATATGACATAAAAAAAAGAGCATTTATCCACCTAAAATGTAGCTTGTTTTGCAGTTCATATAGTAGCCTATGTTATTATAGCCTACAATGTTGTAATGTTTTCTTCTTCTTTTCATCTATAGATGTTTATTTTAGTTTTATTACAGCTGCCTAAAATCAGATCTAATATACTGTAATTTTTTAAAACTGTGATTTAACCGTGATTAAGAATGAATTAATAAACTTGATCCATTGTAGCACCATGCTGATTTTCGTTTGAGTATTTAATCCATATTTCAGTTAAATATTTACATGGAACATTTTCAAATTGACCTGCTTTCAGTTATCACTTGTGAAAATAAATTTGTTTTGCATAAATATGAAGACATTTATCATTTCAGTAAAATCTAGAAATGTCCTATGTTTTAAGTAGACCTTGAACATCTCGTGTTGTTTCCTGTTTGTGTATTGGCTAACCAGGTGAACATTGTAACCAACCGGATTCCTGGAGGGGCGGGACTAAACGCCGTTTGAAAACTGAAGGCAACGGGTGAAAAATCCGGAGATGTCAAACACTATTTTTACGTCTAAAGCTAATGACCGGAGTTTTTGTTTGTGTATCCTGTAAAACAGGCCAGCGAGCCGTGTAGGAAATAGTTTTCTCTCAGCATATTGCTAAATTAGCAGGAGCTGTTGCTAGCCGACTAGCTAGCTGCCGCCAAAGATACTCTGCCATTGTGGCCGACGGCAGCGACGGCAGCGGCGACGACGACCGGAGGGGAACGTAAGTTTCGCTTTTACCCACTACGTCTCTCTCCGACGCAGAGGGGAGGGGGGGAGGAGGGGGGGCAGTGTTTCGTACCTGTGCAGGGAAGTTACATAGTGCAGTTTCAGCCGACGCGACCCGGCTCAGGCTGCGGCGGCAGCACCATTCATCCTATTAACCATTTTTCTATCATTGCAAGGAGTCTGGAAACATTATTTTAAGGCCGAAAAACTCTGCAATGTTACTTTAAATGAATGACAGACTGTAGCCCTATACATAGTAGCCTTCTTTGAAGTAGCTTAAAATTGAATCCCTCTTGTAAAGATACTCAAATTTTTACGTGAGTACAGTTGAGTAGTTGTACAGTATGCTATTCGTATACAACATTCATTTCAGTATGCCTATGTAGTGTTCATAAAGATTATTAGACAGACACGGACATAAAATGCAACAAAGCAGTAATTCCTGTTTTCTATCTGCCATCGGAAGATTAACATGCATAACTTACCAGGTCATGTGAGGCAAGGCAAGGCAATTTCATTTGTAAAGCCCATTTTAACAAACAGTTTGTCTCAAAGGGCTTTACATGGCATCATAACAACATCCTCTGCCCTTAGACCCTCACATCGACCGAGGAAAAACTCCAGGAAAACCCTTTTAACAGCTGCTTCTAACAAAAGCAAATGTGAGAGTACTGCATCAAAACAAATCTGTAATGGCATTATTCACATGCAGGGTTATAGAGTTGGTTTTGCAAAGAAAATGTGTTTTTGGTTGAGTTTGCTGTGAACAAAGGTCATACAGCCTCAATGAAAAATCCTGCCTCTCCCAAAACAGGCCACCCGCCCCAGGTGATGCTAATCACCAAGTCCACAATGAGGAAGTGAACTGTGTTTTTAAGTTGCATCAGAGAAAAGTGTTTATCTGATAGGGACTCCACTGTTAGACAAGCACAGAAGGTTTCAGCTTGACTGGGAAAGGTTTATTGTCACTGAAAATTACTAGTAGTTACCAGTAGTTCTGTCTACCTGATCAACTACTTTCGGGATCGTTTCCCTCACGAAGAAGGAGAACTCTGTTTTTGGGGTGTTACTTTGTTTTTTCTTCACGGCCATGTTTATGTGAAGCTGTTTGGCTGTCATTGTTTCAGTCAGGTGAAATGGCGCAACGAGGAAATCAGAACGACCAAGAAAAGTTTTGTTGTTCGATTTGTCAAGATCTACTGAAGGACCCGGTGACGATTCCCTGTGGACACAACTACTGCATGAGATGCATTAAAAGCCACTTTGATGGAGAAGATCAGAGAGGAATCCACAACTGTCCTCAGTGTAGAAAGACTTTCACACCGAGACCTGAACTGGTGAAAAACACCATGTTAGCAGCTTTAGTGGAGGAGCTGAAGAAGACTGGACTCCAAGCTGCTCCTGCTGATCACTGCTACGCTGGACCTGAAGATGTAGCCTGTGATTTCTGCACTGGGAGGAAACTGAAGGCCGTCAAGTCCTGTTGGCAATGTCTGGTGTCTTACTGTCAGAATCACCTTCAGCCTCATTATGAATCTGCTGCCTTTGAAAACCACAAGCTGGTTGTTCCTTCCAAGAAACTGAAAGAGAACATCTGTTCTGATCACAACGAGGTAATGAAGATGTTCTGCCAAACTGATCAGCAGTGTATCTGTTATCTCTGTTCCATGGACAAACACAAAGGCCACATTACAGTTTCAGCTGAGGAAGAGAGGACTGGGAGGCAGAAAGAACTTGATGCAAGTCTGCAACAAATCCAGCAGAGAATCCAGACCAGAGAGGAGGAAGTGAAGGTCCTTCAACAGGAGGTGGAGGCCATCAAACAGGCTGCAGATAAAACTGTGGAGGACTGTGACGAGATCCTCAATGAGCTGATCCGTCTCATCACGGAAAAAATTTCCAAAGTGAGGCAGCAGATCAGGTCCGAGCAGAGAACTGAAGCGACTCGAGCCAAAGAATTTAAGAAGAAGCTGGAGCAGGAGATCACTGAGCTGAGGAGGAACGAGGCCGAGCTGAAGGAGCTCTGTCGCACAGAGGACCACACAGAATTTCTACTGCTTTACCCATTGAAGTCAAAGGTCAGTGACGACTTACCACCAGACTCATCAAGCATCAAAATCCGTCCTCTGAGCTACTTTGAGGACGTGAAAGCAGCTTTGTCAAAGACCAGAGAGGAAATACAGCAGAGCATCCTTGGTGAACAATGGAGGAAAATGTCACTGATGGTGAAATCAGTGGATGTTTTGCTGCCTAAAGCAGAGCCCAAGACCAGGGATGAGTTTTTAAAATATTCATATCAAATGACACTGGATCCAGCCACAGTTCACAATCAGCTCTTTCTATGTGATAAGAAAAGAAAAGTATCAGGGGGAAATTTACCTGCAATTATCTCTTCTAATACGCAGCAGGCCCTGAGTAGAGAGAGTCTGACGGCGCGTTGCTACTGGGAGGTGGAGTGGAGCGGAAGAGGAGTTTCAGTAGCAGTGGCATACAAGAATTCCTATGGAGTCAATGATGGTGGATTTGGAAACAATAAGAAGTCGTGGGCATTAGATTGCTACGGACAGAGATATGAATTCAGACATAACAGTGTTAGATATATTGTCTCAGGCCCTCTGTCCTCCAGAGTGGGGGTGTATCTTGACACCAGGGCAGGTATCTTGTCCTTCTACAGTGTTTCTGACACCATGACTCTACTCCACAGAGTCCAGACCACGTTCACCGAGCCCCTCTATGGTGGACTTTGGATTTGGTCGAGTTTTTGGGGCAGTTCCACAGCCAAGTTTATTGAGCTTGAGTAGTAGACAGGAGATTAATAGTTTATCAGGTTTAATGTTTTATTGTTATATTTGCACTTAGCTGTGTAACATGTAATCAATACTCTGATTGATACAAAATAATTTGTTACTTTACTTAATTATATCTGATTATTAACCTCATGTGATATGTTGTTACTAAACTGTTAGTGTTCCAAGAAAGAATGAATATAGCTTATTTAGTATAAATACTTTCACTGCTGGACAAATATGAATTTATAGGTCACCCAACTGTAGGGAAATGTCTTATATCCTTTATCTGTTCTTCTGAGACTATCATCAGTATTGATTGATTTGTGTCTACATTTTATTTTTGGACTAATTTTTCTAGCATTGTAGTGGCTTCCACAAACAAATATTTAAGATTTTACTGTAATAAATCAGTGCAGCAGTTCAGTACGTTTTTGTGTTGTTTATTCTATCAAAGCTACAAAATGACCAAGACACTCAAGAACAATACAAGATACACAGGAACAACATTTTATTCAGAGGTGCAGTATCAAAGATTGACCACTAGATGTCATCATCTTCATTTTCAAACACTTCATAATGAAACCTCATTTGTTGCGATTCTTGACCACAAAGATGTGATGTAATGACTGAACATTTACTGTAACAACCTGACTCTGGACTCTGATGCTTCTTATTTTATTTTGAAAACACTCTCTTAATGTGACAGTTGTTGGTTTGTATGAGGTTGGTTTTGATAGAACAGTTGTGGATAAACCTCTATGTACCTACTAGCAAACAGTTGATTTGTTGTTTGTTTGCATTTTTGTAGAGTTGGCCATAAAAACTGCATTGTCACTGAATGACTGACTGAATGCCTTAGTCAGGATGATAGTACCACTAAAGTGCCTGGTCATTAAGAGAGAGATTCTGATGTGAATTAGAAGATGTTTCCAGCTCTACTGTTTACAACTCAGATGAAACCGCTGCTCTGGTTTTAGGAAGCTGAGGGGAGGAGGAAGAGCACTCCCAAGACACTGAATTATGTTTATTCACAACAAATGATTATATGAATCATAGTGACGTATAGTGACTAAAGGAGGACTTAACATAAGACACAACAAGCAGGAGATGAAGTTTTGCACTAACTCTACACGCTCTATAATAAGTATAATAACATAATAATATAATAATAATCTGTAAAAAAAAAAAAAAAAAAAAAATGGTTACATTGTAGAGTTGGAAGAAACAAATGCTGAACTGCTGTTGATCCAGGCGTTGATCTTTGTATTTAATCTGTTTGTTGATTTTTCCCAGACTATGTCATAGTTATGTAAATCATCATGTGACCTTACAGTAAGTGGTTCAGTCACATTCTACAGTATCTACTGTAGACTATCTGATCCATGTGCCAAAGGAATGTAGAGCTACCTGTTCAATCAGCTATATTTACCAGACTTTCCATTACGCATTAATGTTGTTTAGAGATAAATAACTTGACTGATATCGGTACGTCACTACAGAAAGTCAAAGACGTACCTCGTTTAATGCTGCACCCTCACAGTGTTTATGTAGTAAATAATGGATTGAATGACAGCATGTGTTGTTTGTTGTTACAAAACACAGAGAGAAATATGATCTCATTATGCTTTTGTTTGTATTACCTTGACAAATGCAATTGCATTGTCTGTGATGACGATGAGTCCAGGATGTAGCAGCAGATGATGGTGGTGATGATGGCGCCCATGCAGAATGGCTCGATCACACAACCATAATCTTAGTCTGCATCTGTTGGGTCAGACTGTGGTTTTAGACCCTGATGGAGAAGGTGAGACCCTCATCTCTGTTTAGTCTGTTAATTCATTGTTTTGCGTGACTGATGAAGGTAGAGATAAGCTGGTGGTAACATCAGAGCAGTATCCTATTCCAGAAACCAGGTTATGTGAAAAGCCAGAGTAAGTGAACCCCGAGATGAGGGAAACTCTGAGTTTTCTGTTCCAGAAAGAGAAGTAACTTAAACTCTGAGTCAGTTACCATTAATGACTGTGAACACAACCCGCTCACTGGCAGGTTTACCTGAAGAAACCCTGAGTCTGATGGAGCTTCCTTTCCTGTCAGGAGGAGAATTCGTCCAGTTTAGATGAGCTCTCGTTCCCTGAGCCAAACTGTAGCCTACCACTTCTCATCAGTACGTCATTTATCTCAACACTTCTCCAGCCGCACATCAAATATCAGGCTACACGTCACCACTGACGTGCTATCAGATCTGAACAATCCTCTTCATTTTTATCACTTTGCAGGTTTTATTTTATTTTATAGAGTCGACTGAACTAACTCAGATCAGCTGTTCTGAAACTGAAACCTCAGAGTTTCACTTTACAGAGTTATACCCCCCTGATAAGCACCAGAGTTTGTTTTCAGTCATACTGACTTTGTCTTTAATTATTTATTTCCTAATATCAAATAATCAAATAAACTAAAATCTGATGTATTCAGGTTCTGGTACAAGTATAATCAGGAAGTGAAAACGTAGGCCTGTCCTTAGGGAATTTAAATATTTACATGTGATGCATGTGGGGTTTTTTCGGTTTGTGTGAAAAGCTGGGCCTGGTCAGCCGGGGCCCCCCGTTACAGTAGGGCCCCCCCCCACCTGTAAGGCAGGGTTTCCACAGAATCAATCTTTTATTTTTATTGTTTTTACCGCAACATGGGTTCACATAACTTATGTATTTTGACCATTCAAACCCAACAGTCGATAGTTTTCTTCGTTTGGTATGTCAAGAGACATGGTTAAGTAACCTACATCATTACTGACGCATGTTTATGGCACAGGTGAAAAGGTCGATTTAATAACAAATTCACTATCAAGTGAGAGAAGTTTTTCATACAATGAATAGGAAGATGATCGTATACATTTTCCCGCTTTTTACAGCCTGAAGAAAACAGTCCATAAAACTACTACAAAGAGAAACCAAACTAATACAAATTATAAACAAATACAAAGGAGCATTTCTTCTGTTTAATTAATAAAAACCACAATTTACACTGTACACTGAAACACTGGTGCTGTTGTGTCCTGTCAGGTGAATCCTGGTCTGACTGTTGAGTAAAAGGTCGGAGCAGCGTCGACCTGATCTGTGGAGGAAACACACACACGTCATTAATGTATGAGTTATAAACAACACAGTGATAAATGATTCACTCTGGATTAATAAACACAAGACACTCTCTGACGTTAGGACACGTCTATATCACTGTTTGTGTAAATGATTTTCTTAATAATCGTTTGTCTTTCTGTCACATGTCATGTTTACTTTCCCAACGTCACACCTGTCACCTTTCATCTTTCACTTCCTGGGAATTTTATTTCCTTTGTGTTTATTGTTGTTTATTGATCTGTGGTTCTTCCCTGTGTGAGTTCATTGTTCCTCTCTGCTTGTAATTGATATAATTCATCTAACTCTTTTATTTATAAAAACTGTATCCATCATTTATTAAAAATAATCATTAAACACACCATAGATTGTCTTACTAAATAACATTTATAACAATCTAATAAGTATCAATATAGGAATAATCCTTTATAAATAATGAGTTGCATAAAGCTTAACCCATTCTTGTTAGTGTGTAGTTATATATTTTGTATTTTGGCCCAGTATAGAGGCGGTTGCATGTTGTTGCGTGTGTTGTCTTTTACAACACTCATCTAGCTCATATAGATGAGAACTGAAGCTGAACTACAGATACCAACAAGAGAATAGAGGATTTCCCTCCATCATCTGGATACAAGGCCAGATGATACTATCTCTTCATCTTTTCAGTGCCAGAATGACACACAACAGGAAAATAAAGCTCGGAAAATATTCAGGAGGGAACTCCAATTTAAATAGAAACTCCAGATTTAGAACAGGATGAAAGGGTTACATGAGAAGAGCTATGACTTCATTGCTTTTTGTTGACAGTATCAGTTACCAGGTGATAAATGCCACAGATATGAATCTAATAATAGCACAGAGAAGTGGGTGAAGAGGGGGAAACCTCCAGTCTCAGGTGTAACAACAATAAACATGTGGCAGAGGTGTGTCAGGCGAGTGCAATCAGCTGTAACACTGTAAAATACTCACTGATCAAAGTCCACGTTATAAATCTACTTAGGCCTACGTCATAGTATCAGCAATAAAACTCACTGAGAGTTTTAAAAATGACTCATTAAAGCAGAAGTGAGTGATATATTTGTGTTAATATAAGTCTTAAATAGTTATATCTTCAGACAGCAATCACTTACATAGAGTGTTTGGACCGAAACACGGGTCTGTCAGTCACTCTGCTCTGCTCTGAGCCGAGGAGAAAACATTTATCGTATCCTACAGTTTTTATCCAATGAGGAGAGAGAACGGCATGCAGGGCTGTGTGTGCAGCCAAGGGACGCCGTGAATGTAGTGACGTAGGGACGAGGACTGTTATGGTGCGTTCAAGGAAACTCGTATTTTTCCGACCGTGAAGTTGTACCAGTTCGATCTGGTACGAGTTCACCGGTCGGAAGTTACGAGTGGCCGTTATAGTGACTTTCACCGGTAAAACAGGTCGGAAAAACACGAGTGGGTTGCCTGGAACGCTACAAAGTCGTAAGTTGTGACTTGAAGCTGTAATTTCCGATTTCAAAAGCCGGCCTGGAACGCAGCATTAGCGAAAACGACCGGATCACTCACTTCTGCTTTAAGCAAATATTTGTTGGTAATATACATAATCAGTATAATGATAATGATAATTACAACATTGGGAAGGTGGCAATAATTTAATAAAATTTTTAACAATGTGTCCTATTCAGTGAGGTAATTAGTTGAGTGTGGAGTATGTGTTTACCTCTGATCCTCTGTGGCTGTGCAGCCTGTGTGATGACGACGTCAGTGTACGAAAGATCAGCTTTACCTGCAACACAACACACACATTCACACATACACATACAGTACATATAACTATACAAATACATATATTCACTGTTCCGCAGCAGCTGGTTTCGAATCCAGATGTTTACAGACTGAAAATCGAACTGAAAATCTGAAAATAAACGTCTATGTAAATGCAGTGGTAACAGCTGTAGAACAGCATGAAACTGTTTTTCTATCACTCCATACTTGCTCCTGTTTATCACTTTTTACGTTAAGGACTGTTTTTGGTTTGTCTGTTCCTTCTCTTAGTCACTTACAGCCATTGTTTTATTTATCAGTTTGGATCTTGTATTCATGTCCAACTCTCTACCAATGTCTCTTTGTAACATAATGAGTGTTACTGTTGTTGAGACTGTGTTTCAGTCACATGCTGTCTGCAGTAAATACAGTAATTCATCCAAACATACAGACAATGGACTTGTTGATCTGACAATGTACTTGTTGATGGTGGTAAACCAGGGGCTTTTTCACTGAAATTACAAGTCTGGACAAGTATGCGTCTGGATGAAGTTTAATCAACCAATGAAACTGCATCAGACATACAGTAAATAATATGATTCATCACAATGGAGAAAAACGTTCTTCTATCTAATCTCCACTGTCGAAGTTCAGCGTGTTGTCACCAAAAACAGACTAATGATAAGAACTACTGCTGACGAGTTATGATGAGGTCTGCTTCAAATCAATACCAGATAGATAACAAGTCTCACTTTGAGACGCCCCAACTTGTTGTGTTGGACATTCCTGGTTTAGATGTTCATCTGTCCAGGCTGACAGTTCCCACACTCTTTACATTCGTCTGCCATCATCCTGAAACTTCTAGGAGGCCAAGGGACGGGTTGTCTTACAGTAACTTCTTCTGATCTCTTGTTTCTGTTTTATCTGAACTTCTTTGTTCTTTATCACTCAGTCTTCATGTTCTACTTACAGTAGGCCTATGTGGTTTCAGGGGCTTTTTGTGCACACAGTACTGTACATCCCACTCGCGTTAAGCATTTTCCCCAGGGGAAGTAAATAAAATGGTTGTTTGGTCGCTTTGTTGGATGGTTGATTGGCTGGTTGGTTGATTGATTGCTTTGTTA
The DNA here is from genome assembly GCF_905171665.1 of Trachurus trachurus. Taxonomy (NCBI): domain Eukaryota; kingdom Metazoa; phylum Chordata; class Actinopteri; order Carangiformes; family Carangidae; genus Trachurus; species Trachurus trachurus. The sequence continues at coordinate 9,009,770 of NC_139909.1, read as the reverse complement.
GTTTGGTTGAAAAGTTGGCTTTTACCGGTATGTATACTGTATATGATGTTAAACATTATGAAGAGGAAATCCATGCTTTTTATCAAGTACCTGTATTGATAAGAGGAATAATGTGGCCTTTGCTCATCTCCTCTTTAGTTGCAGGATGTGGCACTTGTGGTTTCCAAACAGAAATTTTGAATTTTGATTCATCTCACCACAGATGAGCTTTGGAGAAGACACCAGTGTTTCCGGGCTGTGTTCACATATGGCTTCCGCTTTGTATCATACAGCTTTATCTGGCTGCAAATGTGGATGGAACTGCAAACTGTGTTCATAGACAGCAAGTTCTGCTAATCTTCCTGAGCTCCTGCCTATTTTTAATGCAGCACCTGACCTGACCTAATGACCTATTTAGTTGCACTTGTTTTGTTTTTTATTAGTACCACTTTCTTTATCAGTCTTTTGTTGCCCCTGTTCCAACATTTTTGAGATGTGTTGCTGCCATCAAATTCAAAATGTGCCCTTTGTCCAGCTAGTCCACAAATCGTGTTGTGGACTAGCTTCAGTAGCATTGGTGCTCTACCGTACCTTGGGTTAGGGTTGTTTCGTCATGTACTGATATCTCAAAACCTGAAACACAACTGATCAAATGGAGGAGAGAAAACTCACCATCAACGAGTGTCACTGAAAAGGCCAAAAGTCAAGTTGGAACCAATTCAAGTGAACGCGCATAGCTCAGTTTAAATCAGGACAAAGGCCAGTAAGCGGACCTTGAACAATGACTTGTAGTTTGACACTGCAGGATGCAAAATGACATTTCTATAATGAAAACAGACTGACCTTTGTGGTGTCTCCAGAGGAAGAGCAGCATCACCATCACCAGCAGCAGGCAGACCCCAAACACAGGAAGCAGAACGCATGTAAGGGGGGAAGGCTGAGGCAGCTCAGCAGGCCTCGCTTCAAAACAGAAACACCACAGACAGGTTGGCCTCAATCAAACAAGCTGAGAGCTGAAAGCTCTGCTCACACTGATGGGAGGAACTTTGTTAAGCTAGGTCACATACGGTATCAATAAATCTCAGTGATGTATTTCAATGTTAATATTTGACGTTTTAAACTTCAACCTCACCTCTGACAGTCAACCAGCTGCCTGGTGAGCCTTCAGCTCCAGAGATGTTGCACCTGTAGAGTCCTTCATCAGACCTGGAGACTCTGTGGATGGTCATGTTTCCTGTGGAGCTGCTCCTGATGAAGACCTCGTCTTTGGAGAAATCAGTGGTGAGATTGGAGGAGGAACCATCCCTACCTCTACAGCTCAGAGTCACATCGTCTCCCTCCATCACAGGGAGGACCGGGCTCTCCAGGATCACAGAGCCTCCTGGACAAAACAGGTTTCAGACAAGAACCAAAGTGAACAAGTCAGTACAAGTCAGAGTTTATGGTCACAGGAACCAAAGGGTTTTGGCTTTTTGAACATAGGAAACATCAGGAAATCGTCAAAGGGATACGAGATGATGGTTCTAGTCTTGTCATAGGGTTTATGACAATATGAAAAGCATAATCGTTTATCTGACGAGTTACATAGACTTTAGTTATATAGACTTTGATCGCAGTGAGTGGGCGATGTAAGATGTGTGTGCAAATAGTGCGAATCCAGAGAAGGTCACGTGCGCGACCACACGTTGCTGCACAGGAAAACGAAAATAGGTCCTGTTCATTATCTATTTAGGACGGCACTGAACTAGATCAACTGTGGTTAACAAAATCCATTAAAATGGTTTTGTTTCATTTGCCTAAACATCCGACTGTGTCTACCGGCTGCAGCTCGTAGTTTATCTAACTCACCTGCTACTGTGATGTTGACGGTGTCGCTGCACTTTCCTGCTGCAGACTCACACCAGTAAACTCCAGAGTCCAATGTGTAAATATGATCAAAGATGCATTCAGATTGATTGTTTCCGTTCTCAGGACAGTCTTCATTTATATTTTGGGATGTGTTCCTCCTAATCCTCCACTCAGAGGAGTTTCTCTGCTGCCCACAGCTCAGAGACACAGACTCGTACTTGAAGAACTGGGATCTGTTTGGCAGGACTGTCAGAGTAACTGCAAGAAACACAGACGATGACAAACTGAGTTATTAAAAGGAAGAGAGACAAGCTGTCAGGATCATCTCGGCCCAGGAGTCGAACCGGTGATCGACTACTTTGAGGCAGACTGTACCTATATATGGGATGTACTGTAACTCTTGACGAATGACGACAGAGCACCTGAACAACAAGGATGCTGCATTTCTTGTTTGTTTCTCTTACAGATGTGATATTGAACAATGTTATCGGCTCGAAGTTTAAAACACAACTTGGTTTTTAAAAATAACTCAAGAGTCGGTTCTTGTCCTTCCTGTTCACCATGCAATACAATAATACAATATGGTGCATGAATCATGATCAACATGCAAACAGCAACATGAATATCTGACTTTCAAAAGACACATGTTTGATTTATATATTTTCTTTTCTCTATAGGAAAGTGATGTTTTTCCTCTGTAGTGATGATGCACTGCAGTGTGAACTGGTAACATAGGACGTTTGTTCAGGACCATGAAGTCATGTCGTATCAGCAGCCTGATTTGCATAAAGTTCATTTCTGGTTGTTATTAAATAGATTCAAATCAATAACACATCAACTTTAGTTTTCAGTCATTATTCGTGTCAAGAAGTTCAGGACTTACCAAAGACGGTGCACAGTGCAGATATCTCCATGCTGCTTTGATGTTGATCGATAGACTGACTGATTGTGGGGGCTGCATCACTTTCCTCTTACATGTTCACATCACACAGGCCACAGTTTCCTGCTGCATCGTATATTCAGCTCTAAAGTGTGAAGAACTTGTTTGTGCAGGATGTTTGACTGTGTTTTTTGTCCTTTACACCTCAAATGTCAAAGGTCTGAGCCCCCTTTACTCTCACTGATGATCTCATAAGATCATCAGGAAAACAGTGGGCTACAATGGTGTGTACTGAAGTGCATGCATAACATGATTATAATCGTAAAACTGCAGTTTTTGGATTGCTTAAGCGGTCATGTAAACTGCATAAACTGATAACTGTCGGCAACTATCATAATCATTTTGTTAGTGTGCATGTAAACGCACTCACCTGACGTGTTGTAACCTTCAGAGTCGTTAGTAGTCTATAAGTGCTCTTCTGTGGCTGCTACATGAAGTGGAGTCTGATGATACTTAGAATAAATTATATAGTGATCAGAATATTAGAAATATAATTCATTTGTTCACAGTGAACGCTGAAACTTATTTTGGACATAACTAAAATACTATAGAAAAACAAGTACCAATGTACTTATTTTTATATTGTTTTATATTTTAATTCAAGTGGTTTGGATACTAATGTAAATTATATAAATGAAGCCACACCTGCATCTCCTACGTGTCCTCAAATGAAACGACCTGTGCATGAAGTGGCTTTCATTTGCTCGGCCATCGAGAGCATCCTCATGTATGGCGTCACGGTGTGCTATAGGGGCATGCTCTGTGGTGGACAAGAAAGCATTAAAGAAGATGATTCAAGTCTTACTTCACCCAAAATCAATACAGTAATTCCCCAATCATCTACTCACCATCATGCCAAGGAAGGGTTTGGAGAACTTTTGGAGTCATCAAAACGCTTTTGGAGTTCCAGGGGGGGGTCCGGCTGGCAACGGATTTTCATATAAGGGTGGTGGATAGAGTTCACTTTTGAATCGTCCAAAACACACACTATGAAACATCCAGGGGCCTGTTGTTCGAAAGTAGAATAAAGATATCCAGGATAAGTGGAAAAGCCAGGTTGGACAAAGTCTCATAAGTCCATCCTGGTTTAGTTGGTTGTTGGAACGCCGAGCCAGGCTGAGGAGGAGCAGCTTTGTCAAGCCAGGTGTAACTTATTCTCTCGTCAGTAGACCACAGAGATTGATCACAGATTCACTGATGAGAGGACAGGTGTGGCCACTTTCCTCCAATCAACAGCGGATCTTAATGCTGATGTCAGGGGACACACCTCTCTTAAAAAAAAAAAAAAAAAAAAAACACTGCTGCTGTCGTAAAGCTCAGAGAGAGCACGGCGGACAACTGCGGACTAATTTAATAATCCAAAATTATAATCACAACTCAAATTCCTTTCACAAATTAACAGTTGTGCACTTTGCCTTAATGATGAGCAGTGGAGGTTGATTCATTGCACAAATCTGAAGTAAAGTTTACAGCACATGGCCAAATGTGCAACAGGTGAAAATTAATTAAATATTAGAACATTATTATGTTTGGTGCTTCAATAAATTGCAGATAACAGTGATGAGGTGTATAAATTATTTGGAAGGTGCTCACACTCACTCAATTTTATTCTTATTTTCTTACCTCAACCAATATTTAGGCCAATATAATCGTGACATATTTAAAAATAATAATAATTTTGAAGATGTTTTTTGATTATTGTTAATGCATTTTATTTGTTTATAATTCAGGCCAATATGTACATAAGAACGTGTATGAAACACATTGATTTCTGATCAGAGTGACTGCTGGCTTCACAGATAAAGACAACAGAATCAACTAAGCCTGGCTGTTAGCCTGGTATGGAGCAGGCTAGCTGCAGAGAATAAATCACCATAGTAACTTGACCAGGATAAAGGTATCCAGCTTTCGAACAACCGACTTGAGGCTAAATTAGGCCAGGATAACCAACATATCCCGGCTTAATCCCATATCTAGGTTTCGAACAACAGGCCCCAGACCAGTCTTCTTATGTATGTTCATTAATATATAGCCTATTTGTTTATGACACTAAGGCCACTGGCCATTTCGTTGTTGTTGTTTTTTTACGGTGACAATAAAGCTTCTATCTATCTATCTATCTATCTATCTATCTATCTATCTATCTATCTATCTATCTATCTATCTATCTATCTATCTATCTATCTATCTATCTATCTATCTATCTATCTATCTATCCATCCATCCATCCATCAATGTGAACCAGCAACCCACTTTGAAAACTAAATATAACTAATCTAACTTCAAAGAATTATGAAGGGGAAAAACCATAAAGTCTACTCTACAAATAATAGCCTAAAGTAAAAACAAATACGGTAAGCCTAAATGAAGAAAAACAACAATTAGGCCCCATTCACATGAAGCGCCTGAAAACGCGTGCAAAACGCCAGCTGGAGCGTTTTGCATGCGTTTTTCAAAGCGCTTCTGAGCCATAGACTGTTCTGAGCTCGTGTCTATGGTCGCGTCTGCCGTTGTTGTGGCCCTACTGGTTTCAAGTTAACTGGTTGCAGATGCAGATGTTTTGCGCTCCCTGAGCAGATTCGTCACAAATTCACAAACATACACAACATATTACCAGCGAGTTTCAAGCCACAATTCACATCTACCGCGGCGAATATGCTGCTGTGAGTGAGCACTAACAGTTACGTACCAGCCACATGGGAAAAAAATAAAGTGGAGAAAAAATAATCTTCACATATTTGCGTGGGTCGGGACTCGATCTCGCTTCAGCAAAACCAATTACACCACTAACCACCTGTCTAGCTCTGTGAGCCACTCAAGCTCACAGATGACAGCCGCGTCACTGCATATCAGTCAATTACGTCACTACATGTAACGTTTTGACTCGAGCTGATCTGAGACAACTGGTTACCATTGAAAATACACAGACAATGCCTCGGTGTTTATTGTTCTCTTTCCTCCAGTCTAATCAACATATTCAGCGCTACACTTCTCTCCGCACAACGCTACGCACCACAACAAAGCCTGTCGTGTTGAGAAAGTGATGAACTAGCTCGGAAATACTGTCAAAATACGCTCAACAATATGTAAACAAAAGCGAAACACTTGAGCCACTGCATGTGTACATGGTTGAAAAGTACTACTTGCATTTAATCACATTACTGTATTGCGAATGTTTTGTGTACTTACATTTCTTTACACTTCTCTACAGATCTTATAAAACGCACAACGTATTTATTGGCGTGCATTAAAAGAAATGTTCACTTCAAGTCGCCGTGGTCGAGGAGGAGGTGAAGTTAGCTCTGAGTCTACCTGTTTCTGCCTGATGCGTTCAAGGGAACAGGGCAGCGTCGGACGTGAGTCGATTGTTTGAAATTTAGATTTCGTGTGTCGACATATTTTATCATTGCCCTTTGTAAAGGTATACTTTTCATTAAAACTAGTTTGACATTCACAAAAAAAACTGACATATCTATGACAGAAAATCATTCTGGACTAATGTTCAAATAGAGATTGATAATTTTCTTGCCATTTAGATCGCCATGGACCCAAAACTGTTTAGTTTGTCAGTTTTTTCTGTGAATCCGTCCGACGCTGCCCTGTTCCCTTGAACGCATCATAGCCACAAGGCAGAAACAGCAGAGGTTAACATCACCTCTTCCGCGAACCACGGCGACTTGAAGTGAACATTTCTTTTAATGCACGCCAATAAATACGTTGTGCGTTTTATAAGATCTGTAGAGAAGTGTAAAGAAATGTAAGTACACAAAACATTCGCAATACAGTAATGTGATTAAATGCAAGTAGTACTTTTCAACCATGTACACATGCAGTGGCTCAAGTGTTTCGCTTTTGTTTACATATTGTTGAGCGTATTTTGACAGTATTTCCGAGCTAGTTCATCACTTTCTCAACACGACAGGCTTTGTTGTGGTGCGTAGCGTTGTGCGGAGAGAAGTGTAGCGCTGAATGTGTTGATTAGACTGGAGGAAAAAGAACAATACACCGAGGCATTGTCCGTGTATTTCAAAGGCAAACCGATGGTAACCAGTTGTCTCAGATCAGCTCGAGTCAAAGCGTTACCTGTAGTGACGTAATTGACTGATATCCAGTGAAGCGGCTGGCACCTGTGAGCTTGAGTGTCTCACAGAGCTAGACAGGTGGTTAGTGGTGTAATTGGTTTTGCTGAAGCGAGATCGAGTCCCGACCCACGCAAATATGTGAAGATTATTTTTTCTCCACTTTATTTTTTTCCCATGTGGCTGGTACGTAACTGTTAGTGCTCACTCACAGCAGCATATTCGCCGCGGTAGATGTGAATTGTGGCTTGAAACTCGCTGGTAATATGTTGTGTATGTTTGTGAATTTGTGACGAATCTGCTCAGGGAGCGCAAAACATCTGCATCTGCAACCAGTTAACTTGAAACCAGTAGGGCCACAACACCGTTACTAAGCAACCCTCTCAGCAGCTTCACTGCTCGATCTGCCTGTCTGTCTGTCAGTTTGAACGGAGGACTCACCGCCGTGTGGAGAGGAGGGAGGCAGGCGAAACGTGAACTCCCTACCTTGTGTCTAATAAAAGTTAAAAATGCGGTTAAATGTACTGGTATCACACTGCTGCTACGGCAGCTATGGAGTAGAGATCCGGTGTTGTGGCCCTACTGGTTTCAAGTTAACTGGTTGCAGATGCAGATGTTTTGCGCTCCCTGAGCAGATTCGTCACAAATTCACAAACATACACAACATATTACCAGCGAGTTTCAAGCCACAATTCACATCTACCGCGGCGAATATGCTGCTGTGAGTGAGCACTAACAGTTACGTACCAGCCACATGGGGAAAAAAATAAAGTGGAGAAAAAATAATCTTCACATATTTGCGTGGGTCGGGACTCGATCTCGCTTCAGCAAAACCAATTACACCACTAAACACCTGTCTAGCTCTGTGAGCCACTCAAGCTCACAGGTGCCAGTCGCTTCACTGGATATCAGTCAATTACGTCACTACAGGTAACGTTTTGACTCGAGCTGATCTGAGACAACTGGTTACCATCGGTTTGCCTTTGAAATACACGGACAATGCCTCGGTGTATTGTTCTTTTTCCTCCAGTCTAATCAACACATTCAGCGCTACACTTCTCTCCGCACAACGCTACGCACCACAACAAAGCCTGTCGTGTTGAGAAAGTGATGAACTAGCTCGGAAATACTGTCAAAATACGCTCAACAATATGTAAACAAAAGCGAAACACTTGAGCCACTGCATGTGTACATGGTTGAAAAGTACTATTTGCATTTAATCACATTACTGTATTGCGAATGTTTTGTGTACTTACATTTCTTTACACTTCTATCTTATAAAACGCACAACGTATTTATTGGCGTGCATTAAAAGAAATGTTCACTTCAAGTCGCCGTGGTTCGCGGAAGAGGTGATGTTAACCTCTGCTGTTTCTGCCTTGTGGCTATGATGCGTTCAAGGGAACAGGGCAGCGTCGGACGGATTCACAGAAAAAACTGACAAACTAAACAGTTTTGGGTCCATGGCGATCTAAATGGCAAGAAAATTATCAATCTCTATTTGAACATTAGTCCAGAATGATTTTCTGTCATAGATATGTCAGTTTTTTTTGTGTATGTCAAACTAGTTTTAATGAAAAGTATACCTTTACAAAGGGCAATGATAAAATATGTCGACACACGAAATCTAAATTTCAAACAATCGACTCACGTCCGACGCTGCCCTGTTCCCTTGAACGCATCAGGCAGAAACAGGTAGACTCAGAGCTAACTTCACCTCCTCCTCGACCACGGCGACTTGAAGTGAACATTTCTTTTAATGCACGCCAATAAATACGTTGTGCGTTTTATAAGATCTGTAGAGAAGTGTAAAGAAATGTAAGTACACAAAACATTCGCAATACAGTAATGTGATTAAATGCAAGTAGTACTTTTCAACCATGTACACATGCAGTGGCTCAAGTGTTTCGCTTTTGTTTACATATTGTTGAGCGTATTTTGACAGTATTTCCGAGCTAGTTCATCACTTTCTCAACACGACAGGCTTTGTTGTGGTGCGTAGCGTTGTGCGGAGAGAAGTGTAGCGCTGAATGTGTTGATTAGACTGGAGGAAAAAGAACAATACACCGAGGCATTGTCCGTGTATTTCAAAGGCAAACCGATGGTAACCAGTTGTCTCAGATCAGCTCGAGTCAAAACGTTACCTGTAGTGACGTAATTGACTGATATCCAGTGAAGCGGCTGGCACCTGTGAGCTTGAGTGGCTCACAGAGCTAGACAGGTGGTTAGTGGTGTAATTGGTTTTGCTGAAGCGAGATCGAGTCCCGACCCACGCAAATATGTGAAGATTATTTTTTCTCCACTTTATTTTTTTTCCCATGTGGCTGGTACGTAACTGTTAGTGCTCACTCACAGCAGCATATTCGCCGCGGTAGATGTGAATTGTGGCTTGAAACTCGCTGGTAATATGTTGTGTATGTTTGTGAATTTGTGACGAATCTGCTCAGGGAGCGCAAAACATCTGCATCTGCAACCAGTTAACTTGAAACCAGTAGGGCCACAACACCGGGGCTGGACCGGGGGAGAACTGAGCTGCCGCTCGCCGAGAGGGAACTGCTGAAAGCGGGCAAGTACTGAGAGCCGGGCTGCTTGTTGCTGCTGGTGAAGCAGGTCCGTGCAGCGGATTCTGATCACATGACACGCGGTGCGCGTGCGGCATTCGAAAAAGTTGAGATATTTTCATCTCGGTGCGCACGGAAAAAAAGGCGCGTCGCACCGCGTGCGCGGCGCGTCGGCGTCGCTTCGGATTTTGCGCGCGCAAGGCGCGCGGTTACATTGAAAACAATGGAAACGCTCGCGCAAAAGACGCTCCATGTGAATGGGCCCTTATGCTTCACGTCTTTGCCTCTTCCATGATGATGAGTTATACGCAACGTGGAACGTGTCCATGACGTAATCGCGCTGCGTCGCTATGTCACATGACTGTTGAAGCGAGCGATACCAGAGCCAGTCTACGACACTTGGATGGTTTCCGTTTCAGCTGTAGCCTACTACTACTACTACTCCCCCGTGGATTTGGTCTCTCTTCCTTGTGTATTGTTTCGGCTGCTCAGTGTTTAGTAGCCTCGTCCCGCGTTAGATTTGGTGCTTTCCTCTGTGTTGAAGCCAACCCGTGATATAGTTTAACTTACTGCGAATACGTCCCCCCAGGGTTTCCCTGGGTTTTTTGAGACCAATAAGGTGTCAAAGGCGGGGGACGGGGGGTAACTTCTATATTATGACCACAATATTTGGTGAATTGGTCTTTCCTGCCGCTACACTATATTATGATATTAACTCTGATAGAAACTATATCTCATTATTTCACTACTTAAATCACAGTAGTATTGATTTGTTGTTAAAACTCAATATAGCTACAGTCCCTGTGTGATGTTCAGGGACAGGTCAGGACAGTCGGTGGACAGACAGAGAGAGCTTTAAGGTTGGTAAGGTTGGTTAAATAAATGACTCGTAACTTAGGGGGAATGGCTGTCTGTACCTGGCTGAACCGCACCACGACACCACATAATCCGCAATCTCTTGTTTATGACAGATAGAACACATGGTATAACATGTAGAATAAATAACGTTATTCACCGCTCAGTATTTTGCTTTCTTACCCGGCTTCGTTGAAAACAAACGCACGTGGCCGTGAGGAGGAGGGAAAACATTGGAAAAAGCGGCCGGACTTCCATAGTTGTTGGTCAAATAGGCTACGATTTAAAAACTGGTTTAGTGGTAAATAAGGTTGTTTGTTCTAACAGAGGATGGTGGTGTTGTTGTTTTTTTTGCCAGCCGTTGCCAGGCACTTCTGGAAACTTACCTCTGAAGAAGTGACGCTTATGGGCGTCGCCTGTGGGCGTTCCCTGCCGAATGTATTTATAAGTGAACCAGAAAGTGTGTCAGTGAGTCAAGATCTGCCTGGACGGAAACACCGCACAAAGATAGATTTTTCTGTGCTAGTGACTGGCTCATAAAGGAGTGACAGAGGAGTGATATCGCTTCATCAGTGGCTGTGAATCTGTCTGGACACATCCCGCGGACCCAGGTGATGAACTTTCGGGGCTTCAACTACACTCTCCTCTGGATCTCTGTCTGCTGGATCCTCGCTGAAGGTAAACAGACACGTTACTTACCTGACTACCATTGTTAACTAGTAACTTAGTAACTCGTGTTTGGACGCTGTTCAAGTTTTCACTGTAATTGAAGCAGAACACCTGAAAACACGTTTCCTGGTGTTGTACCTGTAAATCTGTTGTCGCTTTGTCACGCCCCTTTATAGGCTAAGGTAGGATTAATTATGATGAATTTAGTTATTAAAAGACCCTGTTTGTGGTTCACCACTATGTGTATGGAATATTCATCATATCTAATGGAATTTGTACCTATAAACTAAGAGCATCTTGTTCATTAATCTACCGCAGTGAAGTTAGTTTTAAGTTGGATATTTGACAGACATTCACTCCTTCTCAATACATTAAAAATTCATAGAAAATATAAGATGTGTTCAAATGCAATAAAACAGGTGTGTGTCATAGAGGAGATTTAGGTCTACCATCCTGTGTTGATTTTGAGCCAACATTATTGAGCTATAATGCTCATATTTACAGTATAAATACAAAATTCATGTGACCTGTTGACTCAAAATCAACAGGATGGTAGGGGTAAGCCTCCTCTATGAGACACACCTGTTTTTATTGCATTTAAACACATGTAATATTTTATATGAATTTTTAATGTATTGAGAAGTGGTGGTCATTAATCTCCAGCTTTTCAATTGTTACCTGTTTGTCTTTGGTTAATGGTATTCAGCTGGCTCAAGGGTCTACAGTATTCCCTTTTTCCTTTTATTCTTCTTAATTTTTTGTTCAGACCAGTCAACCAAGGAACTGATATTCAGATGAATCTTGACATATTGAATAAAGGATTAATTTCTTCTGTGAAATATCACAGTTTTCAGCAAACAGGAAACCAGATCTCAGACCACACTCGCTCTTCACAAATTAAAATCTCCCCTTCATGTTGCAGGTCTCATTATCAGGTCGTCTGAGCCAATCGTTGCGGCTCCAGGAGATAACATCATCCTACCATGTCAACTAGATCCTGCAATAGAGGCGCGTAATTTCATTGTGGAGTGGTCAAAGCCCGACTTTGAACCCGACCCCTCAGCGGGTCTGGGTCAGGATCACTATGTGCACCTGTACCGGGGAAGGAGAGAAGTCCTGGACCTGAAGCTCCCATCATACATCAGCAGGACTCAGCTGTTCACAGAGGAGCTGCAGCATGGAAACATATCACTGAAGATCCTGAACGTAACATCTGCAGATGCAGGGAGCTACAAGTGTTTCATCCCAAACCTAAGGGAGCATGCAGTCGTTCAGCTTGTTGTTGGTGAGTACATTTGTTTAGATTTTTTGATCTTTTATTATCATGTTTCTTTTAAAGGGATAGTTTATCTACTCACCCTCATGTCGACTAAGGGCTGGGAGAAGTTTCAGAGTCCTCCGTGCCTTCTCTGAGTTACGGGGGGGTCCGCGCAGCAGTATTTGTCCATATAATGGTTGTGAATGGATACCAACTTTCTTCGTCCAAAAAGACACACCAAAAAACATCCAAATACCTCCATGCTGCTCGTCTGTAATGTCCCTCTGGTATTGAAGCCCGGACATGAGAAATTGTTCTGCCAGTCAGTGCAAATCTCTCAGGAAGAGCAGTGAACTGAGACACTGGGAGCTTCCGCTACAAACAAGCTTAAAATATAGACTTATTTAATTTTTTCCGGAACAATTTCTCTTGTCAGGGTTTCAACACAAGCGGGACATTACAGACGAGCAGTATGGAGGTATTTGGATGTTTATTGGTGTGTCTTTTTGGACAAAGAAAGTTGGTATCCATTGACAACCATTATATGGACAAATACTGCTGTGCGGACCCCCCCGTAACTCAGAGAAGCCACGGAGGACTCTGAAACTTCTCCCAGCCCTTAGTCCACATGAGGGTGAGTAGATAATGAGTGAAATTTCAATTTTGGGTGAACTATCCCTTTAATGCTGTGTTGTAAATGTTTTCAAATCTTTGTTTTTCTAGAAACCAGGACGACAGAGACGCCACTGTACTCTGGAGATCTGCAAACTCCTGATCCAAGAAACAAGACAGAAGATAAAGGTGAGGAAACAGTCTGACTCTGTGAGGACGACTGGAAGAAGACGACATTTCCAGTCATTGTGGTGTTTTGTTCTAGTTTCTGTCCTGTCAGTGACTGTAGCTGTTGTTTCATTCTGTCACAGAAGTTGATCAGACCAGACAAAGGGTTTGGATCGTGCCGGTGGTTTGCTGCTTCTCCTTTGTCCTGACTGTGATCATCATTGGATTCCTGATTAAGCAACAACGTCAGAAACTAACACAAAAACATGTAAGTAAATGAACAAACATTGTTACTTCCTGTTGTGTTGAACTTTTCTGAGATCTATCAGACTAATGACTGAACCTCCGTTCTCTGTTCATCCAGGATGTCGTATAGTGTGATGTCGTCCTGAACACACAGTCTCCAGACTAGGTGCCTTGATTGGATGAACATTTATCATTGCACATTTTCCTTTCCCTGGACCTTCACCATCAGTTTGTGTGAACCCACTAGGAGTGACCAGAAGGAGCCAGATCCTACAAAGTCTTCAGAGTCTTCTAGCTCCTTCTATGGAGAAGTTTTCCTCAGTGTAAGAGGCCGGGTCATGGGAAAGACTCAAAGGTCTCAGACTGGACAGGAGCCAGTTACAACTGTTTTTGCTTTTCTCCATGGACATATTTGGTTATTTGGTTATTTTCCAAAGCTGACCTCGGATCAGAAATGTTCCTGTTTAGCAGCAGGATCGCTGCTGTGAAGTCAAACTTTGCTGCACTGTTAACTTTACCATTCCTGTTCGCTCACATTGCAACTTTAATCCTGAAGCACTTTGATATGATATATATGATATGATATAACTCTGGTTCGGACGTCCGTCCATGTCTGTTGTTTTGTTTTGTCAGTTTTGTTGTGGTACAAGATACGAGGGCGTTTAAATCTCAGTTGTAGTCATAGTTTCAGAGGTGTGACGGCCAGAGTTCATAAAGGTCACACCTAATAGATAATATATGTGTCTGATCTAACACATAACACATATCTGTGACAGAGAGGTTTCTGAACATTTCACAAAAACAACATATCGTAGATCGATATGACAGAACGGAAGTTCAGTTTATTCAGAACTGTAACATGATCAGATTCCTCCAGTTATTCAGACGTTAAGAAAGTGAAGGAGCTGATATTTATCTCTTCAAGGTTGTAACGAGGTTAGATAAAAACTAATGTTTTAAGTTATTTTTTTATATTTTAGGACACTGAGGGTTGTAATTCAATTCAATTCAACATTTTTTTTTATGTCTAAAGACTTGGAATAAGAGTCGACTACCTCAGTTTGTATCGCGTAAATAATGGTTAAGAAGACAGTTACACAGTTAGTGTGGTTGACACTCCTTCTTGTTTTTGTTTATAGATTGAACATTGACAAAGAGTTTCATTTTTAAACACCCCGGTGGTGTTTAGTAACAATTTATTTATTTAGTTTAATTTATTTTTTATTTCTTGCTCCCCGTTCCCAGAACATCTGCTGATAATGTTTCCTTCAGCTGGGCACCTTACCTGTTAGCACCAAAAGATGTTTTTGTTTTGTCTTTGTCAAAAACACTATAAACATGTTCCTAAAAAGTATTCAGAATATAAGCTGAGGAATAAAGCTGATTTAGAAATGACCACAGTGTGTTGATGTCGTTGTGCTTTGACCTTAATGTATCTGTTGTTTTTCTGCATAAATCACGAGTTCACATAAAACCAACAGCTCATGTGCTCAACGCTCGTTCAGTTTCCTGAGTCTTGATCCTCAGTCTCTCTGGAGTCTGAAGCTCTGAAGGACACGTCCACATCTTTAAGCCTTAAACCAAGATGCTTAACTGTCGAAGGAGCCGTTCACAGAGAAATGGATGTGTACACATCCAATCACAACCACATTTGAAACCCCCTCCGTATGTGGTTTGAATCAGATTTGTAAAAATGAAATCTTGGTTGTTCAGACTGAAAAAACAAACTAGATGAAATGGATAGGCTATGGTGAAAGTGAATGTGATACATTCACCTGTTGAACTCTTCTGGACTTACCAAACAATTCTGTTTCTTTCATATTTCATTTTCTGTTTGACTGGTAAAGAAATATTTTAAATTTTCCACATGTGTTTTTTTTTTTTTTAGCCATGACAACAAACCCAAACAAGCTTTGCCCACTTCAGAAGGTCAAGCCTTTGTGGCCCGGCCCAACCTGAGATTGTCTGTGTGCTTTATTCAACCGCCTAAATCAAAGTCTTTGTGAAGAGAAGTTAAAGCAGAAGTAAGTGGTCCGGTCGTTTTCGCTAATGCTGCGTTCCAGGCAGGCTTTTGAAATCGTAAATTACAGCTTCAAGTCACAACTTACGACTTTGTAGCGTTCCAGGCAACCCACTCGTGTTTTTCCGACCTGTTTTACTGGTGAAAGTCACTATAACGGCCACTCGTAACTTCCGACCGGTGAACTCGTACCAGATCGAACTGGTACGACTTGCTTTAAGTTTATCCCAGTTACTTGGTACTGCTCTACTTTGGGACGCCACGGTCATGGCTTCTGCTGCTTGTATCTCAGCGACGCGAGATACAAGGAACCTCTTGTATCTCAGCAACACCGTTAAAAACAACACTAAAAACAGACACCAGTTATTTATTATATTTAACCACTAAAATAGATGGTAACATGACACAGACAACGTGATGTGCCGCATGATCTTTTCCTTCCTTTTTTTAAATATGTTTTTTGGGCATTTTTTTTCCGACAAAATGGGGAGGCAGATAGAGAGGGAATGACAGTGGCAGTAAAGGGCCGCCCAATGTGGGATTTGAACTATAGCCTCTGCATATGGTTTCAAATTGGAGACAATTAATCAACAGAAAAAAACAACATCTGTATTAAACATGAGTATTTCTCAAGCACAAACATTGATTTAAACGTTTAAAACTCTAGTTTTTTTTCTTGTGTAACAGTAAATGTTTATTTTATGAACAATTCATGGCATATTTTGACCAAACAACCAGACATCATGGCCGTTGATCAGTTCAGTGTGTAGACTCCAAGAGGATCGGAAGTAAATGTGATGAGTCTGAATGCATGAATATCAGATTTGTGACTGTTAGGGAGAAAATCTGAGGCGATGCAGGAAGAAGAAGAAGAAGATTATAGCTGCTGCGCAGCGATGGGTTGGGTCCGGGCTACTTTTGGGCAAATTTAGGCAATTCTGAGCAACAAACAGGAGAATAGGAAGACAAGACAGTTGACCTTATAATGTCCAATTTGCATCAGTTGAGGATTGAACCCACAACCTCGGGAACCATAGACCTGTGTCTATCGCACTGAGCTAATTGACAAGAGGCAGATCAACAGTGGCTTCACAAATTGAGTAAGCCATTCACTGTCGTGTAGGCAGATTTGAAACCACAGTAAAAAGAAAAATCTGTTTTTGAGGTAAAATAATAATATGTATTTGTCAAACACCTACTATGAGTCTAAGATGTTAGGAGCCTTTGCACATGGTCCAGTCCAAGCTATTTGGATTTTTAAACTTAGAGGCTTTCTGTGACGCAACAATTAGGACAATTGTCTTGTATTTCATGTGGAGGACATCTGACATTTTGATCTGTCATCATCATCATCCCCCTTGCTGGGTCTCGAACTCACAACCTCTGACACCAAGAACCAGCTCCTAACTCGCTGAGCTAATTATCTGGTAGTGAGACCTGCTGTGTAGCTTCATTTATCGACTCAGGGGGTCAATGCCCGGGCAGCTGTTGTGATGAAATGGTCAAAAGTCAGAAATTCAGTCATCTAAACAAAAATCTGATAATACATAAATTGCATCTTGACAGCATGGAAATGTTGGTGATTTGTTTTTAATGATAAGTGTTTTGCTTCATAAGAGAAAATCTGATGTTTAAAAATTCCACTCTCACATTGACTGCAGTTGTTCCCATGAGAGCAGAATTCAAAATGTTCTAGAAAATTCAGTTTTTGAATTAAAATTCTGATATTTGCTAAACTTCATCAACCATGACTCCAGAATATTCTCAGTTTTTTTCAGGAAGTTTGAAAATGTATTTAGCAAGAATTTGATGGTATATGTTTACAGTACCGTTTACAGTCAAACGTTTTCATGCACTGTAGGCTCAATTTTTGCTTAATCAAGAATCCGAGAAACAAGTTTTGTGGAGGACGGTCTGGAGATGCTCTGTAGCAAGTTGGGTGTCAATTGAGCAAAAATTGTGGGAGGAGATACATTTTAAAAGTTTTACAGTTATTGAAAAAAACAGAGTGATGGACTTCATAATTTGTAATGAGTTTAAGTGGACAAAAGTTTCAGCAGTATTGAGGCTAAAGTTTTTAAATTTAAACACTTATTGTGCCCGCCCTAGGAGGGGGGGCACATGTCCTTGGAGTTGAGTGAATCTGGCATGGGACTGAACCTTTGTGCAAAGTTTGGTGAGTTTTCGCCCATGGGAAGTATGACTTCCTTGGAAGAAGAAAGAAAGAAAGAAAGAAAGAAAGAAAGAAAGAAAGAAAGAAAGAAAGAAAGAAAGAAAGAAAGAAGAATTCCTAGGAATACAATAGTGTCCTGTCAGCTGCGCTGCCCGGACCCTAACAAATAGATACAATCTGGATATGATGAAAGTGAATGTGATGACACCTTGCACTCTTCTGGATTTTACCAAACAATTCTGTTTCTTTCATCTTTCATTTTCTGTTAGACTGGTAAAGAAATATTATAACATTTCCACGAAATATTAAAAAATTTCCACGTCCTTCTATTTTTGAGCCATGACAACAAACCCAAACAAGCTTCGTCCCGCTTCAGAAGGTCAAGCCTTTGTGGGCCGGCCCAACCTGAATCAAGATAAGATCTCAGGTCTTTGTGAGGAGAAGTTAAGTTCATCACAGTTGCTAGGTAACCTACTGACTTTTGGACGCCACGCTCATGGCTTTTACTGCTTGTATCTCAGCGACGCCTTTTAAAACTAAAGTTGCCACAACACTGAAAAAGACGCAAGCATGAACTGTATAAAGTAAAGTTCATGCTTTGTCATCCATCCAACCAGACATTCAGCTGACAGTCAGCAGGTATAAAATAGACAGAGACATGACAGACAATGTGATGTGCTGCATGTGTTTTTCTTCTCTTTTTTTTAAGAGAGAGAGGGAATGGCAGTGACAGAGACAAAACAATTAATCAACAGAAAAAAACACCTGTATTAAACATGAATAGCCTATTTCTCAAGCACAAACATTGATTTAACTTTTAAAAAATGCTACTATCCCTTTAAACCACAAAAGACTGCACAGGAGATTGAAATTCTTCTACAACAGTGACCGCCACTTTGTTTCTTTATTCTTTATTCAACTTAATTTATAAAGCGCATTTCATTCACAAGGCAGACTCAATGTGCTTCACAACAGGTAGCCTGTGCATAGTTACAGTAAAAACCAATCATGAAAAATCAATTTGAAATCAATCGGAGAGTGTGAGTGCAGGTAAATGTGAATTTTATAGCTGTTTTATGTGAGTTTTTTTTTTTTTTTTTAACGTGGGGTTTGAGTTGGTGTTTGTCTAACTGTTCAGAGCCCAAACTGGTGACAATTTTCTGCCCTTGTGATAGACAATAAAGTTTTTTTAATTGAATTGAATAGAATTAAACATTCATACAGTATGTAGCCATCTTCACCACATACACACTTAAACTCACAAATGCACACACAACCACACATGCACCAACTCAACAGAACGCTGTCGAAAACAGATAGAAAAAGATTATAGAAACAAGTAAAGAAGATAGAGAAAAGAGTTATCTCCCATGTCCATTAAGAAACTTTGTGCTGTGGCTGTGGCTCTATCTAGTGATGAACAACACACACAGGTGTCACCCAGAAGTTTGTACACATCCTCCAACTTGAGTGAATATTAGAAGTCCAGTTGGGTTGTTTTTCAGCCGCATTATTGAGTTTATTTAGAAACATGCAAATGCACAGACTGTAGCCTGCAGTTCAGCCTTAAATATGAAATAACAATAGCTAACCCAGAGGTCTTTGTCACTCTGACTATAGACTATTTGGAAATGCATCAATCAATCATGTTACAGTGGAGCATTACCATCTCTACTTTAATTTTTAATGCAACAGCCTCTTGTTGGTGTATCCACACACACACGCACACACGCACGCACTCACACACACACACACACACACACACCCACACACACGCTACAGTCTCCTCAGTCCCATCGAAAATAGAAGCATGATGACGTGTTTTCTGGTCGCATTCCAATATGACTCACGAGCAGCGGTGTTTCCCCGTGTTTCCCCGTGACGTGGTGACTCACTGTCACATGAGCTTAGAGTTTTTTCTTTTTTTCTTTTTTAGTTCCGACTGTACAGTGTCGCCACACGGGGCCGCCATCTTGCGTCGGTCCTCCCCCTCCCTCAGAGCATTAGGCCTGGTCTACTCCTATAATAACCACAACCTGCTCAGTTGTTGACCGAGTTTCAAACGGTTTGGTTTGTTATGACGTCAGAAATGCAGTTATGATACTGGACAGGCTGCCTACATACACATAATGTTAACCATGTAGCCAACTTTTACAGTAGATGCTAGTTAAAATAATCTGTTCAAATTTTCACTGAGTTATGAGTAGTTTTTGGTAACCCTTTAATTTACAGGCCGCTAATTATGTGATAAGAAATCATTGTAGGCCTATCATAATGTCTAGAAATAACGGTCAATTGCAAGGACTTGAACATTGAAACTTGAAAAACATGACATTATGAAATTGGTTGCTATTTCTAGGGCATTTCTTGACAACAGTACACAATTAATTGTTATTTCTTGACACTATTGCATAACCTAATTAACGAATTAAATGGTAGGATAGGCCTACCTAGTTTCAGAGCAGTGCAGAACGGACCGACGCATGATGGCCGCCCGAGTCACGTCTGCGCATAGTCAGATCTATGAGTCAGATCTATGAGTCAGATCCTGTCCTTCTTCAGGAGCTGGACATGTCCGGACTAAACACGCAGTCTTCGGTGTTAACCCACGGTGATAGATGATGTTGAGGGGCTTCACGCATAAATCCCCCATTTGGACTTTTATCCTGATCTTTTGGACTGTCTGTGAAGGTAAACGGACACCAACACCGGACACATTGTGTAGCCTAGTAGCCTATAAAGGCAGATAAAGAAGTGCACGTGACACAACTTTTACAACTTTGTAAGATGTTTACAGGCTACTTAAAACTCCTTAACTAGCGACGTGTTGTTTTAAAGTTTCCACATTCACTAGATGATTAAATTGACATTGACATTGTTGACATTAAATAGCTGTAGTACTACTAGTGGTCTATTTATAGCTCTGTGAATCAGTAGAAGTCACTCATTGAGGCTATCACAATCTTTGTTGACACATTGCAGTTTCATTGGCTGATTTCACCCAACGGGTTCAGTATATTGCTGAACCATCTGATACAAATCCTAATACAGTATGTAAATTTCCAATAGTAGCCTATCAGTCGCTGTTAAGTAAATAAACCTACTGAGTGTTTTTTCTCTGTTGGATTGACCATATTCCACATGATCAATGTCTATTCATCCAGGTCATCGTTCTTTTCTGGGCAAATTGAATTGTAGGCAACTGGACTTGTATTAAGACGTTTTGCCTCTTGTCCAGGGGGCTTCATCAGTTTGTATGCAAGTCTCACTAGTCCGCACTAGTTAGACAAAGACAGTGGAGTAGGACCCAGTATTTAACCTCTGTGGGAGTGGTCACCAGAGTACCTGTGGGTGTGTTTACAAAGGTTCTGGTTTCACTTGACCATTGTTGGGGTCCACTGTGACAGTCGTTCTCTCTATAGGCTATCTAGGCTAAGGTAGTCTTAATTATGACAAATTTAGTTATTAAAAGACCCTGTTTGCGGTTCACCACTAGGTGTATGGAAAATGTTCAATAATCTCTGACGAACTTTGACGCTGAAAAGAACCAGTTGATTTTCAGCCGAGTTCTGGATAGACTCTTAAGTGTTAAGATCTTTATTAACGTTGACATGGAGGATATTGATCTTCTTGGAATATATTTTCTAAGTTGTTTAGTTTATTCAGCTTGAGGATTCAGCCATGATATTTAATGGAATTTGGACCTATAAACTAGGAGCATCAAATCTTGTTCATTAAAGGGATAGTTCACCCAAAATTGAAATTTCACTCATTATCTACTCACCCTCATGTCGACTTAAGGGTTGGGAGAAGTTTCAGAGTCCTCCGTGGCTTCTCTGAGTTACAGGGGGTCTCGGTGTAGCAGTGCATGTCCATATAACGGTTGTCAATGAATACCAACTGTCTTCGTAACAAAAAGACACACCAAAAAACATCCAAATACCTCCATGCTGCTCGTATGTAATGTCCGTCTTGTATTGAAGCCCCGAAATGCGAAATTGTCCCGAAAAAAATTAAATAAGTCTATATTTCAAGCTTGTTTATAGCGGAAGCTCCTCTTCCCGGTTCATCAAATTTGGACGAACCAGGGTCCGTCCTCTTCCCAGTTCGTCCAAATTTGACGAACCGGGAAGTGGAGCTTCAGCTACAAAACAAGCTTGAAATATAGACTTATTCAATTTTTTCTTCAATACTTCAATACAAGACGGACATTACATACGAGCAGCATGGAGGTATTTGGATGTTTTTTGGTGTGTCTTTTTGTTACGAAGACAGTTGGTATCCATTTGCAACCGTTATATGGACATGCACTGCTACGCCGAGACCCCCTGTAACTCAGAGAAGCCACGGAGGACTCTGAAACTTCTCCCAGCCCTTAGTCCACATGAGGGTGAGGAGATAATGAGTGAAATTTCAATTTTGGGTGAACTATCCCTTTAATCTCCAGCTTTTCAATTGTTCCCTGCTTGTCTGTGGTTCATGGTATTCAGCTGGCTCAAGGGTCAATTTTGCTCTTCACAAATTAAAATTTCCCCCTCATGTTGCAGGTCTCATTATCAGGTCGTCTGAGCCAGTCGTTGCTGCTCCAGGAGATAACGTCATACTACCGTGTCAACTGGATCCTGCAAAAGAGCCACATAATTTAATTGTGGAGTGGACAAAACCCGACTTTGAACCCTCAGGGGGTCTGGGTCAGGATCACTATGTGCACCTTTACCGGCAAGGGAGAGAGAACCCAGACATGAAGCTCCCGTCGTACATCAGCAGGACTCAGCTGTTCACAGAGGAGCTGCAGCGTGGAAACATGTCACTGAAGATCCTGAACGTAACATCTGCAGATGCAGGGAGATACAAGTGTTTCATCCCAAATATAGGGGAGTATGCAGATGTTCAGCTTGTTGTTGGTGAGTACATTTGTTTACATTTTTAGTTTTTGATCTTTTATTATCATGTTTCTTTTAATGTTGTATTGTAAATGTTTGCAACTCTTTGTTTTCCAGACCCAGACTTCAAAACCAGGACGACAGAGACGCCACCGTACTCTGGAGATCTGCAAACTCCTGATCCCAGAGACAAGACGGAAGATAAAGGTGAGTGTATTTGCCTTCTTTCCATCCCAATGATTAAAAAAAAGGTCACGGTGGCTGGTCCTCGGTGTTCGGGCGCGTGCATGTGCAATTAAACAATGAGTGCCCAAAACAAGGTTTCAATGATAAAAAACAACAACATTTATTAACAACAAAATAAATACCTCTTCCATGTAGCTGCAGGCAGGACACGAATGGCACATCAACACGGTCAAAAACTGTTTGCCTTTGACCAGATACTAATTGTCCTTGGTTTAAATCACCTCCGTGACCCGAAGTGCAATAAACCCTCAACAAATGCTCATTACATTTATTGTATCGAACATTTGTTGAGCCATACATTACTTATTGCATAGAGGTCTGGGGGCATGCGTATAAAACAATTACAAAACCAATTTTCATATTACAAAAGAGAGCAATAAGGATCATCAACAGGGCCGATTATCGAGACTCAACAAACACATTTTTCATAAACCTACAGATCTTGAAATTTAATGATCTTGTGGACTATAAAACTGCTCAAATGATGTATAAAGTAAATAAATAATAATCTGCTTCCAGATGGTGTCCAGAGGATGTTTCAGACCCGAACCAGTAGATATGAACTAAGAGGGACTCATGTGTATACAAAAGCAAAAGTACGAACAAATGTGAAACAAAGATGTATTAATCAATTACAGGAGTCAATCTATGGAATAATCTAGAATTAGAAATCAAACTGTGCAACACACTTAATAGATTCAAAAAATTATTTAAAAATAATATTATTATTAAATATAAAACTGATTTATAAATACCAGTGTGCTTATAAACTGCTGTATGTAGAATATGCTGGTTTTTTTCTTTTTCTTTTTGTTGTTGCTCTGTAAAAATTGTTTTAAATTGAGTGAACGGAAAATGTTAATTTAAGAAGGGTAGGCAAAATAAGCTGATGCTTCAGCCTACACCTTTTCGGTCAAAGTAAATTGATTTGCTTGTTGTTGTTTTTTGTTCTGATTTGTTTTGTTTTGTATTTATACCTCTATATTTGTCTATTGTATTTGTTTTTATGAGACCGAAATAAACAATAAACAACAACAAACAACAACCCTGCCACCAACAAAACACCAGAATAAAAGCTAGAATAGCTCCTGCAGTGAGGAAACTCCTTCAGTCAATGTTTCTGTCCTGTCAGTGACTGTAGCTGTCGTCGGTGTTTCATTCAGTCACAGGAGTTGATCAGACCAGACACAGGGTTTGGATCCTGCCGGTGGTTTGCTGCTCGTTGGTCCTGACTGTTGTTGTTGTCGTTGGATTCCTGATTAAGCAACAACGTCAAAAACAAACACAGAAACATGTAAGTAAATGAACAAACATTGTTACTTCCTGTTGTGTCAAACTTTTCTGAGCTCTATCAGACCAATGACTGAACCTCTGTTCTCTGTTCATCCAGGATGTCGTATAGTGTGATGTTGCCCTGGACACACATTCTCCAGACTCGATGCCTTAACTTGTCTCCATGGACACATCTGGTTCATATTTTCCAAAGCTGAACTCGGATCAGAAATGTTCTTGTTTAGCAGCAGGACCGCTGCTGTCAGGTCAACATATAGTTATTTACACCATGTATTTATCCCATGCAGCCGCGGCCTCCTCTCCTCCTCCTGCGCTCTGGGAGTGGACAATATGACGGAGAGATGGTGGTGATTAAATATAGAGAAGGAATTTTGATTTTGAATTTTCAGTTAAATTCTAAGAAGATGTTTCTGAAACACCAGTCCGATGCAAAATAAGGGCGCTGTTGAATTAAATCACCGTGGCAACATGGATCTAACCGTTCACAACATAATCGTTTTTCTCACTCTACATTTCCTGAGTCTGACTTCAGTTCACCACCACACCGTCTGTGTCGCCAATTCCCCTTTTCCTCAGAGTTTGCTTAGGGCTGCGCACATTCTCCCGTCAAGATTGTTTTTTATAGATCACAACCTCGGCGTGGAAAGTCACGTACGCCACTTTCAGTCCCGTTTTGTGTGCACGCAATGATTATAATGAGACCCCTGAAAACTGACCAATGGTGGTTCAATGCAACTTAACCTGTCAAGGTCTTCTTGGAGGACAACAGTGAGGGCTCTATTTTGTCTGGACTAAACTTTCTAGCCTCGACCCAGAACCTGCATGAACATCTTGGAGAGGGTTTGTCCTCCTTCTGTTTGTTGTTGTACAAGATACGAGGGCGTTTAAATCTCAGTTATAGTCATAGTTTCAGAGGTGTGACGGCCCGAGTTCATAAAGGTCACACCTAATAGATATTACAGAGACTGTGTCTGATCTAACACTTTATCTGTGACAGAGAGGTTTCTGGACATTTCACAAAAACAACATATCATAGATCGATATACTGTAACAGAGGTTGAATTTATTCAGAACTGTAACATGATCAGATTGCTCCAGTTATTCAGACGTTAAGAAAGTGAAGGAGCACTGATATTTATCTCTTCAATGTTGTAATGATGTTAGATAAGAACTACGGTAGTTTTTTATTTAGTTACTTTTGTATTTTAAGACATTGAGGGTTGTAATTCAATTCAATTCAACATTTGTTCTAAAGACTTGGAATAACAATTAGTTAGACAGTGTGGTTACCACTCCTTTCTTGTTTTTGTTTATAGACTGAACATTTACAAAGAGTTTTCATTTTTAAACACCCTGGTGGTGTTAAGTAAAATAATTTGTATTTATTTAGTTTAATTTATTTATTTTTATATATCTTGCTCTCTGTTCCCTGAACATCGGCTGATAATGTTTCCTTCAGCAGGACACCTTCCTGTACCTGCACCAAAAGATGTTTTTGTTTTGTCTTTGTCAAAAACACTAACATAAACATGTTCCTAAAAAGTATTGAAAATACCACAGCGTGTTGATGTCGTTGTGCTTTGACTTTAATGTATCTGTTGTTTTTCTGCATAAATCATGAGTTCAACATCAAACAGCTCCTGTTTGATGTTGAACGGTTGACTTTCCCGACTCATTGTCTGTTTATGTTTGTTGTGTAACTTTGTCCTTTTTTCCCCTTCTTGTTACTACTTTTGTTATTATTGTAAAGGAGATGTATTTATCTATTTATTTATGAATATATTTAATAATTTGTGATGAATGAAAGTTTATTTGAACACAGAATAGAAGCAGAACAGAATAAAAATGAAACAACAACAACAACAACAACAAGACTTAACACTTATTTATGTTCAAAAAGAGTGGGAAGAAGCCAAAGCTGATCAAATCTTATTAAACCTTCTCCCTATGTTAATTCATTCAACATCACATTTTTTCTGCTTGTTGTTACTATAGTGTGATACACTTTACTATGTGTCAGTGACCTTTACTGCGAACAGAGCCAATGAACTGTGAATATTAATATTCATATTTAAAATCTATTGAGGAAAAGAAACTGAAGAGAAAAGATCCAACTGAACCATGTTGTTCATTCTGGTCAAAGTTCACTCAGTATTTTCATGTCAGGAGTTTTAGATGTTTTAGATTTACTTCCAGTGAGAAAACACATGTACATTAAAATGCACTCAGGCTCCGTGCGATCTCTAGATCTGTGGAGAGAAAAACACACAACAGTCAGAAGTTTAACCCCTTCACTGCATGGATTAAGAAATACATTCTATCATATAACAGAGAAGTATTAACATCTTTGCTGTAACTAAAAAAAAAACCCCGTAAGTTTAAGGTTCAATGTTGATTTGTATGAATACAAAATATTATTACATTGTATTCATTTGTCCTCCTTCAGAGGTGCAGTATTAAAGAGTGACCACTAGATGTCATCATCTTCATTTTCAAACACTTTATAATGAAACCTCATTATGCTGCGATATGAAGTATGTTTCAAAGGAGGTTAAATCGAAAGCAACTGGACTTAGTTATTTGTCTAGGAAGACGTTTCACCTCTCATCCAAGAGGCTTCATCAGTTCATGTACGCAGCTGACCAGGCTGGGACTGGTCCAACTATCTGGTGTGGAGACTCACTATTTAACCTCTTGTGTGGGCCCTATTGTGTTCTAACGACAGTCGTTGGAGTCACTTGCCACTTGTGAACAGTAGTTGTTACAACTACTGTTCACAAGTGGCAAGTGACTCCAACGACTGTCGTTAGAACACAATAGGGCACTAACGAAGTCGAAACCAACTTCCCACCAACGACTGTCACTCCAACTACTGTCGTTGTCACTTGGAGCACAAAAGGGAACCAGTGACATCATCACCCTTGTGAAACGCCCACACAAGAGGTTAAATAGTGAGTCTCCACACCAGATAGTTGGACCAGTCCCAGCCTGGTCAGATGCTACATGAACTGATGAAGCCTCTTGGATGAGAGGTGAAACGTCTTCCTAGACAAATAACTAAGTCCAGTTGCTTTCGATTTAACCTCCTTTGAAATACTATGACCTGGACAAATGAGAATATGCACCGGCGATATGAAGTATGGTGTCAACTACAAAGAAGTAATGTAATGACTGAACATTTACTGTAACAACCTTCTTACCTGCTTCTGCCTGGACTCTGATGCTTCTCATTTTATTTTGAAATCACTCTCTTAATGTGACAGTTGTTGGTTTGCATGAGGTTGGTTTGAGTGTTTTTGATAGAACAGTTGTGGATAAACCTCTACGTATAGCAGTTGATTTGTTGTTTGTTTGCATTTTTGGAGGGTCTGCCATATGGCATTGCCACTGAATGCCTCAGTGATGATAGCACCACCACTAAAATGCCTGGTCATTAAGAGAGAGATTCTGGTGTGAACAGGTTTATTTAGAAGATGTTTACAACTCCACTGTTTACAGCTCAGATACTGAAACCAGCCAAGGCCGAGCTGCTCTGGTTTTAGGCTGCTGAGGGGAAGATGAAGTACATTTCCAATACACTGAATGAATGAATGAATCAATGTACAATTATTATATGAATCACTGTGACTAAAGGAGGCAGATTAAGGACTAAACACCAGAATCAGAATCAGAATCAGAATCAGAAAACCTTTATTGTCCCCTGCACATAGCAGTGGGAATCTTTCTTCAGTGCAAAGTTGTCAGTTCTTGGGCGCTTTTGCAATAATAGCTAGGCCTACCCATATTCCGCCACCAGGATGAGCTTCCATTGGACCAATGCGTGTCGTTGTGCTCGTGCCTGGGACAGGCACGCCCCATGGGCAGGCCTGAGATGACGCATGATCTGACGGATCAAAACCGTGAGTCATCCTGACCATAGATATATAAACATTTATATATCTATGATCCTGACGTGTTGACATTTAAACAAAGACGGTTGGTTCAAACCTTAAACAGACTGGACTGAAGCGGCGAGTCATTGAGCAACTCCGAGCTGCTCCATCGTGAATGAAGATGTTGGAGTTAAACTTCGAAGACTTCATGGATAGCCTACTTCTTCTCTCTGGACTTTAATTTTCCTCTTGGCTTTCGTCTCGTGCTCACCTGTTAAAGGTAAACAGATATGTTACCACCGTAGCCTATGCTCTACGCTCCTGAAAACTAGTGTTCAGCTTCAGAGATTCATGTCTCTCCGTAAACTTAGTAATATTGCTGTTTACTTCCTTACATTGTGTTGCTCGCTTATTAATCTGAACAGTCGAAGTCGGTGTTTTTTGTTGCGTTTTGGTCTTTACTCAGTGCAACAATGCTGACGTGTTGCTACAGTTTTTCCGACCTGTATAATGCTAAAATTCTGTTATCAAGACAGAAATCTGATAAAACATATGTTGCATCCTGACAGCATAGAGATGTTGGTGATTTGCTTTTAACAATATGTTTTGCTCCATAAGTAAAAGAAAACTGGTGTGTCCGTGTGTGTGTGTGTCCGTGTCCTAGGAAGAACAATATTAAGGAGGAGGAGAACAGTACCATCACCACTTGCAGTCCTTTGAGAGCCTATAGGAAACTATAGTTTCTGGAGTTGGAGTTGAACTTCAAAGACTTCATGGATACTACTTCTCTCTGGACTTTTATTCCCCTCTTGGCTTTTGTCTCCTGCTCACCTGTTAAAGGTAAACTGATACGTTACCAACACTGAAAACGCGTCTATTTGTCTATTCATCAGCAATGTTCACATTTTGACCAAACGGTCAATTGTAGGAGCCATGAATTGGGTTTTCTATTTCGTTGATCACTGTGATTACTTTAGTTGAAGTTTGTACACTTTTTATTATGCGTTGATCTTGTTTGTTTTTTGTTCATTGTTAACAGATTGATCTTTAGTACAGAAATCACAGTGCGTTTCTTTTGTTAACACGTCGGACACTCTTAGCCTCTCAGCTACGGTGGCAAATCAGACAACAACGGCAAAAGAGAAAACACAACGGCAAAAGAGAAAACACAACACAAAAAGAGAAAACACAACGGCAAAAGAGAAAACACAACACAAAAAGAGAAAACACAAAGACAAATTACTAAACAACGGCAAATCAGAAAACAGTGTATTTGTGCATGTGGGGTGTCTGAGTAGGCTATCTACGTGTATGTTTAATACATAAAAAAAAATTATAAAATTTTTCTAAATTTTGTTGTTGTTGTTGTATCATAAATATGTGTCTGACATTTATAATAAACCAAACGGCTTGAGAATCGGTTGAATATTCAGTGAGTTATGGTGATTTTAATGGTTGATAGACCTCTGCCTCTGTTGACTAGTGCAGGAAGTAGACACGGCTTCCCCCGGACCAAGATGGCGGCCGCGTTGACGTATTCCACTCGAGGGTACCTACCTTTTCCGGTTTGGTTAATGCCGTTGTGTTTTCTCTTTCTGTGTTGTGTTTTCTCTTTTGCTTTTGTGTTTTCTGATTTGCCGTTGTGTTTTCTCTTTTTGTGTTGTGTTTTCTCTTTTTGTGTTGTGTTTTCTCTTTTGCCGTTGTGTTTCCTCTTTTGCCGTTGTTGTCTGATTTGCCGTTGTGTTTTGCACTTCAGGGCCACCACACTCAGCAGCTCTTTTGGTTTAAGCTGCTAAATCAATAAAACAAGAATCAAGTTATGACAGATGTCTAGTCCAGCCACTGCTAGAGCTGTCTGAAGTCAAAGAAAGTTTTTGGACTCACAAGTGAAATATAAAACATAGCTACAATAATTTAAATTCCAGACATTTTACTGTTCTCTCCATTTTCCAGGTGTGTTTAGGATGAATAGTCCATCTCAGCCAATCGTTGCTGCCCCAGGAGATGATGTCATCCTACCATGTCACCTGGATCCTCCATCAGACATGGAGAAGTTTGTTGTGGAGTGGTCGAGACCCGATCTCCAACCAGACCCCTCAGATCAGAACTGGATCGACATTGTTCTCCTGTACTGTGACATGAAAGAAGCTCCAGAGAAGATCCCATCGTACGTCAACAGGACTCAGCTGTTCACAGAGGAGCTGAAACATGGAAACGTATCACTGAAGATCCTGAATGTAACATCTGGAGATGCAGGGAGATACAGATGTGACATCCCACACTTAAGGAAGTATTTGATAGTTCAGCTTGTTGTTGGTGAGTACATTTGTTTAGATCTTTAACATTTGGTTTTTAATTATCATGTTTCTGTTTAATGTTGTTTTGTAAATGTTTTAAATCTGTGTCTTTAGACTCAGACCTCAAAACCAGGATGACGGAGATTCTGTCGTTTTCCCAAGATCTCCAAACTCCTGATCCAAGAGACAAGACAGACCATAAAGGTGAGGAAACAGTCTGAGTTTGTGAGGACGACTGGAACAAAAGCGACATTTTCAGTCAGTGTGGTGTTTTGTTATTGTTGTTGTTTCTGTCCTGTCAGTGACTGTAGCTGTTGTTTCATTCAGTCACAGAAGTTGATCAGACCAGACACCGTTATTGGATCCTGCCGGTGGTTTTCTGCTCGTTGGTCCTGACTGTTATTTTCATTGGATTCTCGATTAAGCAACAACATCAAAAACAAACACATAAACAAAAACATGTAAGTAAATTAACAAACTTGTCAGTTCCTGTTGTGGCAAACTTGTCTGGGATCTGTCTGACTAATGACTGAACATCTGTTCTCTGTTCATCCAGGATGTGGAGTGTGATGTCGTATTGAACACACAATGTCCAGTCCAGGTGCTTTGATTGGAAGAACATTGATAGTTGTTGTTGATGGAGATGAAAGTTTCACTGTCCTGGATCTTTCAAATCTTTTTATGGACAAGTTTTCCTCAGGATAAGAGGAAGAGTCGTTTGGAAAAACACAAAGGTGTCAAAGGTTTGTATTTGAACAACTGGATGATGGTTTTTGTATTTCCTGATTGTTCTACTGACATGTTATTTACATAATGTGCTTTTTTTCTCTTAATTTACAGCTACAAAAACTGGATCTAAACCCTTTGGTGGAAACAGATGACTTTAAATGAAAGCTGCTAAAACTGTTGGCTTTTGTTCACGGACACTTTTGGGTTTGATCTTCAAAAGAAGAACTTGGATCAGAAGTGTTGACGAGCAGCAGCAGAGTCACTTGTCAGACTTTTATTTCAGACACCAAACTTTGCTGCCGTGATGGTGTTTCCACTCCAGATCAAGTTGCACATTTCTACCTTTGACTTTGATCCTTGAAGACTTTTCAACACGATGCAACCAGTTCTCATGTCAAAGCTGAGCTGGTGGAGCAAAACTATGTGTCAAGATCTGTGATGAATTAATGGCTACATACATCTAGTATGTTAATCATAGGCTATGTACAGCATGTAATGTATGTAATATGTAAATATAATATGTCTATATGAAGATAATGTGTCAGGAAGTTGCCGTTTGTCTCACAGGCTCCAAACTGTCAGTGTTGTAAGTTTCTCTTTAGTCAAAAACGTTGTCCTGTTGTCTAGTGTCCTCTAGTGGTGAAAGGTGGAACTAAGAGGAGCGAGGTCACTTTGACTTTCTCCTCTGCAGAAGTGTTAAAGTTAAACTTCTGTCACAGCACTAAGGATGTGTTATGATGTGTGTGTCATGTCTACAGTCTGTTAAACTTTGTCTGTTTTGTTCTTGTCGCTTTTTTATTGTTTATTATTTATTTATTTATTTATTTATTTATTTATTTATTTATTTATTTATTTATATGTCATGTGTATTTATCTGGTTTTAATAATTTACTGGAAACCCAATAAATTATATATTATTTTTCTACAAAACGATCTACACTGCATCTAGAAATAAATTGTCATCACTATGCAACTACAAATTAAAACAGTTTATTTAATTGAGGGGGTTTCAAGGTGATCTAGGTTTTTAAATGTTAAAATGTATGTTAATGAGAAAAACTCAGGATTCACAAAGTTTGGAGATTATTAAAGTATTTGATGACTGATCACTGTGAACACCGAACACAGCAAACAGTGAATATTACAGGTCTAGTGAGGAAAACGAAACTGAAGAGAAAGGATCCAACACTGAACCATGTCGTTCATTCTGGTCAAAGTTCACTCAGTATTTTCATGTCAGGAGTTTTAGATTTTACTTTCAGTGAGAAGACACATGTAAATAAAATGCACTCAGGCTCTTTAGCCTTCAACTTAAACTCTGAGTCAGTCACCATGGTAACAGACTCTGTGAACATAACCTGAAGAAACCCTGAGTCTGACCAAGCTGTCTGTCCTTTACTTCTCAGTCCGATCAAGTTGAAACAGAAATAATTCACATAGTTTAAAGGGATAGTTCAACATTTTGGCAAATTGGCCCATTGCCATAATCCCTATAGTCATAGCAGTAGGTTTGTTACCTTTAACCGTCGGTGCAAGATATTTTTAGAACGGTGGAGCAGAGCCGTGAGCTGCTCAGAGCTACGCTACGGAGGCTAATGGGATTTCTTGGTTTCCCTCATCAAACTCATCAAATACACAATCCACAATCAGATTCGTTTAGATGAGCTTCAGCGACAGCGTTGGGCTCAGAGTTTATTGAACCTCGTTTCTGGAAAACCCTCCCTGCTCATCCACAGCTTCAAAAACTGGATCCAATCCAATAATGGTGGAAAGAAACAACTTTAAATGACAACTGTTAAAACATTTGGCTTTGATCTTGATCAGAAATGTTTCAGATCAGCAGCAGAGAAACTTTGTCCTGTTGTCTAGTGACCTCTAGTGGTGGAATGGTGGAACTAAGAGGAGCAAGGTCACTTTATTGACCTTTCTCCTCTGCAGAGGTGTTAAAGTTAAACCTGTCAACAGCACTTAGGATGTGTTATGATGTACGTATGTGCATGTTTACATATTTGCCGGACTCTTTGTGATTTCACGGTTGCCTTTCCTGACTCATTGTCTGTTAATGTTTGTTGTGTAACTTTGTATTTTTTTTCTTCTTCTTGTTACTTTTGTTATGATTGTAAATCAGGTTTATTATTATCTATGTATTTATGGATATATTTGATAATTTGTGATGATGAAGTGATGGATGAAAGTTTATTTGAACACAGAATAAAAACAAATGACAATAAATACAAGACAACAAAACAAAATGAAACAACAACAAGACTTAACACTGATTTATGTGCAAAAGGAGCGGGAAGAAGCCAAAGCTTAATATTACTGTAAATCCAACAGGAACAACATTTTATTCATTTGTACTCATTTAAAGGTGCAGTATCAGGATTGACCACTAGGTGTCATCATCTTCATTTTCAAACACTTCATAATGAAACCTTATTTGTTGCGATTCTTGACAACAAAGAAGTAATGTAATGACTGAACATTTACTGTAACAACCTTCTTACCTGCTTATGCCTGGACTCTGATGTTTCTCATTTTATTTTGAAAACACTCTCTTAATGTGACAGTTGTTGGTTAACTCACTTCCTGTCATAGTGACGCTTCACCCCAACCGTTGGAAATGTTTTTTCATCCAATCTGTAAGTTTTAGACTCTGTTGAGAGTTTATACACCTGTTACCTGTAGACCTGATACACAGGATCAGTGGAATCTCATTGAACGTTAATGATAACGGTGTGATTCTCAGTTACTTTACACAATAAACACAATATGATGTACACAGAAAAACAAAAGGATCTCAATTAACATATTATCCCATTACATCAGCATGTTCAGATATTGTTAGGTTTATAATTTATTTCCCTTGTTCCAAGAATACTTGTAGTGTTTTGATCTGGTTTTGCCCGTGAAAATATTTAGGCTACTGCAATTTACTGAATGAACATTTGATGAATCAAGGGAAAACATCTGAAGGCTTTTTACTAAAATGACTGGGTGGGGCCGTCCCCAATCTGCCTGTAACCACACCGACCAAACATGTCATCAATCAATCAAGAAGACTGTAACATAATCTATAACAATATATTTATTTCAGTTTCAATATTGTATTTTATAAAGTGAAACTGAGTGTTGTTGAGAAAACAGTTGTAGGTAACTCTTAATGCACCAACAAATGCTTTTTTTGTTTGTTTGGCTGGACTACAACAGCAGGATCGGCCCTGAAATCTGTTATGTCACTGAAGGTGCTTTCAGACCGACACGGTTCTGGTTCTGGTTCTGGTTCTGGTTCTGGTTCGGTTTTTGTGTTTCGGAATATCTGTGGTTTCTGGTGAATCTGAACCAGCAGCGTTCACACCAGTTCAAGTGGAACCAAAGTGGGAGGACGTTACTCTCCCTTCCTCAGGTGGACGTAAACACAACAGTGGATATATTTTTGCTTTTTTGCCTTTTGTCTTAGTTCCTTTTTCAGTTTTTTGAGTTTATTAATTATTTGGTCTGATGTTGGAGTGAACCCAGCCCTGACCAGGTCTTGAGAATTACTTAACTTTATTAAGCCCCAAAGGGAAATTCATACAACTTGTTCTTTCTAGTTCTGTTTTGTAGCTTTTCTTGAAATTCTGCCGATCCCCAAATCGCCACCAAACATTTTGTTTCTTTAGCAGAGCTCGACCAATTCTTTTTCTTCAGGTTGTCAGTCGCTGCCTCCTTCCCGCTCGTCTTCACAGTCTAGGATACGACTCGATACCGTACCGAGCGAAAGACGAGCTGCTCTGGTTTCAGGTTGCTTGGGAACCAGAGGGAAGAGGAGGAGGACTTCCGATACACTGCGCAAACATTAAACTGTTGTGGATCCAGACGGGGACCATGAGCTGTGTGAGAGACAAGATAATTGTTTTACAATAAATACATCTGAGATCAGACTTAATCTACGTCTTGTGTTCTATTTTTTCCCAGACAGCATCATAGTTATATAAATCATCATGTGACCTTCAGTGGTTCAGTCACATACTAGGTTACCTACGATAGAGTATCTACTAAGGATGTGGAGCTACCTGGTCAATATCTTTACCAGACTTTCCATAATGGATTAGTGTTGTTGTTGTTGTTGTTAAGAGATACAGAAATCATTAAAGGGACAACGAGGAGTTTTGGAAAAGCGAAGCGTTTTCACACTACATTTATGAGCCTCCGCGCACCGTGAAATTCTTTGGCCGGCGCAAGACAGACTCATGTTTTTATTCATCAAGAATTAAAGTCAGAGGTTGGAAGACGATCACATACCGTCGTAGTTCCGACCATAAACGGCGATTCAGCTGCGTTATTCTCATGAGCGTCCGCGAAACCGAAAGTAAGGAAACGCTGGTCGGCTCGCCCAGCATTTCCACCATTAATTAAAATAACAAAATAACGATAGAGACAAAACGATATATTTATCGAAAATGGAGCCATTAACAAGTGTGCGTAGCGTAGATTCATCCACATTAACGTGAGACTTTTTTATAACTAAGTAGAAACTCCTCGTTGTCCCTTTAAGATTGGTTGATATCTGCACCTCACAACAGAAAGTCAAAGGCGTAATTGATGTAGCGCTGCACGACTGCATGTGTTGCTTGTGGTCACAAACCACAAAAAGAATACATTCTCATGCTTTTCATTGTATTTCTTGAGACCAGGATCTAACAGAAGTTTTTCATACAATGAATCACAAGATGGTCGTAGACCTTAAAGGATAATTTTCGTTTTTTACAACCTGGACCTTATTTCTAGCATAAAATATGATCATTCTACTCACCCAGACAACTTTGGTGTCATTTGGAGTTGTTTTGAAGAAATTAGCCCCAGTGGAGCGGCGCGTACGTCCGTATAAACACGGGGCAGCGCAATGCAGCCTCTAAATAACACATTATCCGCCGCAAAACTCGCTCATTTCGCCAATATTTTGTTATGATACACTCGTGCTATTCCCCTCCGAGCCCGTGGTGGCATGTCATCAACATGCTGCGCCTGTAGGTTGACTACTAACCTCTGATCTGGATGATGTCATCTCCGACCGCTGCCCAATGCTATGGTTCGTTTCTGCGTGTTTCTGACTTGTCAGAACAAAATGAGCAGCTGGATGAAGTTGAGCTTCCACAGGCTTCCTCTCCTCAACCTGAACTCACTAAAGCTCCGGCTAGTTGCGCTAAAAATGGACCTGAATGCCGAAGCAGAATGATTATTATCAGAATGAGCCGGGCAGCCGTCGGAGATGACATCATCCAGGTCAGAGGTTAGTAGGTCAACCTACAGGCGCAGCATGTTGATAACATGCCACCACGGGCTCGGAGGGGAATATCACTAGTGTATCATAACAAAATATTGGCGAAATGAACGAGTTTTGCGGCGGATAATGTGTTATTTAGAGGCTGCATTGCGTGCCCCGTGCTCGCGCATTATACGGACGTACGCGCCGCTCCACTGGGGCTAATTTCTTCAAAACAACTCCAAATGACACCAAAGTTGTCTGGGTGAGTAGAATGATCATATTTTATGCTAGAAATAAGGTCCAGGTTGTAAAAAACGAAAATTATCCTTTAACACCGTTTTACAGCCTGAAGAAAACAGTCCGTTACGACTACACAAGAATCAAACTAATACAACAATAACGAAAACAGACTGACCTTTGTGGTGTCTCCAGAGGAAGAGCAGCATCACCATCACCAGCAGCAGGAAGACCCCGAACACAGGAAGTAGAACACATGTAAGGGGGGAAGGCTGAGGCAGCTCAGCAGGCCTCGCTTCAAAACAGAAACACCACAGACAGGTTGGCCTCAATCAAACATATTATATATATTTGACGTTTTAAACTTCAACCTCACCTCTGACAGTCAACCAGCTGCCTGGTGAGCCTCCAGCTCCAGAGATGTTGCACCTGTAGAGTCCTTCATCAGACCTGGAGACTCTGTGGATGGTCATGTTTCCTGTGGAGCTGCTCCTGATGAAGACCTCGTCTTTGGAGAAATCAGTGGTGAGATTGGAGGAGGAACCATCCCTACCTCTACAGCTCAGAGTCACATCGTCTCCCTCCATCACAGGGAGGACCGGGCTCTCCAGGATCACAGAGCCTCCTGGACAAAACACGTTTCAGACAAGAACCAAAGTGAACAAGTCAGTATAAGTCAGAGTTTATGGTCACAGGAACCAAAGGGTTTTGGCTTTTTGAACATAGGAAACCTCAGGAAATCGTCAAAGGGATACGAGATGATTTCTTGTTGTAGGGTTTATGAATAATATCCGTTATCTGGCGAGTTACATATAGACTTTGATCGCAGTGAGTGGGCGATGCATGATGTGTGTGAATAGTGTGAATCCAGAGAAGGTCACGTGCTCGACCACACGTTGCTGCACAGGAAAACGAAAATAGGCCCTGTTCGTTATCTATTTAGGACGGCACTGAACTAGATCAACTGTGGTTAACAAAATCCATTAAAATGGTTTTGTTCATTTGTCTAAACATCCGACTCTGAGTGTCACTGTCTACTGGCTGCAGCTTGTTTAAAGTTAACTCACCTGTTACTGTGATGTTGACGGTGTCGCTGCACTTTCCTGCTGCAGACTCACACCAGTAAACTCCAGAGTCTGCTGGGTAAACGGTATCAACAGAGCAGTGGGACGCCTCTTCTCTGTCCATATCTGTGGGACAGTCTTCATTTATGTTTTGGGATGTGTTCCTCCTAACCCTCCACTCAGAGGAGTTTCTCTGCTGCCCACAGCTCAGAGACACAGACTCATACTTGAAGAACTGGGATCTGTTTGGCAGGACTGTCAGAGTAGCTGCAAGAAACACAGACGATGGCAAACAGATTTTTATTTCATCATGAATATGTTTTGTGTTCATGATTAACAAGGTCGCTTGTGTGTTTTTTCTGATCTCTGGTCTTCCTTGTTTCACTACGGATGTGATTTTGAACGATAATTGAGTTAATTTAAGCTGCTCAAATTTCGTTGCCTCCTGCCTCTTCACCATACGATGCAATAAAACAAAATCAGTTCAGTCAACAGCTGCAGAGTGCTACAGTACATATAACATGTGCAATCCCAAGTTCACACCTTGTACATGATCAAAGCTGCAACAAGGAGCAGCTGCTAACAGTGGCTGAATATCATGGAAATGCAAAATTTTATTAGATTTGTTTTCTAATTCCTCGTATTTCCTCTGTAGTTATAATATCATGTGAAGTTGTATTTAAACCTTTATTTTAACTCGTTGGTCACTGAGGTTTCCCTCATTTACAGGGACAAAAAGTTTACAAGCAGCAGCAGAACATAGATACAACTGCATTGAATAACAATTGCAGGATGATTTACAAAGGTCAGCCACCATACGTTTAAAATCAGCAAGAGGGAATACTCTCCAGCCCCAAAAAGGCAGATTTACCAAACTCTGAATGTACAAAAGGGACCTTAAGAAATAATAAACCACTAGAAGTGGTTTGCATACAGTAGCATGTTTTTGCATGACCATGAGGTCATCAATAACACATCAACTTCAGCTTTCAGTCATTATTCATGACACAAAGTTCAGGACTCACCAACAATGGTACACAGTGCAGATATCTCCATTGCAAACAGATGAACTGACTGATCGTGGGGGCTGCATCTCTCTTTTTATGTCTTTACATCACACAGGCCACAGTTTCCTGCTGCATCAGCTCTAAAGTGTGAAGAACTTGTTTGTGCAGGATGCTTCACGGTTTTTTTGTCCTTCACACCTCAAATGTCAAAGCTTAGAGACTCTGGGCCCCTTTTACTTTTACTGATGATCTCATGTGAGGTTTTTTTTTTTTTCATTAAACAGACACAGGTAACTTGAACTACACTGTGAGTTTAAGAGTATCGGCCATGACTGCCTTACCAACTCTTTAAGGACAAAGCTTGACACCACCAGAGTCTGCCTTCCAAATACAAGCAAAATTGTCTTTATTTTCTAAATCATTATAAATCTTCTCAGTGGTCCCATGGGCACCGAAAAACACCCTTAAACCCTAGAAATTTTCAACGATAGAGCTTGAAATGTTCTGTTTATTTCTTTGTGATTTATCATGTGATTATCTAACAGTCCTGTCAGCAGCTTGGCCAGTGGTTCTAGTCTGACTCATTGTCATCTGACCTCCCTGCCCTTTGCCCCACTGTAGCTACTGTTTAATTAAAGGAAGATATGCAGACATATGCTATGATATTTTAACTTAATACAGCCAACATACTGTCAAGGAGATATGTTGTCATCTAAATTCTGAAAGTGAAATATAACAGGGTAACAACATGAATTTTAGGGACTCTCCCCTAATTGTTTTAAATGTCTATTGTAATAGCCAGAAATCACCATGTTTATCTGGTAGTGATGGTAGCCTACTTCCCAGTCTGTAGGTATTTTATAGGTTTATAGTTATTGACACGTTGAGCTCAGAATGATTTAAAGTTGGATCCACTTTAGCACTCAATGTAATGTTGCCCTGGGACAGGGCCCTTTCGTTCAGACTGAGTGGCAAAACAAACCTCCCTCCCTCAATGTGGTGAAGGATAGCGGTGGACACACAAACCCGATAAAATATGTAGTTAAAAGTGAGGTCAGATAAGGACTCGACAATGATCTCCAGCTCCCCTCCCAAAACGGGAGGTCCACTGACAATCCACGGACAATGACATGTTGCCAGCAATCACTGAATCATTTCAAAATTAGTTTATTCAATCAGCCATTACTAGATTTAAACAAAAACACAGGTGTCTTGGTCATATCAAATTACACTTATAATTTGTTTAGGCCTATTACAAAATGTAGACAACTGTTTTTTTTTTTTTTTTGCCTATGTGTTAATATTAATCTGTAAAGGATCCACGGTGATGCTATTAACGTCGGTGATCTAGAAATGTGAAAATATACACTTGCTCATTCACTAACAGTGCAGAGTTGTCAGTTCTTGGGCGCTTTTGCAATATAGGGACAGGCACGCCCCATGGGCAGGCCCGAGATGACGCATGATCTGACGGATCAAAACCGTGACTCATCATGACGTGTTGACAAAGATGGTTGATTCAAACCTTAAACAGACTGGACTGAAGCGGCGAGTCATATTGAGCAAAGTCTCGAGTGTCGAGCTGCTACCATCGTGAATGAAGATGTTGGAGTTGAACTTCGAAGACTTCATGGATACTTCTTCTCTCTGGACTTTAATTTTCCTCTTGGCTTTCGTCTCGTGCTCACCTGTTAAAGGTAAACAGATATGTTACCACCGTATGCTCTACGCTCCTGAAAACTAGTGTTCAGCTTCATAGATTCATGTCTCTCCGTAAACTTAGTAATATTGCTGTTTACTTCCTTACATTGTGTTGCTCGCTTATTAATCTGAACAGTCGAAGTCGGTGTTTTTTGTAGCGTTTTGGTCTTTACTCAGTTCAACAATGCTGACGTGTTGCTACAAAACACATGCCGTCAGACACTGCGGTCAAGTGAGCCGTCGTTCTTCCTCGCGGAGTCAAGCCAGCCGCACAAACATTTGAACTGCGCCCGTATCATAGAACTTACGGTAAATTCTCCGAGTCCACTGACGAAGCTAACGCTAGTTCAGAACCAAGCGAGATGACTTCCGGTTTTCAAAGTAAGACGCGGATAATACAAAGGCAAGGTGTGTGTGTGTGTGTGTGTGTGTGTGTGTGTGTGTGTGTGTGTGTGTGTGTTCCCGTGTACCTACCTAACAGGGCCTTATGAATTTTAAACAGGAAAAGAGCCTTATACTCCATTTTTACTGTGCAGTAACATGACTTTGGCCCATAAGTTCTGGCAATACTTGGTACAGGTGACTTCAGGACCACCCTGGCTACTTCCACAGTCATTATCAAACAATTTTACTGTATAATTTTGGAGAAATTAAGCCTCAAATTTGCATCTCAGTTTTTTTTAAACAGGAAAAATGCCTTATACTCCATTTTTACTGTACAATAACATGACTTTGGCCCATAAGTTCTGGCAATACTTGGTACGGGTGACTTCAGGACCACCCTGGCTACTTCCTCAGTCATTATCAAACAATTTTACTGTATAATTTTGGAGAAATTAAGCCTCAAAGTTGCATCTCTAGTTTTTTTTGTTTTTTTCTTTACGGGAAAAGTGCCTCATACTCCATTTTTACTGTACAGTAACATGACTTTGGCCCATAAGTTCTGGCAATACTTGGTACAGGTGACTTCAGGACCACCCTGGCTACTTCCACAGTCATTATCAAACAATTTTACTGTATAATTTTGGAGAAATTAAGCCTCAAAGTTGCATCTCAGTTTTTTTTAAACAGGAAAAATGCCTTATACTCCATTTTTACTGTACAATAACATGACTTTGGCCCATAAGTTCTGGCAATACTTGGTACAGGTGACTTCAGGACCACCCTGGCTACTTCCTCAGTCATTATCAAACAATTTTACTGTATAATTTTGGAGAAATTAAGCCTCAAAGTTGCATCTCTAGTTTTTTTTGTTTTTTTCTTTACGGGAAAAGTGCCTCATACTCCATTTTTACTGTACAGTAACATGACTTTGGCCCATAAGTTCTGGCAATACTTGGTACAGGTGACTTCAGGACCACCCTGGCTACTTCCACAGTCATTATCAAACAATTTTACTGTATAATTTTGGAGAAATTAAGCCTCAAAGTTGCATCTCTAGTTTTTTTGTTTTTTTCTTTACGGGAAAAGTGCCTCATACTCCATTTTTACTGTACAATAACATGACTTTGGCCCATAAGTTCTGGCAATACTTGGTACAGGTGACTTCAGGACCACCCTGGCTACTTCCACAGTCATTATCAAACAATTTTACTGTATCATTTTGGAGAAATTAAGCCTCAAAGTTGCATCTCTAGTTTTTTTGTTTTTTTCTTTACGGGAAAAGTGCCTCATACTCCATTTTTACTGTACAATAACATGACTTTGGCCCATAAGTTCTGGCAATACTTGGTACAGGTGATTTCAGGACCACCCTGGCTACTTCCACAGTCATTATCAAACAATTTTACTGTATAATTTTGGAGAAATTAAACCTCAAAGTTGCATCTCTAGTTTTTTTGTTTTTTTCTTTACGGGAAAAGTGCCTCATACTCCATTTTTACTGTACAGTAACATGACTTTGGCCCATAAGTTCTGGCAATACTTGGTACAGGTGACTTCAGGACCACCCTGGTTACTTCCACAGTCATTATCAAACAATTTTACTGTATAATTTTGGAGAAATTAAGCCTCAAAGTTGCATCTCTAGTTTTTTTGTTTTTTTCTTTACGGGAAAAGTGCCTCATACTCCATTTTTACTGTACAATAACATGACTTTGGCCCATAAGTTCTGGCAATACTTGGTACAGGTGACTTCAGGACCACCCTGGCTACTTCCACAGTCATTATCAAACAATTTTACTGTATCATTTTGGAGAAATTAAGCCTCAAAGTTGCATCTATAGTTTTTTTGTTTTTTTCTTTACGGGAAAAGTGCCTCATACTCCATTTTTACTGTACAGTAACATGACTTTGGCCCATAAGTTCTGGCAATACTTGGTACAGGTGACTTCAGGACCACCCTGGCTACTTCCACAGTCATTATCAAACAATTTTACTGTATAATTTTGGAGAAATTAAGCCTCAAAGTTGCATCTCTAGTTTTATTGTTTTTTTCTTTACGGGAAAAGTGCCTCATACTCCATTTTTACTGTACAATAACATGACTTTGGCCCATAAGTTCTGGCAATACTTGGTACAGGTGACTTCAGGACCACCCTGGCTACTTCCACAGTCATTATCAAACAATTTTACTGTATCATTTTGGAGAAATTAAGCCTCAAAGTTGCATCTCTAGTTTTTTTGTTTTTTTCTTTACGGGAAAAGTGCCTCATACTCCATATTTACTGTACAGTAACATGACTTTGGCCCATAAGTTCTGGCAATACTTGGTACAGGTGACTTCAGGACCACCCTGGCTACTTCCACAGTCATTATCAAACAATTTTACTGTATAATTTTGGAGAAATTAAGCCTCAAAGTTGCATCTCTAGTTTTTTTGTTTTTTTCTTTACGGGAAAAGTGCCTCATACTCCATTTTTACTGTACAGTAACATGACTTTGGCCCATAAGTTCTGGCAATACTTGGTACAGGTGACTTCAGGACCACCCTGGCTACTTCCACAGTCATTATCAAACAATTTTACTGTATCATTTTGGAGAAATTAAGCCTCAAAGTTGCATTTTTTGATTTTTTTTTTAAGGAAAAAATGCCTTATACTCTTTATTTACTGTACTATAACATCACTTTGGTCCATAAGTTCAGGCAATACTTGGTACAGTTGACTTCAGGACCACCCTGACTACTCCTCCAGTCATTATTAAACATTTTTACTGTATCATTTTGGAGAAATTAAGCCTCAAAGTTGCATTTTTTGATTTTTTTTTTTTTTTTTTTTAAGGAAAAAAGGCCGTATACTCCATATTTACTGTACAATAACAACACTTTGGTCCATAAGTTCAGACAAAGGTTAGTACAGTTGACTTCAGGACCACCCTGACTACTCCTTCAGTCATTATTAAACATTTTTACTGTATCATTTTGGAGAAATTAAGCCTCAAAGTTGCATCTTTAGCTTCTTTCAAACAGGAAAAATGCCCTATACTCAATTTTTACTGTACAATAACAACACTTTGGTCCATAAGTTCAGACAAAGGTTTGTACAGTTGACTTCAGGACCACCCTGACCAATCCTTCAGTCATTATCAAACATTTTTACTGTATCATTTTGGAGAAATTAAGCCTCAAAGTTGCATTTTTTGATTTTTTTTTTTTTTTTATAAGGAAAAAAGGCCTTATACTCCATATTTACTGTACAATAACAACACTTTGGTCCATAAGTTCAGACAAAGGTTAGTACAGTTGACTTCAGGACCACCCTGACTACTCCTTCAGTCATTATTAAACATTTTTACTGTATCATTTTGGAGAAATTAAGCCTCAAAGTTGCATCTGTAGCTTCTTTTAAACAGGAAGAAGGCCTTATATGCCATATTTACTGTACAGTAACATCAACATGGTGCATAAGTTCGGTCAATACTTGGTACAGTTGACTTCAGGTCCACCCTGGCTA
Organism: Trachurus trachurus; assembly: GCF_905171665.1. Lineage (NCBI taxonomy): Eukaryota > Metazoa > Chordata > Actinopteri > Carangiformes > Carangidae > Trachurus > Trachurus trachurus. The sequence continues at coordinate 8,965,892 of NC_139909.1, read as the reverse complement.
CTTCCTCAGTCATTATTAAACATTTTTACTGTATCATTTTGGAGAAATTAAGCCTCAAAGTTGCATCTGTAGCTTCTTTTAAACAGGAAAAAAGGCCTTATACGCCATTTTTACTGTACAGTAACATCAACATGGTGCATAAGTTCGGTCAATACTTGGTACAGTTGACTTCAGGTCCACCCTGGCTACTTCCTCAGTCATTATCAAACATTTGTACTGTATCATTTTGGAGAAATTAAGCCTCAAAGTTGCATCTTTAGCTTTAGCTGTATCTTATAATTATTTTGGCAACAACAAAGGTCTAGCCTACTACATAGAATAACATCACTTTAATTAATAAATACATTAATTATTCAATTACATTTTAATTTGATAGTTACTTTTTTAAATTTTTGCATATAAATTTACAATAGTTAGTTGGTAACGATCCAATGCGTCAGCGCATGCGCAAATGAGATTTTCCCTGTTGATTGCCTCCTCGACGTTCACTGGACGATCTTCACTTGGTTGCAAGAATGGCTGCAAGAAAAGGGTAAGTGGGGCTTTCAAATAATTTCCAATGTTACTTGGGTAAAGGACACTGGATTTTGAAATTCCTATATCTTTTTCAATTAAAATTATGTGGGTTAAAAAAAAAAAGTGTGTCATCACAAATATCTATTTAATTGGCCAAATATTATTAGCTTGGGTTAACCGAGACACGTGGTCAGCTTACATGCACTTTGTGCACATTATATAGCTATTTTAATGCGCTCTGGCAAGCGGGGGCCGTTAACCGATTGTGCCAGATGCGCCAGAGCGCGCACCTCTGTGCCAGGCTCGCGCTCTGTGGAGATTTGTGTTTGTTCAACTTAACAGGGATGCTGAACAGAGGAATTAATACACACATTCACACAAAAAGGTCCTATGTTCCCTGGTTTGTTCATCGACCGGCAACAGCGGGGAACATAGGACCCGGGGAACATAGGTACGCTCCCGTCTCGGTTAACCCAAGGCAATACTATTTGGCCAATTAAAAAAATATTTGTGATGACGCACTTTTTTTTTTAACCCACATAATTTTAATTGAAAAGGATATAGGAATTTCAAAATCCAGTGTCCTTTACCCAAGTAACATTGGAAATTATTTGAAAGCCCCACTTACCCTTTTCTTGCAGCCATTCTTGCAACCAAGTGAAGATCGTCCAGTGAACGTCGAGGAGGCAATCAACAGGGAAAATCTCATTTGCGCATGCGCTGACGCATTGGATCGTTACCAACTAACTATTGTAAATTTATATGCAAAAATTTAAAAAAGTAACTATCAAATTAAAATGTAATTGAATAATTAATGTATTTATTAATTAAAGTGATGTTATTCTATGTAGTAGGCTAGACCTTTGTTGTTGCCAAAATAATTATAAGATACAGCTAAAGCTAAAGATGCAACTTTGACGCTTAATTTCTCCAAAATGATACAGTCATATGTTTGATAATGACTGAGGAAGTAGCCAGGGTGGACCTGAAGTCAACTGTACCAAGTATTGACCGAACTTATGCACCATGTTGATGTTACTGTACAGTAAATATGGCATATAAGGCCTTCTTCCTGTTTAAAAGAAGCTACAGATGCAAATTTGAGGCTTAATTTCTCCAAAATGATACAGTAAAAATGTTTGATAATGACTGAAGGATCGGTCAGGGTGGTCCTGAAGTCAACTGTACCAACCTTTGTCTGAACTTATGGACCAAAGTGTTGTTATTGTACAGTAAAAATTGAGTATAGGGCATTTTTCCTGTTTGAAAGAAGCTAAAGATGCAACTTTGAGGCTTAATTTCTCTAAAATGATACAGTAAAAATGTTTGATAATGACTGAGGGAGTAGTCAGGGTGGTCCTGAAGTCAACTGTACCAACCATTGCCTGAACTTATGGACCAAAGTGATGTTATAGTACAGTAAATAAAGAGTATAAGGCATTTTTCCTTTAAAAAAAATCAAAAAATGCAACTTTGAGGCTTAATTTTTCCAAAATGATACAGTAAAAATGTTTGATAATGACTGAGGGAATAGTCAGGGTGGTCCTGAAGTCAACTGTACCAACCTTTGTCTGAACTTATGGACCAAAGTGTTGTTATTGTACAGTAAAAATGGAGTATAGGGCATTTTTCCTGTTTGAAAGAAGCTAAAGATGCAACTTTGAGGCTTAATTTCTCTAAAATGATACAGTAAAAATGTTTGATAATGACTGAGGGAGTAGTCAGGGTGGTCCTGAAGTCAACTGTACCAACCATTGCCTGAACTTATGGACCAAAGTGATGTTATAGTACAGTAAATAAAGAGTATAAGGCATTTTTCCTTTAAAAAAAATAAAAAAAAATGCAACTTTGAGGCTTAATTTTTCCAAAATGATACAGTAAAAATGTTTGATAATGACTGAGGGAATAGTCAGGGTGGTCCTGAAGTCAACTGTACCAACCTTTGTCTGAACTTATGGACCAAAGTGTTGTTATTGTACAGTAAATATGGAGTATACGGCCTTTTTTCCTTAAAAAAAAAAAAAAAAAAAATCAAAAAATGCAACTTTGAGGCTTAATTTCTCCAAAATGATACAGTAAAAATGTTTAATAATGACTGGAGGAGTAGTCAGGGTGGTCCTGAAGTCAACTGTACCAAGTATTGCCTGAACTTATGGACCAAAGTGATGTTATAGTACAGTAAATAAAGAGTATAAGGCATTTTTTCCTTCAAAAAAAAATCAAGAAATGCAACTTTGAGGCTTCATTTTTCCAAAATGATACAGTAAAAATATTTGATAATGACTGAGAGAGTAGTCAGGGTGGTCCTGAAGTCACCTGTACCAAGTATTGCCAGAACTTATGGGCCAAAGTCATGTTATTGTACAGTAAAAATGGAGTATGAGGCACTTTTCCCGTAAAGAAAAAAACAAAAAAACTAGAGATGCAACTTTGAGGCTTAATTTCTCCAAAATGATACAGTAAAATTGTTTGATAATGACTGTGGAAGTAGCCAGGGTGGTCCTGAAGTCACCTGTACCAAGTATTGCCAGAACTTATGGGCCAAAGTCATGTTATTGTACAGTAAAAATGGAGTATGAGGCACTTTTCCCGTAAAGAAAAAAACAAAAAAACTAGAGATGCAACTTTGAGGCTTAATTTCTCCAAAATGATACAGTAAAATTGTTTGATAATGACTGTGGAAGTAGCCAGGGTGGTCCTGAAGTCACCTGTACCAAGTATTGCCAGAACTTATGGGCCAAAGTCATGTTACTGTACAGTAAAAATGGAGTATGAGGCACTTTTCCCGTAAAGAAAAAAAAAAAAAAAACTATAGATGCAACTTTGAGGCTTAATTTCTCCAAAATGATACAGTAAAATTGTTTGATAATGACTGTGGAAGTAGCCAGGGTGGTCCTGAAGTCACCTGTACCAAGTATTGCCAGAACTTATGGGCCAAAGTCATGTTATTGTACAGTAAAAATGGAGTATGAGGCACTTTTCCCGTAAAGAAAAAAACAAAAAAACTAGAGATGCAACTTTGAGGCTTAATTTCTCCAAAATGATACAGTAAAATTGTTTGATAATGACTGTGGAAGTAGCCAGGGTGGTCCTGAAGTCACCTGTACCAAGTATTGCCAGAACTTATGGGCCAAAGTCATGTTACTGTACAGTAAAAATGGAGTATGAGGCACTTTTCCCGTAAAGAAAAAAACAAAAAAACTAGAGATGCAACTTTGAGGCTTAATTTCTCCAAAATTATACAGTAAAATTGTTTGATAATGACTGTGGAAGTAGCCAGGGTGGTCCTGAAGTCACCTGTACCAAGTATTGCCAGAACTTATGGGCCAAAGTCATGTTACTGTACAGTAAAAATGGAGTATGAGGCACTTTTCCCGTAAAGAAAAAAACAAAAAAAACTAGAGATGCAACTTTGAGGCTTAATTTCTCCAAAATTATACAGTAAAATTGTTTGATAATGACTGAGGAAGTAGCCAGGGTGGTCCTGAAGTCACCCGTACCAAGTATTGCCAGAACTTATGGGCCAAAGTCATGTTATTGTACAGTAAAAATGGAGTATAAGGCATTTTTCCTGTTTAAAAAAAACTGAGATGCAAATTTGAGGCTTAATTTCTCCAAAATTATACAGTAAAATTGTTTGATAATGACTAAGGAAGTAGCCAGGGTGGTCCTGAAGTCACCTGTACCAAGTATTGCCAGAACTTATGGGCCAAAGTCATGTTACTGCACAGTAAAAATGGAGTATAAGGCTCTTTTCCTGTTTAAAATTCATAAGGCCCTGTTAGGTAGGTACACGGGAACACACACACACACACACACACACACACACGGGAACACACGCGCGCGCGCGCACACACACACACACACGGGAACACACACACACACACACACACACGGGAACACACACACACACACACACACACACACACACACACACACACACACACACACACACACACACACACACACACACACACACACACACACACACACCTTGCCTTTGTATTATCCGCGTCTTACTTTGAAAACCGGAAGTCATCTCGCTTGGTTCTGAACTAGCGTTAGCTTCGTCAGTGGACTCGGAGAATTTACCGTAAGTTCTATGATACGGGCGCAGTTCAAATGTTTGTGCGGCTGGCTTGACTCCGCGAGGAAGAACGACGGCTCACTTGACCGCAGTCAACAGACACAATGACTTGAGTGTGATTGTTAGACCTTTGTGTGTGTGTGTGTGTGTGTGTGTGTGTGTGTGTGTGTGCGTGTGTGCGCGCGTGTGTGTGTTACCCTCATTTAGTAAATGTAGCAATTTAGGTGATGTTCAATGAATGGGGAACAAACAACCCGTAACTCGTATTTTTCCGACCCGTTCCTATGGTTGGGGTAAGCGTTACACTGAAGACGATGGGCCAAGCTTGATAAATAAAACTTTTGCCGTCACCGGTCGGCAAACAAGCCAGAATGTCCTTCTTGGACAGCAAATGGCGTAAACATACGCTTTGAATATCTTTAGGCTACATATCGAAATATCCGTGGTTCCTGCTGTTGTTTCCTTTCCCGGAGGGGACGGTGAAAACTGTAACAGGAAGGCGGAACTTCGGGTGGCGCATTCCACCAATCAGAAGGCTAATCGCAGCAGAGCAGACTATTCAAATGTCAACAATGGGCTCTTTGCACAGCTCCACTACTTCCTTAACTGCTGCTCCTTTGTTTCCTGTTTCTGTTGTAATTCTTCAATATTACCACAAAATTATTTAACGCTAACTTAGCCTTTGTCTTCTAATAATAAACTGCATGGCTCTGGCTTTTGGGACATTTTGTTGTTCAAGACAGTTATCTTGGATTTACATATTCAATAAATAAAACAATAATCAAATTAAAGCAGAAGTAAGTGATCCGGTCGTTTTGGCTAATGCTGCGTTCCAGGCAGGCTTTTGAAACCGTAAATTACAGCTTCAAGTCACAACTTACGACTTTGTAGCGTTCCAGGCAACCCACTCGTGTTTTTCCGACCTGTTTTACCGGTGAAAGTCACTATAACGGCCACTCGTAACTTCTGACCCGTGAACTCGTACCAGATCGAACTGGTACCACTTCACAGGTCGGAAAAATACGAGTTACGAGTTTCCTTGAACGCACCATAACAGTCCTCGTCCCTACGTCACCACATTCACGGCGTTCCTTGGCTGCACACACAGCCCTGCATGCCGTTCTCTCTCCTCATTGGATAAAAACTGTAGGATACGATAAATGTTTTCTCTTCGGCTCAGAGCAGAGCAGAGGGACTGACAGACCCGTGTTTCAGACCAAACACTCTATAGAAGTGATTGCTGTCGGAAGATATAACTATTTAAGACTTATATTAACACAAATATATCACTTACTTCTGCTTTAATCGTGGATGGAATAAATGAATGAAAGACTAATTTATAGTGCGTTGTATCAGCATGACTGATAACCATGTTGTACGCAAGTTTTAATTTTCCGTCAATTTTGCAGGTGAGTTTACGATGATCGGTCCATCTCAGCCAATCGTTGCAGAGCCAGGAGATGATGTCATCCTACCATGTCACCTGGATCCTGCACTAAACTTGGAGAGGTTCGCTGTGGAGTGGTCGAACCCTGACCTCAAACCAGACCCCTCAGATCCGCAGGGCTGGGTGGACTTCGTTTTCTTGTACCGTTACAGGCGAGAGGACCTCGACATGAAGCTAAAGTCGTACATCAACAGGACTCAGCTGTTCACAAAGGAACTGAAACATGGAAACATATCACTGAAGATCCTGAATGTAACGTCTGGAGATGCAGGGAGATACAAGTGTTTCATCCCAAAGTTAAATGCCCATTCAATTGTTGAACTTGTTGTTGGTGAGTACATTTTTTTTTATTTTATTTTTTAGATTTTTGGGTTTTGATCTTTGTAGTCATGGTTTTTTAAAATGTTGTTGTGTAAATGTTTTCAAATCTTTGTTTTTCTAGAAACCAGGACGACAGAGACGCCACCGTACTCTGGAGATCTGCAAACTCCTGATCCAAGAAACAAGACAGACGATGAAGGTGAGGAAACAGTCTGACTCTCTGAGGACGACTGGAAGAAAAGTGACACGTTCAGCCATTGTGGTGTCTTGCTATTGTTTCTGTTCTGTCAGTGACTGTAGCTGTTGTTTCATTCTGTCACAGAAGTTGATCAGACCAGACACCTTTATTGGATCCTGCCGGTGGTTTTCTGCTTCTTCTTGGTCCTGGCTATGATCTTCACTGGATACGTGATTAAGCTACAACGTCAAAAACAAACACAGAAACAAAAACATGTAAGTACATGGTCAGTTCCTGTTGTGTTGAACTTTACTGAGATCTATCAGACTAATGACTGAACGTCTGTTCTCTGTTCATCCAGGATGTGGAGTGTGATGTCGTCCTGAACACGCTGCCTCCAGGCTAGGTGCCTTGCTTGAGGGGAACATTAATCGTTGTTGTTGATGGGAATGAGAGCGTTTCACATTTTCCCTACACTGACTGGATCCTTCCAGCAACTTCCGCAGCCATGAGCGAACCCACTCGACCAGCAGGAGTGAGACAATGACAATGTTTCCACTGCATACGAGGGTGAGTCATTTGGAAAAATCTTTAATCATCGTCTTTATGCGTCTAAATTTGCATCACATTTGGCTTTTAGCTCACTTTGCATTAGATATTAAGTCAAATGACTGTATGTATCTCTTGTAGGACTTTGATCCTACATATACACTCATTTCTATGCAATTTTGTCGACTAGCAAACTAAGATGCTCTTTGTTTTCTTTATCCACAGTGGAACTGAAGCTCATTCGCATTGGATGGGTCTAATTCCCTTGGAGACACGTGACTGTAAAAGGAGCCAAGAGACGGTTCGCTTGTTTTCATGGACATATTTGGTTCAGACTCTTAAAAGCTGACCTCAGATCAGAGCAGCAGGATCACTTGCTGCCAGATTGAATATCGCAGCACTGTTACTTTTGCCATTCCTATTCGACCTCTGACATTAGTCCTCAAGCACATACCGTATACACTAACCTCAAAGGTGACCAACAGACTGTGTTTAATGCACCTTAACCTGTCAAGGTCTTCTTAGCCAATGGAGGACTGGACTTTGTAGTCTCGACCCAGAACCTGCAAGAACATCTCAGTCCTAGATCATAATGGAGAAAACATTAGACAATCTTCTTGATGAGCTACAAGCTTGGTAGATAAAAATAAAAATGAGGTGGCTGTAAAGTCACAGAGGATGTGATTTAATTGGCCGTAGAAAACCATGATGCTCATCTTTTTTGTTGACATTTCAACAATGATTGTGACAAACGTCAGACATGAAGTTGTGTGAGAGGTTCTGGTCCAGACTCCAGTCCATGTCTGGGTTGTCAAGATTTAAATCAGCAGCACTTTATGCAAACTGTTTGTGCTTGTTGTGGTACAAGATACGAGGGCATTTTAGTTACAGTTTCAAAGGTGTGACGGCCTGAGTTCATGGGCCACACCTAATAGATAGATTAGACTATATATTTGATCTAACACTTGATGAATCCTCTTTTATCTATGATGTAGAGTTTTCTTGACATTTCACAAAAATGATACCTCAAATGACAAAGAAAAAGCAGAGATTCATTCAAGACTGTGACATTCTCAGATTTCTCAGGTAATTCAGAGGTTAAAAATACTGCAGTGCAGTAACACTCATTAAAGGTTGAATCTGTTGATCAGACCGAAGTATGAAGATGTCTCTTAAATTAATGTTTGTAAGGACATTCTGTTGAAACATGCGTAGATATTAGTTAGAAGTTAAGTAGTTAGTTATTTTTGCATTTAAGACCCCTCCGTTGAGGGTTGTAATATCTTTAGACTTTTTATAAAAGCTATCAATCTTAGTTAGTATCACAACTAGCAGTGTTAAAGTGCTGTAAGAAGAGCAGTTGACCACACATTCAATGGTCACACATTGTTAAACAGAACAAGGTTATTATTGATAAAGGCACACAAAGAAGTTTCATTTTTACACACCCTGATGTTTTGTTTTGTTTTATCCATTTTTAAACGCTCTCCTCTCCCAGGGCAGTGACTGTTAATGTTCCCTTCAGCAGGGCGCCTACTTGTTTGTGTATACTGTATACTGTATAAACATTCATAATAAAGAGTTGCACTGGTTACACTTTAAAAAAATATGTGTTTGTTTGTTGCTGAAAAAACACAACATTGTTATTTATAGTTAATAAATGTTATAAAACAGACAGCTGCTATTAAGTTTTGTGCACTTTGTTGTTTGTTGTCAAAAAGCCAAATAAAGCTGATTTTCAAATGACTACGTTGTGTTGATGTCATTGTTCTTTTGACTTTATTGTTACACTAAGTTTAAGAACACCCCAATTTTTCCAGTTTTTGAAGTGGTGAACTGCCAGAGTTTTGTTTTATTTGTTTTTTTAAAGGTAAGGTTACCCAAAATGGGAAAATAATGTAAAAAAAAAACTAACAAAAAACTGCTACTAACAACTGGAATTAGGTGTTACGGACTGATGGATCAAAATTCAATCTGGTTCATCACACAGGATTTTTGTGCACCATCGAGTAGGTGAACGGAGGTTCTTCAGGGTGGCAGACTGCCAGGTTATAGACTACTTAAACCTGAGCTGCTTCTACTGAAAAACTCTTGACAAGTCAAACTTTAGGATGTGTTGGACTAATTAATTAATCTGTGTAACCGTCTATGACACCTGAAACGGTAACGTAAACACAGCTGATCGATCGAAATAAATCACAGAGTGAATTTACTTTCAGTCATTGAAAACAGCTGGTTCTTGAATGTAACTCGGTCAAAGTCAGACATAACCTCAAGATTTTCTTCTGTTAGGTTATATGTATACATGATGTAGGCCTACAAAATCGCTTTGTTACTTTCGTCCCATGTTACGTTCATCTCTCTCTCTCTCTCTCTCTCTCTCTCTCTCTCTCTCTCTCTCTCTCTCTCTCTCTCGGTAAAAAAAAATATATAGCCTATTCATGGTTTGCAGTGACGTCACGTCGAAGGGACCGCCGCCATATTTGTGTCCGATTTTACAGGTCTCCTCATATGACAGCATGCAAACCGCAGGATGGAAATGACAGTTTCTTGACAAAATGACAGGGTTTCATACATCCTGTCTGGGTTTATATCTCTATAACAACAGACAAACTCTATATTATCCCACTTATTACACAGTTTATGACTTAATGAATTAATTTGAGACGTAATGTTGATCAAAGTCCTTAGTCCGGTCACTTCTCCGCTGTTTGCTCCTCACCCTCCTCCCGGTCGACTCGTGTGTAGTTGTTTTCAACGAGCTTTTGATAATCAATCAGTAGATTGATGAATTATCATGTAAATGTTACGATGTGCGCATTTATGTCGTCCTGTCTGTCATAAGAGGTTACGATACGGGACACGTTTGTGTCACGGACTCGCGGTGGCACAGACACAGCTGGTCACAGCTGTGACACTGCGCTGGCCCGTCCGCTCTGTCCGCTCTGATCGCAGGTTTGGTTCCAGCAGCGGTGAGGGAGGCAGAGAGCCTCCACTCTCCCTCTAACAAGCTACACGTCATTTCTCTAACATCACAATTAGTCTGAAGCTGGTAAAAATTAAACACGAGGTAAAAATCCTTGATAGTTCTTCTGCCCTGCTCCGCTGATCAGAGCGGCGTCCCTAGCAACGGCCCGTTTTACTTAGCAACGGTCTGTTATACAGAAATAAAAGACCCTAAATGCAGAATCAGTGAGTAATTAATAAGAAAGTAATCAAAGTGCAGAATTCAATATATCCATGTTATTTAAAAAAAAAAGTGAATCCCCTCTTTTTGTGAGACTTGTCACAGCCCACGCTGCCACTGATAGACTGCCTGCAGTCAACTATTTATTCCGCCTATAACTTTACGTCTTTTGGGATGGAATAAAACTGCAGTCCGGGGTTCTTTGGCGACTGCTATCACAGTCAACAGCACAATATAATCCTGGCATCTATAACGTCAATTTTCGGTCTCTTGCTGATTTCCTCCTACTACTCCACTTGTTCTGGTAACGTGACGCTGTGATCTGTGCCCAGGTTGCCCTGATTCGGACACAAATATGGCGGCGCAGAAACACAGTGACGTCATGTGAATCTAATGAATACTATATTGTGCATTGAGTTGAATATACATGAATACCGTATATCGAGGGGTTAGAACCAAAAGGGCGTAAGTGACATTTTGGGCGAAAATGAGTTCTATATATCAAAAGAAAGGTCTTGATGAGCTCTATCCAATGATGCCAAAATGACCCATCTGAGATCAAACTGTATTGAATAAAGCAACAAAACCATAAAGACCTAACTCAAAAATGTGAGTAATGTTTGGAGCCAGAAGGGCGTAAGTGCACTTGCGCCCTTCTGGCACTGAAAAATACATCTAAATACATGTCGGACCCACATGTTGGTTCAGAGCCAGAAGGGCGTAAGTGTAGTTGTTGCCCTTAAACAGCATTGAAAATGGCTGAGAAAACTGCAGACATGGAACTGTCTGAGGCAGAAAAGATTTTGAAGAATATTATGAAACAAACTGATGAATCCTATATTAAAGAAGTTAAAGATGAGGCAGAGTTGTTTTTGAATGTATGCCCTCACAAGAGTGATTACAATAAGACAGAATCATGCCTTGAGAGCCTTACTGGAGTCATCCCTATGTTCCCCGGCTCCTATGTACCTGTTATGTGTGTGACTGGGCAACATAGAACCCTTTCATAGAAAAAGGGTCCTATGTTCCCCGCTTTTCCCCAAAAAGACCAGGGCAACATGCCATTTTTTGTCCCATACCTGCAGTGGAGTTGTGACTTTGCAGATTTTTGCCTATTTTTGAGTGAGAAGTTGAGTTGTGACTTTGAGTGAGAAGTGTAATTGTCCCATTGGTTGGGTTTAGGCAATAAAGACAGGAGTTGGTTAAGTTTAGTACAGTAAAAAGACCAGGTAGAGGCTAGACAGGCCAGATAGATGGATAGAGTCCAGATAAGTAGAGAGAGTCCATCGACCAGCAACAGCGGGAAACATAGGACCCTTTTAAAATAATTAATGAATGAGTTACATGACAATTAATTACTTATTCAAGTGTTAATTATTCAATCAGTTCAATGCATTGTTCAGCAGATACGCCCAATATGTCCTAGAAGACTTGGAAATGTTTGGTGCCAAAAAGGCGTATGTGACGTTTTTGACATATTTTTTTAATTTTAAAATGTTTAAGAACATGTTCATTGTGTTAATATGTCATAAGTTTATTACATAAATACTCATTCATATAAGCATGTCTGTGGTTGCAATGTTGTGGTTTAAGGTTAATGAATACAGTTGATTGAAGTCTGGTCAAAATTTTGTTTTGCCTCTCCTGTAAAGTTTGTCAAATGTCACTTACGCCCTTTTGGTTCTAAGCCCTCGATATATGATTATTTATTCATAAATGAAAGCTCCCGCGGTGTTTTTGACCCAGCTCTGAATATCCTGCGATTGGACACGGAAGTGATGTTTTAGAATGTGATGACGTAGCCACTAGCCATTCCGTTTTCCATTTAGAAACAGCCGTTATGTTGTTTCTAGTGGTTGCTAGAGATTTATGTGGGCGGGGCTTAAAGCAACTATTAAAGTGAGCAGCGCGAGGAAGGCAATGTCAGTGAGACGAAATCTGTCTGGACGGTGCACCAAACAAGGATTTTTCTGTGCTCGTCGTGACTGACTCAAACTGATAAAGGAGTAACAGAGGAGTGATACCGTGTGAGTTTGAAACTCTTTATCAGTGGCTGTGAATCTGTCTGGACACATCCCGCGGACCCAGGTGATGAACTTTCGGGGCTTCAGCTTCAGTCTGCTCTGGATCTCTGTCTGCTGGATCCTCGCTGAAGGTAAACAGACAGACACGTTAACTTACTTACCTGACTACCATTGTTAACTAGTAGCAGATTAAAACTCGTGTTTGAACGCTGTTACTGTACAAAGTTTTAAAGTTTTCACTGTAAATGAAGCGTCGTGTCAGGCGACTCACGCCCCTTTATTAGGAAACTATAACTTAGCCAAGACTAATTATGACAAATTTAGGTATTAAAAGACCTTGTTTGCGGTTCACCACTCGGTGTATGGAATATTTTACTACTACTTTGACGCTGAAAAAAAAAATCCTGTTGATTCTCAGCCGAGTTCTGAATAGACTCTTCTAAAGACAAATAGGACAAAACTAATAGCCTAATTGACTAAGCAACCCGCTCTGTGAGGCTGTAATCAGGTACAGCAGGCTTTAAGTGAAGCGCTTCTTATCATTCTACCATGTGTTTTTTTTTTTTTTTTGGAAAATATATTTATTGTCAAGGTCTTCTTAGCCAATGGAGGACAATAGTGAGGGCACTATTTTGTCTGGACTGAACTTTCTAGCCTCAACCTAGAACCTGCATGAACATCTTGGAGATCTCAGTCATAGATCATAACGGAGAAAACATTAGAAAATCTTCCTGAAGAGCTACAAGCTTCGAAGATAAAATACAAATGAGGTGGCTGTAAAGTCATGGAGAATCTGATTTATTTGGCCGTAGAAAACTATGACGCTCATCTTTCTCATGTTGCTGGTCCAGACGTCTGTCCATGTCCATGTCCATGTCTGGGTTGTCAAGACTTAAATCAGCAGCACTGTTTGTCCTCTTTCTGTTTGTTGTGGTACAAGATACAAGGGCGTTCAAATGTCAGTTGTCGTCACAGTTTCAGAGGTGTGACGGCCCGAGTTCATAAAGGTCACACCTAATAGATATTCCAGAGACTATTATGTCTCTAACACTTGATGAATCCTCCTTTATCTGTGACAGAGAGGTTTCTTGACATTTCACAAAAATAACATATCGTAGATCGATATACTGTAACAGAACAGACTGAGGTTGAATTTATTCAGAACTGTGACATGATCAGATTCCTCCAGTTATTCAGACGTTAAGAAAGTGGAGGAGCACTGATATTTATCTCTTCAAGGTTGTAACGATGTTGGATAAGAACTAGTTTTTTATTTAGTCATTTTTGTATTGTAAGAAACAAAAGAAAGGCCAGCAGCACTCGTGTCCTTCTCATTGTCTTTTATTACATACTGCGTTGGCGCTTAACATGCACAAACTGGTTTCGACAACGTCTTCCTCAGTGTGCAAAATACAGCAAGAAGTGATGCATTTAAATACTCACAGGTGTGGTTAATCACTTGATTGATCAGTATTAACATTCGAGACAAATAACAAATTACAGACATTAGAAAAATAGAAATATGTAGAAAAATGTAACAATATATAAAAAAAACAACAAATATTCAACAACCCAGACATATCTCACAGGCAAATCCACAGGTAAATAGACCCATTAGAAAAGAAATGGGTCTATTTACCTGTGGATTTGCCTGTGATATTTAAATGCATCACTTCTTGCTGTATTTTGCACACTGAGGAAGACGTTGTCGAAACCGGTTTGTGCATGTTAAGCGCCAACGCAGTATGTAATAAAAGACAATGAGAAGGACACGAGTGCTGCTGGCCTTTCTTTTGTTTCTTTAAGTTTATCTTTTGGCCGTGCACCTCTTTAGTTTGTTCCTGAGAGTTTTGTTGGAGAGTGCGTGTTAGTAAAAGTTTGTATTTATTTAGTTTATTTTTTATATCTTGCTCTCTGTTCCCTGAACATCGGCTGATAATGTTTCCTTCAGCAGGGCACCTTCCTGTACCTGCACCAAAAGATGTTTTTGTTTTGTCTTTGTTTAAAAACACTAACATAAACATGTTCCAAAAAAGTATTGAAATAAATTTGATTATGAAATAACCACAGTGTGTTGATGTCATTGTGCTTTGACTTAAATGTATCTGTTGTTTTTCTGCATAAATCATGAGTTCACATTAAACCAACAGCTCATGTGCTCAATGCTCATTCAGTTTCCTGAGTCTTGATCCTCAGTCTCTCTGAACCAGAGTCTGAAGCTCTAAAGGACACGTCCACGTCTTTAAACCTTGAACCAAAACTCACACTTGGCTCAGTGAGGAAATGTGGTATAAAGAGTGTGACTTTGCATCAAACCCAGGTGTCTTATAATCCAGGCAAAATAGCGTTTTACGACAGACTAATTGTAACACAATGTTTTTCACCATACATTTCTATGAGGTGTCCAGAACAACATACTAAAAGTCCTAATAAATCCTAGTTGGGGAAATGTGTTTAATTCGCATCATTATTTACTGTATACCCAGGGGGCAAAATCCCAGTTTTCTGAAAAACGGACACGGAGCGTTGTAAAAGGTTTGACACCAGAAATGATATCTAGGAACTTGAAGGATTAAAACCTGGGTGGACAACCTGGTCAACTAGCTGCTGGAAAGCTACAGGGGCCAAAACCCCTTTCTGGGGTAATTTTGCTGGCGAAATGATGTAAATGCAAATATTTAGGTACTACAATGGCATAAATAGTCATACAACTATAAAATTTGACAGAGAGTATCTTGACACATAGGGGGAGGCATGAAAAAAAGATTCTGGGGTTTGTTGCAACTCGATTTAAAGATATCACCCTCAACATCCCAAAAAAGACCAAAAAAAGTACTGTTCGCCTGACAAATTCTCAAGAAAGTTATTATTTTTCAGCACTTTATGGAGAATATCTATGCTTAACATATAGAAAACTTCCTTAATTCATAAGCTTCTATTTGAGTCCAAGATAGCCTTTCTAGCTACTGGAAAGCTACAGGCTGTCTCCAAACAATGCAACACCTATTGTGAAAAGCTACATGTTAACTGGCCTGATCAGAAACCATTCTATTTCTGGTCTCCCCAAAGTGAACAGATAGATAGAGAAGACCGTTGGCCACAGCAAGTGGGGCTGTTGAGATAGAAAGGCTATCTTGGACTCAAATGGAAGCTTATGAATTAAGGAAATTTTATACATGTTAAGCATAGATATTCTCCATAAAGTGCTGAAAAATAATAATTTTCATGAGAATTTGTCAGGTGAACAGTACTTTTTTTGGTCTTTTTTGGGATGTTGAGGGTGATATCTTTAAATCGAGTTGCAACAAACCCCAGAATCTTTTTTTCATGCCTCCCCCTATGTTCTTTTTTTCCACAGATGCAGAACCACAGATTTTGCATCATGGTGTTTACATTTTCAGCCTTGGTGCTGGTAGATCACATGCCTGCAGAACTCACATTTGCTGAGCTTACAAAGAGATGGTCATATGGTGGTGACAGTACAAAAGGGCTGAGCTGTGGGATCTGACCACCAACAGCTGAGTCACCTGAGTGAAGGGTTGATGGTGAAAGACTAGAAACCTCTCATGACCCATGAACATCACTGAAGACACCTCTGGAGTTACAGATCATCAAATGATGACCAGCCATGAGGAGATTTTATTTGTGTATTTTTTGTTTTTGTTCATGTTAACTTTAGTTTTGCTTCAGAAAAGCGTCTCTGCTCCATGCTCCGCTTAGCGTTGTCAATTACCGACCTGGCCCGACCCGCTGGTGTTGAAGCCCGTGTGCAACAGTTGTCAAAATGCCAAAAAGTTCTGTTATCAAGACAAAAATCTGATAAAACATATGTTGCATCCTGACAGCATAGAGATGTTGGTGATTTGCTTTTAACAATATGTGTTTTGCTCCATAAGTAAAAAAGAAAAATGATGTGTGTGTGTTGACATTGACATGCTTGCAGGTGCAGTGGAGCAAATCTGGGAAATATGGGACTGGAACCCTGTGCAGGAAGTGGGATCTCCCAGGAAGAACAATATTAAGGAGGAGGAGAACGGTACCGTCCGTCACCACTTGCAATCCTGGAGTTGGAGTTGAACTTCAAAGACTTCATGGATACTTCTCTCTGGACTTTTATTCCCCTCTTGGCTTTTGTGTCTGGCTCACCTTTTAAAGGTAAACTGATACGTTACCAACACTGAAAACGCGTCTATTTGTCTATTTATCAGCAATGTTCATATTTTGACCAAATGGTCAATTGTAGGAGCCATGAATTGGGTTTTCTGGAAAAGTTATGACAGATGTCTAGTCCAGCCACTGCCAGAACTGTCTGAACTCAAAGAAAGTTTTTGGACTCACAAGTGAAATATCGAACTTACAATATATAATTTAAATTCCAGATGTTTTACTGTTCTCTCCATTTTCCAGTGGAGGTTAGGATGAATAGTTCATCTCAGCCGATCGTTGCTTCTCCAGGAGATGATGTCATCCTACCATGTCAACTAGATCCTCCATCAGATGTGGAGATGTTTGTTGTGCGGTGGTCGAGGCCTGATCTCCAACCAGACCCCTCAGATCAGAACTGGATCGACATTGTTCTTCTGTACTGTGACATGAAAGAAGCTCCAGAGAAGATCCCATCGTACGTCAACAGGACTCAGCTGTTCACAGAGGAGCTGAAACATGGAAACGTATCACTGAAGATCCTGAATGTAACATCTGGAGATACAGGCAGATACAGATGTGACATCCGAAACTTAAGGAAGTATTCAATAATTCAACTTGTTGTTGGTGAGTACATTTGTTTAGATCTTTAGCCTTTGGTTTTTTACTGTCATGTTGTTTCTGTTTAATGTTGTCTTGTTAATGTTTTAAATCTGTGTCTTTAGACCCAGACCTCAAAACCAGGACGACGGAGATGCCGTCGTTTTCCCAAGATCTCCAAACTCCTGATCCAAGAGACAAGATGGATGATGAAGGTGAGGAAACAGTCTGACTCTGTTTTGTTCTAGTTTCTGTCCTGTCAGTGACTGTAGCTGTTGTTTCATTCAGTCACAGAAGTTGATCAGACCAGACACCATTATTGGATCCTGCCGGTGGTTTTCTGCTCGTTGGTCCTGACTGTTGTTGTTGTTGTTATTGGATTCTCGATGAAGCGACATCAAAACCAAAGTGTAAGTTAATGAACAAACATTGCCAGTTCCTGTCGTGTCAAACCCACTAATAACTGAACATCTGAACATCTGATCTCTGTTCATCCAGGCTGCAGAGTACGATGTCACCTCAACTACACAATGTCCAGTCCAGGTGCCTTGACTGGAAGAACATAGTTGTTGTTGATGGAGATGAGGGTCTTGTACATTTCACTGTCCTGGATCTTTCAAATCAGTTTGAGGATTCAAACCAGCGATTCCTGAACCCACTGTAGCAGCAGGAGTGAGATCCTTCAAAGTCTTCGACCTCCTTTTTATGGGCAAGTTTTCCTCAGGATAAGAGGACGAGTCGTTTGGAAAAACACAAAAGTGTCAAAGGTTTGTATTTCAACAACTGGATGATGGTTTTTGTATTTCCTGGTTGTTCCACTGACATGTTACTTACATAATGTGCTTTTTTCTCTTAATTTACAGCTACAAAAAATGGATCTAAACCCTTTGGTGGAAACAGATTACTTTAAATGAAAGCTGCTAAAACTGTTGGCTTTTGTTCACGGACACTTTTGGGTTTGATCTTCAAAAGAAGAACTTGGATCAGAAGTGTTGACGATCAGCAGCAGAGTCACTTGTCAGACTTTTATTTCAGACACCAAACTTTGCTGCAGTGATGGTGTTTCCACTCCAGATCAAGTTGCACATTTCTACCTTTGACTTTGATCCTTGGAGACTTTTCAACAAGATCCAACCAGTTCTCATGTCAAAGCTGAGCTATGGTGGAGCAAAACTATGTGTCAAGGTCTGTGATGAATTAATGGCTACATACATCTAGTATGTTCATCATAGGCTATGTACAGCATGTAATGTATGTAATATGTAAATATAATATGTCTATATGAAGATAATGTGTCAGGAAGCTGCAGTTTGTCTCACAGGCTCCAAACTCTCAGTGTTGTTAAAAGAGGACAGAGAAGTTTCTCTTTATTCATGATAACTGAGACACTTTGTCCTGTTGTCTAGCGTCCTCTAGTGGTGGAAAGTTCAAACTGTCTACAGCACTTAGGATGTGTTATGATGTATGTGTGAAGTTTACAGACTTTCTGTCTGGTAATGTTTATTGTGTTACTATTTTTTTTGTCCGTTTTGTTCTTGTTACTTTTTATTATTGTAAATTTGATTTATTTATATGTTGTGTATTTATCTGGTTTTAATAATTTACTGGAGACTCAATAAATTTTATATTTTTTATACAAAACTGTCCACACTGCATCTAAACAAAGACAAATTGTCATCACTATGCAACTACAAATGAATACAGTTTATTTAATTGAGGAGGTTTCAAGGTGGTCTAGGTTTTTAAATGTTAAAATGTATGTTAATGAGAAAAACTCAGGAATCACAGAGTTTGGAGATGATAACTGATCACTGTGAACACCAAACAGAGCGAATAGTGAATATTACAGGTCTAGTGAGGAAAAAGAAACTGAAGAGAAAGGATCCAACACTGAACCATGTCGTTCATTCTGGTCAAAGTTCACTTTTTAGATTTTACTTCCAGTGAGAAGACACATGTACATTAAAATTGAGTTGCCTTGGTATGAAATGTGCTATATAAATAAAGATGCCTTGCCTTGCCTAAAATGCACTCGAGTCAGGCTCTGTGTGATCTGTAGTTTAACCTGATCTGTGGAGAGAAAAACTAATCACAGAGAAGTCTTTATCCTCCTCACTGCATGTATTGAGAAATGCATTCTGTCTTTTTACAGAAAAGTATTATCATCTTTGCTTTAAAAAAAAAAAAAAAAAGACTTACTGTATGTGTATGTTCAATGTTCATTTATTTATTTTTATAAAACATTATTTTACACACAGAGGATAAAATGACTCTTTCATTACAGTTTAAAATGAAATTTAAAACTAAAAAAAAGAAAAACCTGAATATGAAGCCTTTCTTCTCATGCTCATCCAGACAGATCACTGTGCAGTGTCAGATGTTGTCACCATCTTCGTCTTCAACAACTGAAGCCTGGTTCGCTTGACTATTATTCTGTCAAAGCTACAAATTGATAAAGAAACTCAGGTCCCTTCATAAAACACTCAATTTACTCAATTTGTGAAGCCACTGTTGAACTGCCATTTGTCAATTAGCTCAGTGCGATAGACAATGGTCTTTGGTTCCCGAGGTTGTGGGTTCAATCCTCAACTGGTCCAAATTGGACATTATAAGGTCAACTGTCTTGTCTTCCTATTCTCCTGTTTGTTGCTCAGAATTGCCTAAATTTGCCCAAAAGTAGCCCGGACCCGACCCATCGCTGCGCAGCAGCTATAATCTTCCATTGTTTTGTTGAGTCAGTTCTTACTCACAGTATCAGATATTGAACACTAGATGGCATCAACTCCCAATTTCCATTTCTAATCTGACGGATTGTGGGGGCTGCATCAATATGTTCACATCACACAGGCCACAGTTTCCTGCAAGAAACACAGACGATGACAAACAGGTTTTTATTTCATCACGAATATGTTTTGTGTAACAAGGTCGCTTGTGTGTTGGGGTCGTTCAGATCTCTGTTCTAACTTGTTTGTTTGTGATTTTGAGCGATGACTGAGTCAATATAAGCAAAGTTACCTCCTGCCTCTTCACCATACAATAAAACTAAATCAATTCAATCTGCAGCTGCAGGGTGCTATCGTAGGCTACATATAACATGTGCAATCCCAAATTCACACCTCGCACATGATCAAAGTGGCAACAGTAATGTTTAGCAGCAGCTGCTAACAGTGGCTGGATGATGAATATCATGGAAATGCACAGTTTAATAGATTAGATTAGTTTTCTAATTTCTCATCTTTTAAGTGTTTCCTGTGTAGTTTTAGTCTACCCTCCAGTGAAAATTCCCCACAAACCCTTGAAATGTTACCAGAGGTGGGAGAAAGTCCCTATGTTGCAAGTCCAAGTAGAGTCTCAAGTCTTTGCTCTCAAGTCCCAAGTCAAGTCCAAGTCCTAAGATTTTTGTTTCGAGTCCCAACCAAGTCCTAAGATTTTTTTTCAAGTCCCAAACAAATCGATTATAACTAATGACAAGTAAAGATCATGACCACGCCTCAATTGTTAAGTTGTTTATATTTTATTGTTAATGTTCTGCCACTTATTCATCTGTTTATTTTTATTAATATTCTATTGTGATATGCTTTGTCAATATAAGCACTGCCTTCTCATGCCAATAAAGCTATTTAAAATTGACGTACAGTAACACACCAGAAATCTCGTGTGATCAAACGTGATCTGACGTAGGCTACTCTGTTGATGGTAGCCATGGTGCATGGATGTATTATATAGATCCATGCCATGGAGCCTTTAGCCACACTGGTTTGTTATGCTAAGTGTGCTGCAGTCAGCTGCTTCTTTATTGGTTACATAAAGAAAACATAAAGCCGGTGAGATGGTCGGCTTCCCCCACACACAAGCCGATTTTTGATCCAAACAGTCACGATTGTTGCGACCAACAATCGTAAATACTGAACATGTTCAATATTTACGATTGTCGCCGCCGACCGTTTTACGAGCCGATCGTTGGGAGAATTTAAATCTTACAACACCACACACTACAGGAGAATCTCATAAGATAATCTTAAGAGCCAAGATAATCGGGCGATTTTTGTCTTTGGTCAGAAGGGGGAAAATCGGGGCAAAATCAGCCAGATTATCTTTATGTGTGTGGTAGGAATTAGTGTGTTGGCATTAATTATAGCCTACACAGCCAAGACTGATAACAGGAGTGGGTTCTATATAGAACGTCTCTGGGTGGCTGCTGCAGTAACATTGATGTGACACTTTTTAAAATATTTTAATATTTGTGCTAGCTGCTTGTGACCAAGGGGGCAGTTGTGGATCTGAGAAGTGAAGCTCACTTCCGCGTTCAAAAAACTGCAATCCCCCCGGCTTCCTCTGGGGGCTGGTGTCAGAAGGGAGCATTCCCCATAGACCCCCATGTTAAAATCGCCGATTTTACATCCTCAGTAAACATGTTAAAAGCCTGGTGTCAGAACGTTTTTTTTTCTCAATCGATAGTTTCTACCCCCGCACACACTCTGAGGGGGGTGAATTTTTTTTTAACTCTACCGTTTTACTGTTATTAGGTTAAAACTCTGGCCAATTAGGGCGCGGAAATGTTGAGTGACAGGCCCGAGCAGCTCCGTGGACAGCTGCTTCGAGGCCAGTGGGCGGGTTCTCGGCGGTTCTCGGCCGGCCAATCCAACATGGCGCTGTTCAGGCCGCCATATTTGAGTCACAAAAACGACTCCCCAAAACCAATGGGTGACGTCACGGACGCTACGTCCATTCTTTTTACAGTCTATGCTTGTGACTTGACTTGAATTCAAGTCTTTGCTCTCAAGTCCAAGTAGAGTCTCAAGTCTTTGGCATCAAGTCCCAAGCGAGTCCAAGTCTTTTTTTGATTTGATCAAGCAAGTCTTAAGTCATCAAAATCGGTTCCAAGTCAAGTCTCAAGTCTCGCGTCCACACAATAGAGCTTGAAATGTTTTATTTCTTTGTGATAGATCATGTAGGCTCACACGCACCCTCTCCATCTAAGGTTTCGAAGGAGTGGTAGGCCAGGGGGCAGAATCCTCCAGCAAAAAATTAGGACTGTGAGATACAGCAATTCCTTCGTGCCAACAGCAATTAGAATGCTCAATAGCAGATAATGTGAACTGACCTGTATGCCTGTATGCACTTCTGTTGTTTTTCTGTTCTTTTAAATGTTTGTATGTATGTTTGTATTTATTTTAACTACTTCTTTTTATCTATCTGACATGGGCCGTGCAATGACCATATGAATTTCCTCTTTGAGGATAATAAAGTTAAACTTGACTTGACTTGATTATCTAACAGTCCTGTCAGCAGTCGGGCCAAAGGTCTTGTCAGACTCACCTAAACCTTGGTTATATTGTTGATACCAGACAAAGTCCATGTGGTTAACAAGATAATACTCTGTCTCTGATTGGTTTCTCTCTTACCGAGTAGGGAGACCGGGGATGGTTGTAACACTTTTGGTCTCAGCTCCCATAACTTGCATAGTGTTCATGATAGGGCTCTCAAATTCTGACACAGAGTACCCCAATTTGTCCTCTACAAATAGCAGTGCCTTAAACTTCTCAAAGTAGCCTATATAAAATAATTCACAATTTGATGTCAAATGCAAGGAGTGCCACTGTTACAACCTACCCCACTACCGGGGGAGGTTATAGCACAACCTGGGGTCAATTGTAACAGTGAGATTAAAGCAGATATCAGTGGAATGTTTTTGTTAATATAAGTCCTAAATAGTCCTATTTTCCGTCAGCAATCACTTACATGAAGTATTTCAGCCTAAACACGAGTCTCTCCGTCACTCTGCTCTGCTGTAACCCGAGGAGAAAATTTTCCTTGTGGGATACAAGTGTTATCCAATGAGGAGAGAGAACGGCATGAAGGGCTGTGTGTGCAGCCAAGGGATGCGCGTGAATGTGGTGACGTAGCACGAGGACCAATTGATGCCTGACAAGGGCGGGGGCTGCTAACTCATGGTGCGTTCAAAGAAACTCGTACTTTGTGTTTTTCCTTCCTGTGAAGTCATACCAGTTCGATCTGGTACGAGTTCACGGGTCGGAAGTTACGAGTGGCCGTTATAGGGAACTTTCACAGACAACAGGATGGTAAAAACACGAGCTACGGGTTACCTGGAACGCTACCAAGTCGTAGTTGTGACTTGAAGCTGTAACTTACGGTTTCAAAAGCCTGCCTTGAACGCAGCATTAGCCGAAACGGCCGTGAAGCTGATATCTGCTTTAAAAACTACAAACTAAGACCAAACCAAAAAAACATGCATCTATGTAAGTTTATTGTGCACGTTCCAACACTAAAGCATCTTCCGATGGTTCAGTATGAACAAAAATAACTCATCACTGATGGTTTAATGAAGAACAGTGACAGTGGTGTGGATCCTAACATTAGAAAGCATCTTCTGATAATACAGATGAAAGGTGAACATGTATTAATGGAAACCTTCAGCAAGAGGCCAGAAGCAGCTAATAATTCATGTATAATTCCAGGAAAGATGGTTGACAGTTAGTGACACTTAATAAAACAACAAAGGTAAAAGGTGTTAGAACAATCCCGCCCCCTGTCAGTCACTGTTTGACCATCTGTACCAGCGTGGTGGCTTGAAATAAACATGAATGAACTGACTCATATTTTATAGGAACCTGCTCTTTCATCTTATACAAGTTATCTAATTCAAACTTCAACGGTATTGATACTAGTCAAAATTTAGGCTTGGTCCAAAACATTAGTTTCTGACCTAAAAAAGTGTTTTCTGGCTGTAAAACCTACACACTTATTGACACTGCCATGCAAATTCACATGCAATGTCTGGGAGTGAGTGGGTACACATGATACTGAGCACATAACTCTAATGTTATCCCTTATTGGTGAAAGTGATGCTGTTACAACACCCCCTTGTTACAACCATGCCCGGTATCCCCTATTCTACAATAAATTCAGGAGCTGAGATCATTTAAGGTCTTTGATCTGTGTGTTTGATTTTTCCCAGACTGCGTCATGTAAATCAGCATGTGACCTTCAGTGGTTGAATCACATACTATTGTTTTAGAGGTAAATACAGAGACTGCTTGATGAAAAACTGTCCCTGAAGGCAACGCGCATCAGCGGTTTTGCATGAATTTCCCTCTAAAACAACTCTGTCTGGTAACGTTGTGTTATTATCTCATAGTGTGGTGAATGTGCAGGTCACAACTTGTCCACCAGAGCGTTGTGGAGTTGTTGGATTGTGTATTTGATGAGTTTGATGAGGGAAACCAAGAAATCCCATGACCCTCCGTAGCGTAGCTCTGAGCAGCTCACGGCTCTGCTCCGCCGTTCTAAAAACAGCTTGCACCGACAATTAAAGGTAACGAACCTACTGCTATGACTATAGGGATTTGACAAGGGGCCAATTTGCCAAAATGTTGAACTATCCCTTTAATTAATCCAGAATAAAACACTTAAAACAGTTTTATAAAGTATGGACTAATTGGTATCAATATAGGAAAAATCCTTTAAAATGATGCTTGTCAGTGTGTACTTATTATAAAGGGTTACCCACATATTTTGTATTTTGGCCCAGTATAGAGGCGGTTGCGTGTTGTTGCGTGTGTTGTCTTTTACAAAACTCATCTAGCTCATATAGATGAGAACTGAAGCTGAACTACAGATACCAACAAGAGATGATTCGCATTCATCAGCTGGACACAAAGACAAGGTGATACGATCTGTTCATCTTTTCAATGCCCAAATTAAATAAGGCAGGGGTGGTGTTTAGCTCAGTTGGTAGAGCACCTGCCCCATGTGTTGAGGCTATGGTCCTCTGCAGGCGACACTGGTTCGAATCCCGCGCCGAGCGGCCCTATCCTGCATGTCATTCCCCCCCTCTCTGCCTCCCATTTCCTGTCTCTCTCAACTCGTCTGTACATTCAAGGCAAAAAAGCCCCTAAAAATATACAGTACAGACCAAAAGTTTGGACACACTCAATGCATTTCCTTTATTTTCATCACTATTTACATTGTAGATTCTCACTGAAATTCCACTAATGAACCCTGACAAGGCACACTGGTGTGAAGTGAAAACCATGTTCAGGTCAGGTTCACCTCTTGAAGCTCATCAAGAGAATGCCAAGAGCAAAAAGCAGTAATCAGAGCAAAGGGGGGCTACTTTGAAGAAACTAGAATTGGTGGGGTCAGAGATAGAGGAGGGGGAGGAAGAAGGAGAGGAAGAAGAAAAGAAGAAAGATAAGACAAAGAAGACAAGACATGTTTTTAGTTATTTCACACTTTTTTTGTTAATTCCACATGTGTTCATTCATAGTTTTGGTGCCTTCAGTGAGAATAAAGGAAACACATTGAATGAGAAGGTGTGTCCAAACTTTTGGCCTGTACTGTATATATAAAAAAAAAAGCCCAAATAAGGCACAGCAGGAAGATAAAGATCAGAAAATATTCAGGAGGGAAATTATAGGATGGAACTCCAATATAAATATAAACTCCATATTTACAACAGGTTCAACGGAGAAGTGGGTGAAGAGGCGGTAACCACACATGGCAGAGGCGTGGCAGGTGAGTGAAATCAGCTGTAAAACTTTATAATACTCACTGATCAAAGTCCATGTTAAATCTACTAAAGACCTAATGTTTGAGTGTGTGTTTACCTCTGATCCTCTGTGGCTGTGCATATATGTATATGGTATATACTATATATATACTATGTATATACAGTGGGTACAGAAAGTATTCAGACCCCTTTAAATTTTTCACTCTATTTCATTGCAGCCATTTGCTAAAATCAAAAAAGTTCATTTTATTTCTCATTAATGTACACTCAGCACCCAATCTTGACAGAAAAAAGCAGAAATGTAGACATTTTTGCAAATCTAATAAAAAAGAAAAACTGAAATATCACATGGTCATAAGTAACCCTTTGCTGTGACACTCATACTTAACTCGCATGCTGTCCATTTCTTCTGATCCTCCTTGAGATGGTTCTACTCCTTCATTGGAGGTTACAAAAGAATTTCTGCAGCACTCAAGGTTCCTAAGAGCACAGTGGCCTCCATAATCCTTAAACGGAAGAAGTTTGGGACGACCAGAACTCTTCCTAGACCTGGCCGTCCAGCCAAACTGAGCAATCGTGGGAGAAGAGCCTTGGTGAGAGAGGTAAAGAAGAACCCAAAGATCACTGTGGCTGAGCTCCAGAGATGCAGTGGGGAGATGGGAGAAAGTTCCAGACAGTCAACTATCACTGCATGAAAGCCCGCATAGAGTTTGCCAAAAAACACATGAAGGACTCCCAGACTATGAGAAATAGGATTCTCTGGTCTGATGAGACGAAGATTGAACTTTTTGGCCTTAATTCTAAGCGGTATGTGTGGAGAAAACCAGGCACTGCTCATCACCTGCCCAAAACAATCCCAACAGTGAAGCATGGTGGTGGCAGCATCCTGCTATGGGGGTGTTTTTCAGCTGCTGAGACAGGACGACTGGTTGCAATTGAAGGAAAGATGAATGCGGCCAAGTACAGAGATATCCTGGAAGAAAACCTCTTCCAGAGTGCTCAGGACCTCAGACTGGGCCGAAGGTTCACCTTCCAACAAGACAATGACCCTAAGCACACAGCTAAAATAACAAAGGAGTGGCTTCGGAACAACTCTGTGACCATTCTTGACTGGCCCAGCCAGGGCCCTGACCTAAACCCAATTGAGCATCTCTGGAGAGACCTGAAAATGGCTGTCCACCAACATTCACCATCCAACCTGACGGAACTGGAGAGGATCTGCAAGGAAGAATGGCAGAGGATCCCCAAATCCAGGTGTGAAAAACCTGTTGCATCATTCCCAAGAAGACTCATGGCTGTACTAGCTCAAAAGGGTGCTTCTACTCAGTACTGAGCAAAGGGTCTGAATACTTATGACCATGTGATACTTCAGTTTTTCTTTTTTAATAAATTTGCAAAAAAAAAATTCTGTCAAGATGGGGTGCTGAGTGTACATTAATGAGAAATAAAATGAACTTTTTTGATTTTAGCAAATGGGTGCAATGAAACAAAGAGTGAAAAATTTAAAGGGGTCTGAATACTTTCCGTACCCACTGTATATATATGTGTGTGTGTGTGTGTGTGTGTGTGTGTGTGTGTGTGTATGTGGACTCATGGACTCTGTCTGGTATCAACAATATAACCAAGGTTTATTATTATAGGTGAGTCTGACAAGAACCTGCTAAACTAAATCAATTCAATCTGCAGCTGCAGGATGCTATCGTACATATAACGTGCAATCCCAAGTTCACACCTTGCACATGATCAAAGTGGCAACAGTAATGTTTAGCAGCAGCTGCTGACAGTGGCTGGATGATGAATATCATGGAAATGCACAGTTTAATAGATTAGATTAGTTTTCTAATTTCTCATCTTTTAAGTGTTTCCTGTGTAGTTTTAGTCTACCCTCCAGTGAAAATTCCCCACAAACCCTTGAAATGTTACCAGAGGTGGGAGAAAGTCCCTATGTTGCAAGTCCAAGTAGAGTCTCAAGTCTTTGCTCTCAAGTCCCAAGTCAAGTCCAAGTCCTAAGATTTTTGTTTCGAGTCCCAAACAAATCGATTATAATTAATGATACGTAAAGATCATGATCACGCCTCATTGTTAAGTTGTTTATATTTTATAGTTAATATTCTGCCAATTATTCATCCCCCCCCCCCATAGGCGGCGCTAGGACAGTAGGAATGGGGAAGCTACGGGACAAAAAAAAAGAGAAAGTTTTTACCCATAGGCACTAGGCAGATATATAAATTTTGATTATATTCATCAAAATGAGATGCAGTAGAATGATTTCTTTCATTCTCTACTTGTTTTTTTTTTTTTTTTTTTTTTTTGCTGGTGTAGTAGCCCATAATCAATTAATCAATGTTCTTAGCATACGCCACGGGGCGTTTGTGTCGTATTTCTCAACTATTTCTTCAGGGTTAAATCCTTTTACCGTAGTTATTGCTCTCGATGTACAGAAGCGACACAGTTGACAGTATCTGCTGTGCCATAGTTGTCCTCATCCAGTTGCGCACCCGCTGCATCGCTGAGAATGTGCGCTCACACAGGTGTCAGGTGACAGGATTTCAATTTTGGACGGGCCACAGTAATTTTGGATGGGCCACTACTTAGGAAAAAATAACACTAACATACATAGAGTTGGAAATTATTCCTGAATGACTCGTTCGTGTCTATATTGAAAGCACACATAATTTCTGCTGAGACGAGCTTTGACAGCGCGGTGCGCCGCTCTCTCTCCCGTTAAAAGTTAATCTAGCTCACCCAGTGGAGATCTCTCTCTCTCTCTCTCTCTCTCTCTCTCTCTCTCTCTCTCTCTCTCTCTCTCTCTCTCTCTCTCTCTCTCTCTCTCTCTCTCTCCTGTTACTTATGTGTTTAACCAAATGCACGAAAAGCCAAATCAAATCAGAAATGCGTAGCCCACATCTTTTTAACTCACAGACATTTATTTTCATAAAGTAATAAAATATCTCGACATTTTGCCGTCGTTAACATTGAGACAAAAGGCTGCAGGAATGGAAGAAGAATTCGGCAAATCATCTTATCACGCAAAAAGTCACAACAAACAGGTTTTGCACAATGGTTTGCACAGATAAGTCTTAAAATATGTGCAACACCTTCTCATCACAATCCACACCATCTATCAGCTCAGCTGTTATTAAAACCCAACTCATCAGGACGCGATGACCACCGCTCACATTACACAACAAACCGTTAACAATTAATCCACACTCAAACCGAAGCAACAATAGTGTTAACTGTACTCAACAAGCTGTTATTACAAGGTTTACAACAGATATGACAGGCTGTGTGTGTGCGTGTATAAAGAAAGAGAGGGAGGGAAGAGAAAGTACGTAACCTGCTAGCTGCTAGCTACCGTAGCTCAGGCGTCGGTCCGTCAGGTAAAAGCTGCCGTTTATTCCTCAAATGAAGCTCATGCAGTTATTCAGCCTCTCCGGTACAGTTATCCATCACTGCTGTTGAATTAGCCGCTAGACTGCTGGAAGCTAAAACCGAGGGGGCGACTGTTTGTTTACAATTCACGAAAACAACGTGAACGTACGTGCGGCTCACACTGAGGCAGTGAAGCAGCGTAGCCTCAGCCTCCCTCGGCGTACAGAGGCAAAGCACCACACTCGCTGCCTCTCCTCTGAAATACAACGAGACGGCCAGTGGTTTCTTCGGCCGCTGCCTGACACATGCTGACACATTTAAACCTACGTAATGACGCAGGTAACCAGTCAAATACGACCGAAAATTCTAAATCTAAATCTAAATTTTCCATTTTATTATTTGTGATGATTTTTATTTTATTTTCTGTGACAATCTAGGGGAAGCTAAGCTTCCCCTAGCCTATTGATAGCGCCGCCTATGCCCCCCCCCTCATCAGCTGGACACAAACAGGTGAACAACATTTCATCACTAAGGGATCACAGGAAAACAAGTAAACAACATTTCATCATTAAGTCCCTTAGGTGCCAGTGTTTGGAGGGTGTCGATCCAGAACGCTTCTCTCTGCTTTAATAATTTGTCATGGTCACCTCCCCTGGGTGGTAAGGTGACCTGCTCAATGCCACAGAACTGTAAAGAGGAGATGTCATGATGAGAATTATTAAAGTGTATGGCTATGGGGTAGTTCGGGTCATTTCTGCGGATACTGCTTTTATGTTCACTTATTCTTTGTTTGAGTTTTCTTGTGGTTTTCCCAACATAAGCCAGACCACACGGACATCGTATCATGTATATCACGTGGGTGGACGCACACGTGATAACACTATTGATTGAAATTTTTTTGTCCGTGTGGGGATGGGAAAACTGATTGGTCTTGTAAGTGTTGTTACACTTTTAAGTGTTTCCTGTGTAGTTTTAGTCTACCCTCCAGTACAAGCAAAATAGTCTTTTCTAGATCATTATTAATCTTCTCAGTGGTCCCATGGACACTGAAAATTCCCCACAAACCCTTGAAATGTTTTATTTCTTTGTGATAGATCATGTAGGCTAATTATCTAACAGTCCTGTCAGCAGTCGGGCCAACGGTTCTTGTCTGACTCACCTATAATACACACACACACACACACACACACACACACACACACACACACACACACACACACACACACACACACACATACACTCATAATAAACCTTGGTTATATTGTTGATAAACTCCCGAGTAGGGAGACCGGGGATGGTTGTAACACTTTTTGTCTCAGCTCCCATAACTTGCATAGTGTTCATGATAGGGCTCTCAAATTCTGACACAGAGTACCCCAATTTGTCCTCTACAAATAGCAGTGCCTTAGACTTCTCAAAGTATATAAAATAATTCACAATTTGATGTCAAATGCAAGGAGTGCCACTGTTACAACCTACCCCACTACCGGGGGAGGTTGTAGCACAACCTGGGGTCAATTGTAACAGTGAGATTAAAAACTACAAACTAAGACCAAACCAAAAAAACATGCATCTATGTAAGTTTATTGTGCACGTTCCAACACTAAAGCATCTTCCGATGGTTCAGTATGAACAAAAATAACTCATCACTGATGGTTTAATGAAGAACAGTGACAGTGGTGTGGATCCTAACATTAGAAAGCATCTTCTGATAATACAGATGAAAGGTGAACATGTATTAATGGAAACCTTCAGCAAGAGGCCAGAAGCAGCTAATAATTCATGTATAATTCCAGGAAAGATGGTTGTCAGTTAGTGACACTTAATAAAACAACAAAGGTAAAAGGTGTTAGAACAATCCCGCCCCCTGTCAGTCACTGTTTGACCATCTGTACCAGCGTGGTGGCTTGAAATAAACATTAATGAACTGACTCATATTTTATAGGAACCTGCTCTTTCATCTTATACAAGTTATCTAATTCAAACTTCAACGGTATTGATACTAGTCAAAATTTAGGCTTGGTCCAAAACATTAGTTTCTGACCTAAAAAAGTGTTTTCTGGCTGTAAAACCTACACACTTATTGACACTGCCATGCAAATTCACATGCAATGTCTGGGAGTGAGTGGGTACACATGATACTGAGCACATAACTCTAATGTTATCCCTTATTGGTGAAAGTGATGCTGTTACAACACCCCCTTGTTACAACCATGCCCGGTATCCCCTATTCTACAATAAATTCAGGAGCTGAGATCATTTAAGGTCTTTGATCTGTGTGTTTGATTTTTCCCAGACTGCGTCATGTAAATCAGCATGTGACCTTCAGTGGTTGAATCACATACTATTAAACTACTAATAAACTACTTTTACAACAGGATCAACGGAGAAGTGGGTGAAGAGGCGGACGGTAACCACAACAAACACATGGCAGAGGCAGAGGTGTGGCAGGTGAGTGCAATCAGCTGTAAAACTTTATAATACTCACTGATCAAAGTCCACGTTAAATCTACTAAATACTTAAAAGAGTAATTACAACAGTGGTAAGGCAGCGATAATTTAATTTAATGTTTAACAATGTGTCCTATTTAATGAGGTCATTATTAATGTGTTGAGTGTTTGAGTGTGTGTTTACCTCTGATCCTCTGTGGCTGTTCATATATGTATATGGTATATATATGTGTGTGTGTGTGTGTGTGTGTGTGTGTGTGTGTGTGTGTGTGTGTGTGTGTGTGTGTGTGTGTGTGTGTGTGTGTGTGTGTGTATATATCAGCTTATAATATATATATATATAATTATAATTAAATGTTAATTATAAACTGGAGGATAGGCCTCTATGCTCTGTAGAGACTTATGTAGGAGTAAACGGTGGTATTATCCACCTTGTTAGGTCCTCTCTGACCGCCCTCAACAGGTCCTGGTTAATAATACTCGGTCCGACATCATTGTGCTTAATACTGTACTATTTTATCCCCATTACTTTTTCCATATACACAAACGAATTCCAATTAGATCTGGAAAAGTTTCGTTTGTTCAAGTATGCGGATGATATGGCCCTGGTTGCCTTATTAAAGAAGGGGGACATAGTTGGAGAGGAAGTATATAGAGCACATGTGTCATCTCTCCAGAAGTGGTGCAATGAAAGTTCCTTAGAGGTCAATGTAACAAAAACACAGGAACTTGTTTTTCATGAAAAGGACCGTGTGCAGCCCCTTATAATTAGGGGACAAATTGTAGAGGTAGTAGACAAGTTCAAATATCTAGGTACATATATTGCTTGTAACCTAAATTTCAGTGAAAACACAGACTATATCTTTAAAACCTGTAACCAACGTCTCCATCTACTGCGCAAGCTCAACTCCTTTAGAGTGAGTATAAGCACATTATGGAAACAGTTTATAAGAACCTGATAGAGGGCATTCTAACTTTCAACATGGCAATGTGGTATGGTTATCTAAATATTAAAGGAAGAAGCAGCTGCAGAGAATAGTAAACCTTGCCTCAAAAATCATAGGGACAAGACAGAAACAATTAAGTTTAGTTTAGTTTATTTAGATCCCCATTAGCTTTTGCCACGCAGCAGCTATTCTTCCTGGGGTGTTTTCATCATAATAAATGACAAATACAAACCATTAACACACAACACATTAATACATAAAACAAAAAATACATACAGAAAACACATACTCAATACAAAAACAAAACATCCAAGACAAAAACACTTAACATATGTTACCCGCTCCTACATTGAATCACTACACAACAAGAATACCAGGACCCAGTTTTACAAATAGGCTACTAATGGTCAAAATTGCGATCAAAATAATAATCTCTTAGTTTCATTTTAAAACTAACCATGTTTCTTTGTTGTATAACATAATTCTAAAGGGCATTCCACTCCTTCATAGCTCTATATAATACTGTACCTTGAGAGAGTGCCCTGGGTAAAATAAAATAACCTCCAGCAGCATGTCGAGTTGAATAATTATGTATGTTTGAACTAAAAGACAATTTTCTATACAAAATGTGTATGGCATTTTAGTTGTTATTATATTTTTAAGAAAAACCATCAACAAATATGACAATCTGTGCTTAACATCCAGCCAACCAAGACTGGCATGCATTTGACAAATATTCGACCTTATTCCACACATAAGTGCAACACGTGCTGCTTTATTTTGTATAAGTTGTATGTATGAGGAAGTGCTTTGGAAAAAAGCTGTCAAAATAGCAAATGATCCCTCTCATCCACTCAATAGGGAGTTTGAACTTCTTCCCTCTGGTAGACGTTACAAAGTGCCAAGGGCAAATCGTAATATTTTTTTTAAATTCCTTTATTCCTAATGCAATTGGGGCACTGAACACCATGCCCCGTTGATGTGATTATGTGTTGTAATGTAACTGCCACTGCTGTCCTGCTTTTTGCCCTGAAGATGTCTGTATGTAAGTGTTGTTGTTGTTGTTGTTGGCTGCTTGGTCATTGTGTCGGCCACATGCTCTTATCTTCAGTCAGGGCCCGTGGATCTTCAGCAGTAACTAGCTTTATGTTAGCATGTTGCTATGGTTGCAGGTGCTTGGAAAGATTTGACGTTGTGTTCACAGTGGTGGAGAGCTGTTTGTTTCTGACCCACACACATTTTACTGTCCCGTTCTTGTCCTTTCAACAAATTCAAAGTAGTGTGCAAATCTCCACCTCTCCAAGGATATTGCCATTCTCGTCCTGTCTCCTCACTTCTCTTCTTGTTCTTGATGAGGTCCGTGTCACAAAAGTGCATTGTGTAAGCATGCATGGACAGAGAAGAGAGATCGATTTTTGTTGTTGTTTGTAACTGTAATGTATGAATGACGTTATCAACAGCAATGGGTTACAGAAAAATGTAATATGATACTTCACTTTGTCACACATTAACCCAACATGTTAGCCTTCACTGACGCCTGCACTACAAGCACCACTAAAAGCCACACCTCTAGTCAACCAACTGATTATATTTTTTACTGGCGGACCCGGTCTTACTTCAGTCTGGAAGTTGTCCGTCCTTAACTCACCTCGTGTCCCAGTTAAGAAAAGAGGAACACACTTGAAAGATGTGATCTGTGGAGAAAACAACTTTTTTTTTCAGCTGTTACCATCCATGAAGAACAATGCACTTTAAAGAGTTCAGGGACAACTCTCCTCTATGGACTTTAATTTCCGTGTTGGCTGTTGTCTCCTGCTCACCTGTTAAAGGTAAACCTCGTTTTTTTTTTTTTTTTTTTAAATCTTCATTTGTTTATGTAATGTTTAAATTTGAGTAATGTCTAATGTTAGTTAATACACCTCTAATATTTATAGAGTTAATAGTTTATATATTTGTGTTGGCTGCAACCATCTAATTAAAGGCTTATTCATGTGTTTAAATTTTCATAAGATCAGTTCTGTCAGGACCACTATGTCAAAATAATATTTATTTACTTGCACAAGTTTTATTTGGCGGTATGGTACTGTTCTGGGACCCCCTGCTCTTCCACGCGCTTGCGTGGAAAGCCTGAGGCAGGAAGAGCACACCTTCCTGCCCTTCACGAGCCATCATGAACGGCATAGCAGGGAGCGCAGCAGCAAAGAAAACCCAGACAGAGCAGAGCAACCAACATGTACAATGACAGGAGGAGCTGAGGAGGTGGGTTGCAAAAAGCCGGCAGAGGAAGCAGCAGCAGCAAGGGAGGTGACATCGGACTAGAGCAGTTTAAATAGCGCGCTCTGCTAAGCCATCAGCTGATCTGCACCGGTGATGACAGCTACGCTGTGCTGATTAGAGCTTGACGTCATGGCCTGCCAGAACTAACATGAGTTATATCAGCTGCTGTTGTTCTTTTCATACCTCTGATTGCTAGCTGCAAAACTAATTGCCCCTAGATGATAATAAAGATATCCTTCAACCCTTGGACCTTGGTGAGGAATGAGGAAGTCCAGTTGTTGCTACCAGAAGTCAAAGAAGGGTTTCTGCATTCACAAGTGAAATATGACATACAATAAATCAACAAATTAAAATGTTCCCTCATGTTGCAGGTCTCATTATCAGGTCGTCTGAGCCAGTCGTTGCTGCTACAGGAGATGACGTCATCCTACCATGTCAACTGGATCCTGCAATAGATGCACGTAATTTAATTGTGGAGTGGACAAAGCCCGACTTTAAACCCGACCCCTCAGCTGGTCTGGACCAGAATCACTATGTTCACCTGCACTGGCGTGGGAGAGAGATCCTGGACCTGAAGCTCCCGTCG
The DNA here is from genome assembly GCF_905171665.1 of Trachurus trachurus. NCBI lineage: Eukaryota > Metazoa > Chordata > Actinopteri > Carangiformes > Carangidae > Trachurus > Trachurus trachurus. The sequence goes on along the minus strand of NC_139909.1, from coordinate 8,930,671 downwards.
TACATCAGCAGGACTCAGATGTTCACAGAGGAGCTGCAACATGGAAACATATCACTGAAGATCCTGAATGTAACATCTGCAGATGCAGGGAGATACAAGTGTTTCATCCCAAACCTAAGGGAGCATGCAGTCGTTCAGCTTGTTGTTGGTGAGTACATTTGTTTAGATTTTTGGGTTTTGATCTTTTATTGTCATGTTTCTTTTAATGTTGAGTTGTAAATGTTTGCAAATCTTTGTTTTTCTAGAAACCAGGACGACAGAGACGCCACTGTACTCTGGAGATCTCCAAACTCCTGATCCAAGAAACAAGACAGACGATGAAGGTGAGGAAACAGTCTGACTCTGTGAGGACGACTGGAAGAAGACAACGTCTTCAGTCATTTTTGGTGTTTTGTTCTAGTTTCTGTTCTGTCAGTGACTGTAGCTGTTGTTTCATTCTGTCACAGAAGTTGATCAGACCAGACACAGGGTTTGGATCGTGCTGGGGGTTTGCTGCTCGTTGGTCCTGATTGTTGTTGTTGTCATTGGAGTCTTGATTAAGCTACAACGTCAGAAACAAACACAAACACAAAAAAAAGTAAGTAAATTTACAAACATTGTTAATTCCTGTTGTGTCAAACCTTTCTGCATCTATCAGACTAATGACTGAACCTCCGTTCTCTGTTCATCCAGGATGTGGAGTGTGATGTCGCCCTGAACACACAGTCTCCAGACTAGGTACCTTGACTGGAGGAACATTGATAGTAGTTGTTGACAAACAGTTTGTCTCAAAGGGCTTCACATGACATCATAACAACATCCTCTGTCCTTAGACCCTCACATCCACTGCAACCTCAGGGTGAGCAACAGAGGAGGGATCCCTCACCCAGACGTCACTGTCCTGGATCTATCAAATCAGTTTGGAGATTCAAACCAGGCAGCAACTCCTGCTCATCCACAGCTCCAAAAACTGGATCTAATCCCTTTTGACAGCTGTAAAACTTTTGGTTTTGATCTTGATCAGAATCAGCAGCAGAGACACTTTCACTCCAGATCAAGTTGTACATTTGTGACTGTGACTTTTGATTCTTGAAGACTTCTCAACAAGATCCAACCAACTCTGATGTCAAAACTGAGCTGTGGTGCAATACAGAAAAACAATGTATAAATGTCTATATGAAGATAATGTGTCAGGAAGTTGCAGTTTGTTTCAGAGGCTCCAAACTCTGACACTAGGAGCTGACAGAACAGAAGTTTCTCTTCAATCACGTTGGCTTTGGAAACTTTGTCCTGGTGTCTAGTGTCCTCTAGTGGTGGAACTAAGGACATGAAGAGGAGCGAGGTCCCCTTGTTGATCTTTCTCCTCTACAGAAGTGTTAAAGTTAAAATACTGTCTTTCTACAGCACTAAGGATGTGTTATTATGTATTTGTCATGTCTACACACTTAATGTCTGTTGATGTTTGTGTAACTCTGTCCATTTTGTTACTTTTGTTATTATTGTACATTTTATTTATTTGTGGTTTGAATAATTTACTGGAAACTCAATTAATTTTTATGTTTTTTATGCAAAAATTTCTACACTGCAGCTAAACTAAAACAAACTGCCGTTACTATGCAGGTACAAAATCCTAGGTTTTTAGATTTTGGTGTTTATATTAACAAGAAGAGCTCAGGATTCACATAATTAGGAGAGATTAATCAAGTGCTTAATAACAATATCATGTTTATTCTGCTCGTTGTTACTATAGTGTGGTGCAATTAAGATAAGGTGTAGGCTACTTTATTTTCCCCATGGGGGAAATTTGTTGTGGAGAGAAAAACACATAACACTGAAGTCTTTTGGAGGTTTAACATCTTTGCTTTAAATGAAATAAAGAAGATGTATGTGTATGTTCAAGGTTTAATGTTGTTGTTATTGTTATTCTAAAACATCCTGTTGAACAACAGTAGGTTACAGTAATTGCATTGTTTTAAATTCAATGAAAAAGTGACTCTGGTCACCAGGGACATGCAAATTTGTCTGTCGTCTAGCAACTGATAAAAAAAAAAGAATGGGGGGGGTTATTGTTTTTTTAAGTTGTATAAGCCAAAGACACATGGATCTACCAATTTATGGCTTTAAAATAATAATTTAAAAACGTTACTTATTTGCTGATCTTTGAGGTGAACCGGATGAATGGCCGGTGTTATTGAATTTGTCACTAATTAATTTTATGTAAAAAAATAAAAAATAAATACAATTAATTAAGTGTTTAATTAATTATTTCATGGTCCTTGTGTTGCAGTGCATCATGGATTCATTTTATCTGTATCAGAGCCTCATCAACCTGTAACTTCTTCTATCTTACCTTCCAGCCAATACAGATGAAGTACCAGGAGTTGGTCACTAGATGGCACAATTTCACAACTATAATTCACATCAAAGCAGAAACAGAAGACTGACAGTTGTTGGACACAAACATCTGATTGGCTCTTGAGTTGTCATCAGATTTTGATGTGTTGCTCTTAAACTATCATCAGTATTGATCGATTTGACTTGCAGTGGCTTCCACAAACAAACATTTAGGATTTTACTGTAATACATCAGTGCAGCAGTTCAGTAAATTATGTTTTTTATTCTTTCAAAGCTACAACATGTCATCAATCTATCAAAAAGACTGAAATAAATATATTGTTATAGATGATGTTACAGTTTGAATATTGTATTTTATAAAGTTGTCAGTCGCTGCCTCCTTCCTGCTCGTCTTCACAGCCTAGGATACGACTCGATACCGTACCGAGCGAAAGACGAGCTGGTCTGGTTTCAGGTTGCTTGGGAACCGGAGGGAAGAGGAGGAGGACTTCCGATACACTGCGCAAACATTAAACTGTTGTGGATCCAGATGGAGGCCATGAGCTGTGTGAGAGACAAGATAATTGGTTTACAATAAATACATCTGATATCAGACTTAAGGTCTTTAATCTGTGTGTTTTATTTTTTTCCCAGACAGCATCATAGTCATATAAATCATCATGTGACCTTCAGTGGTTCAGTCACATACTCGGTTACCTACACAGAGTGTCTACTAAGGATGTGGAGCAACCTGGTCAATATCTTTACCAGACTATCCATAATGGATTAGTGCTGTTGTTGTTGTTAAGAGATACAGAAATCATTAAAGGGACAACGAGGAGTTTTGGAAAAGCGAAGCGTTTTCACACTACATTTATGAGCCTCCGCGCGCACCGTAGAATTCTTTGACCGGCGCAAGACAGACTCATGTTTTCATTCATCAAGAATTAAAGTCAGAGGTTCAAAGAGGTTCAGTTACCGTCGTAATCCTGACCATAAACGGCAATACGGCGGCGACCACAAAACCGAAAGTAAGGAAACGCTGGACGGCTCGCCCAGCATTTCCACCATTAATTAAAATAACAAAATAACGATAGAGACAAAACGATATATTTATCGAAAATGGGCCCATTAACAAGTGGTAACGTAGATTCATCCACATTAACGTGACACTTTTTTATAACCAAATAGAAACTCCTCGTCCCTTTAAGATTGGTTGATATTTGTACCTCACAACAGAAAGTCAAAGGCGTAATTGATGTAGAGCTGCACGACTGCATGTGTTGCTTGTGGTCACAAAACACAAAAGAATACTGTTATGGGTATAGGTCTGAGTGTGTGTGTGTGTGTGGTGCTCCTTTGTCTTTGCACAGGTCCCGGTGTGTGCTGCTGCCGTCATACGTCATCACGCATCCCTCGTCATCCCGCGTCATCCCGCGTCATCCCGCGTCATCTCTCGTCCGTGCCGGAAGCCGGGACGCTTCAAAAGCCGGCTGGAAGGCCAGTTCGGTGGGCACAGTCTTCATGTGGCTGTCGGCCCCACGCCTCGCTCCTTCATTTTGCTTTGTCTTTGTTTGGGGATTAGGACTTCGTTTTGGTTGTTGCTATTTTGTTTGGGGATTGCTTTTCCCCCTGGTTTTCTTGTGTTTTTCTTTTAGGTTATGGGTGGCGTTCTCGTTTTGTATTCCATTTGATCCTTTTGTTTTGTTGTTGATTTGACACCACCCGTTACGTCCCCATTATCCTGTTACGTTATTGTTTAACCAATAAATCCACGTATCATTGTCACTTGTTTCATTGCGCATTCGTTTTGTTACTGCTCCCACACCCCTAGACACGAGGGGGGGGTCGTAACAAATTGGGGGCTCGTCCTGGATAGTTGTAAACCTTTTGAAGTAGTCCGAGTTATTGTGTGCAGGGTAGCGTCTCATGCTTTTCATTGTATTTCTTGAGACCAGGATCTAACAGAAGTCTTTCATACAATGAATCACAAGACGATCGTAGATATTATTCCCGTTTTTACAGCCTGAAGAAAACAGTCCGTTACACAACTACACAAGAATCAAACTAATACAACAATGACTAAAACAGACTGACCTTTGTGGTGTCTCCAGAGGAAGAGCAGCATCACCATCACCAGCAGCAGGCAGACCCCGAACACAGGAAGTAGAACACATGTAAGGGGGGGAGGCTGAGGTAGCTCAGCAGGCCTCGCTTCAAAACAGAAACACCACAGACAGGTTGGCCTCAATCAAACATATTATATATATTTGATGTTTTAGACGTTGAGCTCACCTCTGACAGTCAACCAGCTGCCTGGTGAGCCTCCAGCTCCAGAGATGTTGCACCTGTAGAGTCCTTCATCAGACCTGGAGACTCTGTGGATGGTCATGTTTCCTGTGGAGCTGCTCCTGATGAAGACCTCGTCTTTGGAGAAATCAGTGGTGCGATTGGAGGAGGAACCATCCCTACCTCTACAGCTCAGAGTCACATCGTCTCCCTCCATCACACGGAGGACCGGGCTCTCCAGGAGCACAGAGCCTCCTGGACAAAACACGTTTCAGACCAGAACCAAAGTCAACTAGTTAGTTACAATTCAGAGTTTATGGTCACAGGGACATTAACTGGGTTTTAGCTTTTTGAACATGGGAAACCTCAGGAAATCGTCAAAAGGATACGAGATGATTGTTCTAGTCTTGTCATAGGGGTTATGACAATATGAATAATATCCGTTATCTGGCGAGTTACAGTATATAGACTTTGGTCATATAGTGTTGTATAGATTTTGTTATATATAGGCCTACGGTAGTTTAACTAGTTAGTTATATGGAGTTGTATAGATTTTAGATGTATAGAGTTACATAGACTTTAGTTATATTCAGATATACAGACTTAACTCGCAGTGAGTGGGCGATGCAACATGTTTGTGTGAATAGTGTGAATCCAGAGAAGGTCACGTGCGCGACCACACGTTGCTGCACAGGAAAACGGAAATAGGCCCTGTTCATTTTATATTTAAAAACAGCACTGAACTAGATCGACTGTGGTTAACAAAATTAATTAAAATGGTCTTTTTCATTTGCTTAAACATTCGACTAGTTTATCTAACTCACCTGCTACTGTGATGTTGATGGTGTTACTGCACTTTCCTGCTGCAGACTCACACCAGTAAACTCCAGAGTCCAATGTGAAAACATGATTAATGGGGCAATCAGACTGATTGTTTCTGTACGTGGGTGTTACGACTGCCGTCGTTTGGCCTGGGTGATTATAAGGGTGCATATGTATTTCTGCCGTCGCTGGCTTGGTGTGTATTGGGTATGTGTGTGGGTGTGCTTGCGTGTGTGTTTATGTCTCTTTGCAGCTCCTTAGTCGGGTGGCCAGACTCCTCCCCCTCTGGTCCCGATTGGTGCTTCTGAGCTGGCTGGGGATTGGTGCGGCGCTTCTGAGCTGGCTGGTGATTGGTGCGGCGTCTGAGAGCGGGCCTGGGTCCTGGCATAAAAACCCCGAGTGGCAGTCGGCAGCTGGGCCAGAGCGAGGCAGGCCACGCGTTCCTCCCCTTCACCCAACCAGCCACCTTTAGTCTTTGTTGTGTTCTCCCGTAGGGGTGGACCGCCATTTGAGTTATCCAGTTTTCTCCTGTTTTTGGTTAAGTCAGGGAGGTCAGCCTGTGTTATGTTGTTTTTGGTTTCCTTTGCAGGTTAGTTTGTCCCTCTGAGTTAGATCCTCTTTTGTTTGTTATTTTGGCCGAGGTCCACCCCGAAGTTACTGAATCCTGTCATTATTTAATTATCATTTATTCTGTACCAATAAATATTGGTTTATTTACTTCTGGCTCCGTGGCTGCTTGAGTTTTGGGGAGAGAATGTCACACGATCATGTTGCTCCTCAGATACCCCTAGCTGGGGTGTAACAGTCTTCATTTATATTTTGGGATGTGTTCCTCCTAACCCTCCACTCAGAGGAGTTTCTCTGCTGCCCACAGCTCAGAGAGAAGGACTCGTACTTGAAGAACTGGGATCTGTTCTGCAGGACTGTCAGAGTAGCTGCAAGAAACACAGACGATGACAAACAGCTTTTTATTTCATCGTGAGTATGTTTTGTGTTCATGATTAAAGGTCGCTTTTCTGTTTTTTCAGATCAGTGTTCTTCCTTGTTTCACTACGGATGTGATTTTGAACGATGCCTCCTGCCTCTTCACCATATAATGCAATAAAACTAAATGAATTCAATCTGCAGCTGCAGGGTGCTATGGTTCATACAACATGAGCAATGACAAGTTTACACCTTGCACATGATCAAAGCGGCAACACTAATGTTTAGCAGCAGCCGCTAACAGTGGCTGGAACTCTGGATGATAAATGTCATGGAAATGCACAGTTTAATAGATTAGATTAGTCTTCTTATTACTCATCTTTTAACAGTGAAATGGTTTGCATTGGATCAAATCAAGAACACATCAACTTCAGCTTTCATTTGTTATTTCGTTAGCCTCATAGCATAATTGCCTAAGTCATTTTTTGGCCAAATTGAGATATCTGCCTAACTTTCCTCTCCTACCACTGCTGCATCACCTTGCCTTATTGGCTATGTCCTCAACCAATCAGGCAGATAGTGATTTTGGACTCTAAAAGTGTTCTAAGTCATCTTTTTGACTTTGCTTGCTAGAAATTGTGTTTTTTCTTTTTTTCCCCGAAAATTTTCAAATATGACGTAGGCAATTATGCCATGAGGCTAACGATTTGTGACAAGGACTCACCAACGATGGTGCACAGTGCAGATATCTCCATGCTTCTTCGATGCTGATCGATGAACTGACTGGTTGTGGGGGCTGCATCACTTTCCTCTTACATGTTGAGATCACAGAGGCCACAACATCCTGCACTTGTTTGTGAAGGATGTTTCACAGTTTTTTTTGTTTTGTTTTGTCTTTTACAGCCTTTTTAAAATTCTTTAAATGAATGAAATATATATTATTATACATTTGGAAATGGCATTCTTTTGGTGGAATCGCCCATATAATGTAACGTCCTGACAATGGCTGTTAAATTATGGGTTTGAACCTGTAATTATCTGGCTTTTTAACGCTCTCCTTTCCCTGAACACTGACTGTAAATATTCCCCTAAGCAGGGATAGGACCTATAGGATAAAACACAGTGACGTCACTCATGCTATAAAAGCAAACCTCAACTAATAGACTTCCTGGATTTCTCCACACGCGCCCCGGATCCTCAGCGCAGTAGCTACGTATCATCACTAGAAAAGAGAGACGCACTTTAAAAAACGTGATCTGTGGACATCATCAGAAGACAACTGGGTCTTTTCATCTGTTTCCATCCATGAAGAACAATGCAGGTGGACTGTGAAGAGTTCAGGGACAACTTTCCTCTTTGGACTTTGATTCTCCTGCTGGCTGTTGTCTGCTGCTCAGCTGGTAAAGGTAAATAGATCCTCACCGTCTACACAACTACTGTATCAGACGCTGGAAACATGTTGTCTGCTTTTTGCTCTCATGCATCGACCGTCTTTACGCTGCGTACTGGGGTTGGTCGAGGGCTGGAGCTGACGAGAAGCGAGGAAGTGGTTTCTGATCAGGTGTCAGTTTATGGCAGAGCTTATAGACTAACCACACACACACACACACACACACACACCAACATACATTCACCTATTTACCTGATTTGCTGTATATTCAGTGGGTCTGCTGCGTTGTTGTGCTGTACTGAAGAATATACCTCAGTAAAGAGTTAAAGCTGCATCCTCCAACCCTTGCAACCAGAACCCTCTATTCAACGCTGTGAATATCTTTCCAATTTTACCGAAGTGTGGCACTGGCAAACCGGTCGGCTCGGTGTTTGAGTGTTGCTCGCTTCCATGTAGCGGACTGGATGGTCACGAGGGGACAAAATTTGAATTGCATTTATATGTTTTCTTTGAATTTCAAGGGATAGTTCACCCAAAATTGAAATTTCATTATCTACTCACCCTCATATCGACTAAGGGCTGGGAGAAGTTTCAGAGTCCTCCGTGGCTTCTCTGAGTTACAGGGGGGCTCCGTGCAGCACTGCATGTCCATATGACGGTTGCGAACGGGGCTCATTTTTCTTCGTCCAAAAAGACACATCAAAAAACATCCAAATACCTCCATAGTGCTCGTCTGTAATGTCCCTCTTGTATTGAAGCCCCAACATGAGAAATTGTTCCGAAAAAAATTAAATAAGTCTATATTTTAAGCTTGTTTGTAGCGGAAGCTCCCAGTGTTGCTCTTCCTGGTTCGTCCAAATCTCATGAGACATTACAGACGAGATGTGTGGAGGTATTTGGATGTTTTTTGAAGAAAAGAAGAAAAGTGAGCTCCGTTCGCAACCGTCATATGGACATGCAGTGCTGCACGGAGCCCCGCTGTAACTCAGAGAAGCCACGGAGGACTCTGAAACTTCTCCCAGCCCTTAGTCGACATGAGGGTGAGTAGATAATGAGTGAAATTTCAATTTTGGGTGAACTATCCCTTTAAGTACCTGGGTCTTTAAATAGAATGACAGAAGGAGTTGGGAGTTAACTTCAGCAGATTGTCTTAATAGTTCTTGGGCCCAGCCTGGAGGGGTTTCTCCAGCTATACTTTATTTTGTTTGGCGTTGGCCACTCTCGCTGCTTGTCTTGTCCTCCGATACCACTTTTTCTCATTCACTCCTATAATTGTCATTTGGATAGAGAAGGCGCTCCTTGTATAGGCTGGCTATTGTTGTAAAATGTGTTCTGTGATATGAAAGCCAGAGCCTTCAGCATGCCACGTAACGTCACCCTGCCCTATGGATGTCACGATTATACATTGTCTTGGTACAATTATTGTCAGAGAAATAATCACGGTGCTACGATTATCACTATTATTATGCATTTATTAATTTCACAACACTATGAATGTGTAAAATCAAATATAGTCAAAATATAATTACATTACTCATTGTTTACACAAAATATTTCAAGTATTTATTATGTCATATAATATATGAGCAATTATTAATCACCCAGAAGAAGTGTATATATTCAGGTCATAAATTGTTATTTAAACCAAATGTTTATGTTTATTTCAATCGTTTTTTTGTTTTGTTTTTGTTTCTTTTTAATTACAAATGACAAGCTAGCATTTAAATTCCTACCAATTCAATGTTATGTACCTTTATTTTGGTGCACATCTACGATTAATTGTGAAAACAAGTAATCGTGACATCCCTACCCAGCCCTATTTCTAACGCTTCTTATCTGCATGTCCAGTCCAGTCGTTGCTACCAGAGCAGTGTGAACTAAAGAAAGTTTGGGTTCGAAAGTGAAATATTAAACCTACAATCAATCAAGCAGACTTCACTCACTGTACACAAGTTTTAATCTTCTCTCCATTTTCCAGATGAGGTTAGGATGATCAGTCCATCTCAGCCGATCATTGCAGAGCCAGGAGATGATGTCATCCTACCATGTCAACTAGATCCTCCGTTAAATGTGGAGAAGTTTGTTGTGCGGTGGTGGAGGCGTGACTTTAAACCAGACCCATCAGATAAGAACTGGGTCAACGTTGTTCTTCTGTACTATTTGAAAGAAGCTCCAGAGAAGATCCCATCGTACGTCAACAGGACTCAGCTGTTCACAGAGGAGCTGAGACATGGAAACATATCACTGAAGATCCTGAACGTAACATCTGCAGATACAGGGAGATACAGATGTGACATCCAAAACTTAATGAAGTATTCAATAGTTCAACTTGTTGTTGGTGAGTACATATGTTTATAAAATCAGAGGAGAGGAGTGGAGAGGGCTCTGTGTGACCAGATGTGTCCCCAGCAGTCTAAGCCTATAGCAGCGTAGCTATAAAATGGTTCAGAGCTACCTGAACCAGCCCTAACTAAAAGCCCTGTCATAAAGGAAGGTCTTAAGTCTAGACTTAAATGTAGTTAGAGTGTCTGCCTCTCTGACCCATGGAGAGAGCTGGTTCCACAGTAAAGGAGCCCGGTAACTGAAGGCTCTACCTCCCAGTCTGTTTTTAGAGATACTGGGAGTCACTAACAGACCTGCGTTCTGGGAGCGCAGTGCTCTGGTAGGACAGTAAGGAATGATTAGTTCTTTCAGATAGGTTGGAGCTTTATCATTAAGAGCCTTATAAGTCAGCAGAAGGATTTTGAAGTCTATTCTAAATCCTACAGGAAGCCAGTGGAGAGAAGCTAAGGTGGGAGAGATGTGCTCTCTCTTCCTAACTCCTGTCAAAACCCTCGCTGCAGCATTCTGGACCAGCTGGAGACTCTTTAGAGAGTTTTTCGGACATCCTGACAGGAGAGAGTTACAGTAGTCTAGCCTAGAAGTGATAAATGCATGCACCAGTTTCTCAGCGTCACTCTGGGAGAGGATATTCCTAATCTTAGTGATACTGCGCAGATGGAGGAAGGCGGTCCTAGTCACGTGTTTTATGTGGGATCTGAAGGAAAGGTCCTGGTCAAAAATGACTCCAAGGTTCCTCGCAGTTGTACTTGAGGTCTGGGTGATGCCATCTAGAGGGAAAAGGAATAAGGAATAAGGAAAAGTTTTGGATTCACAAGTGAAATCTGAAAGTTTCCAGACTTAAACACTTTTCACAAGTTTTAATCTTCTCTCCATTTTCCAGTGGAGTTTAAGATGAATAGTTCATCTGAGCCAGTCGTTGCGGCTCCAGGAGATGATGTCATCCTACCATGTCAACTAGATCCTGCATCAGATGCACAGGATTTATCTGTGCAGTGGTCGAGGCCTGATCTCAAAACCAAACGTTCAGAGAACTGGGCCTACTATGTTCTTCTGTACCGGGGTGGGAGAGAGGTCCTGGACCTGAAGATCCCATCGTACGTCAACAGGACTCAGATGTTCACAGAGGAGCTGCAACATGGAAATGTGTCACTGAAGATCCTGAAAGTAACATCTGGAGATGCAGGGAGATACAGATGTTACACCCGAAACAAGTTTGCAGTTGTTCAACTTGTTGGTGAGTAAATATTATTTTATTTTTGTAGTCAACTTAAAGCAGATATCAGCTTCATGGCCGTTTCGGCTAATGCTCTGTTCAAGGCAGGCTTTTGAAACCGTAAGTTACAGCTTCAAGTCACAACTACGACTTGGTAGCGTTCCAGGTAACCCGTAGCTCGTGTTTTTACCGTCCTGTTGTCTGTGAAAGTTCCCTATAACGGCCACTCGTTACTTCCGACCCGTGAACTCGTACCAGATCGAACTGGTATGACTTCACAGGAAGGAAAAACACAAAGTACGAGTTTCTTTGAACGCACCATGAGTTAGCAGCCCCCGCCCTTGTCAGGCATCAATTGGTCCTCGTGCTACGTCACCACATTCACGCACATCCCTTGGCTGCACACACAGCCCTTCATGCCGTTCTCTCTCCTCATTGGATAACACTTGTATCCCACAAGGAAAATTTTCTCCTCGGGTTACAGCAGAGCAGAGTGACGGAGAGACTCATGTTTAGGCTGAAATACTTCATGTAAGTGATTGCTGACGGAAAATAGGACTATTTAGGACTTATATTAACAAAAACATTCCACTGATATCTGCTTTAAAGGGATAGTTCAACATTTTGGCAAATTGGCCCATTGCCATGATCCCTATAGTCATAGCAGTAGGTTTGTTACCTTTAATTGTCGGTGCAAGCTATTTATAGAACGGTGGAGCAGAGCGGCGAGCTGCTCAGAGCTACGCTACGGAGGCTAAAGGAATTTCTTGGTTTCCCTCATCAACTCATCAAATATACAATCCAACAACTCCACAACGCTCTGGTGGACAAGTTGTGACCTGCACATTCACCACGCTATGAGATAATGGGCTCTACTTTGGTAGACTAGGTGCAGGCGAGGCGCATCTGCCCTGCGCCTCGCCTTCGCTTCGCCAACGGGGAGTGGCCAGGAGCAGATTGCGATTTTGCTTCGAGACGCAGCGGAGCGCATCCCGCCTACTTCCCTCCCACCGGCGCAAATGGCATAGAGGGTGGAGAGAAGGCGTGGAGTGGGTTTGACACAGCCGAGTCAGATCTTCACCAATCAAATGAGCTCCTCTCCTCACCTTTAAATCCGCCGCGCGCGCAAGGCGGACGTTTGATTTCACCGTGGAAGAGAAGATTTGAATCAGCACCTACAGATTACAGCATACACATTCAGCACATCTACAGTATATCGATTGTCCCGTCACACTGATGACAGATCAAAGGCTGCACAGATGAAAGATGAGGATGGATTACTGCTGTGTTGACACTACACGATTATCTGCTATATTTATGTATTTACTTATTGATTTATTGAGCCGCATCGTCACGCGACCATAACAAATAAAACTGAAAACAAATAAACTATCATTTCTCACAGCAAACCACAATCAGCCTGGCATAGTGCTCATAGTGAGCAGATATTAACATCTCCCCTCTCAGGTAAATTCTAAAGAAAAAAGAAAAAGAGAGACGCTCCGCGATGCATCCATTACGCACAGCTGTTTGTGCACACGTGTTTAAATATAGGTTACTAAATATGAGTGTCTTTATTAATGGAAAAGGGGTGTGTGTGTTTTGTTTTTTGTTTTGTTTTTACTGGGCAACAGCTCTCAATCTGTCAGAGCAAGTGAGACGGGAGGAAACTGATGTTCTGGTCCGGTCCAAGCTGGCAGTGTCCGGTCACGCGAACAGACCTCACGGGCTGATGGTGCAAAAGTAGTCTGGGAGGGAGGAGGTTATGATGTTTGCTCTGACAGTTTGCTGTTGCCCAGTAAAAAAAAACAAAAAACAAAACACACACAGCCCTTTTCCATTAATAAAGACACTCATATTTAGTAACCTATATTTAAACAAGTGTGCACAGATCACAACATAACAAACAGCTGGGCGTAACGAGGCATCGCGGAGCGTCTCTCTTTTTCTTTTTTCTTTAGAATTTACCTGAGATGGAGATGTTAATATCTGCTCACTATGGTGCCGAGGCTGATTGTGGTTTGCTGTGAGAGATGATAGTTTATTTGTTTTCAGTTGTATTTGTTATGGTCGCGTGACGATGCGGCGCTGGCCCCTAATAAATCAATAAGTAAATAAATAAATAAATAAATAGCTGATCATCTGCAACGGCACAGTGTGTAGTGTCAACACCTGCTCTTGGGACATCCACGGCTGTCTCAGTCCCTCCCTGGTTTCATCTGTGTTAATTCGGTCAGGCTGAGTTTCCATTACGCAAGCCTTTGATGGTCATCAGTGTGACGGGACAATCTATATAGATATAGGTGTATGTGCTGATTCAGATACAATAAATAGGGGTTATTGTGATGATTATTATTATTATTAATTGCATTTAAATGTGCCTGGAAGTGTGGAAATCTGCCTGTGAGGTCTTGGTGACGTGTCTGCACTGCGCGCTGGGCAGTCAAATTGCCACTGCGCTGGCTGCGCTTCGCCTTGCGCTGACATTAGACCAGGTTGGAGCTGGCGAGCTTTCGGCGCACTCTCCGCGCGGTCTATCGGCAACAAATTGTCACTGCGCCACGGCGAATCTGTCGACACCTCCCCCTGCTGCGCGACCACTCCCATCTCAGCGCACAGCAGTCCACCAATTTACCGAATCCGCTGCGCACCTTGTTGCACTGGAGGAAAATGCCACTGCGCCAGCTGCGTCAGGGCTCGCTTCGCTGCGCCCCCGTGAGTTGCGCCAAGAAATTAGGGCCCAATAACACAACGTTACCAGACAGAGTTGTTTTAGAGGTAAATACATGCAAAATCGCTGATGCGTGTTGCCTTCAGGGACAGTTTTTCATCAAGCAGTCTCTGTATTTACCTCTAAAACAACTCTGTCTGGTAACGTTCTGTTATTATCTCATAGCGTGGTGAATGTGCAGGTCACAACTTGTCCACAAAAGCGTTTTGGAGTTGTTGGATTGTGTATTTGATGAGTTTGATGAGGGAAAGCCTCCATAGCGTAGCTCTGAGCAGCCTCCGCCGTTCTAAAAATAGCTTGCACAGACAAATAAAGGTAACGAACCTACTGCTATGACTATAGGGATTATGGCAATGGGCCAATTTGCCAAAATGTTGAACTATCCCTTTAATACCTAGACTTTTTCCAACTCTCAGCTGTGTTTTGTTATTGTTTCTGACTGTAGCTGTCGTCTGTGTTTCATTCAGTCACAGATGTTGATCGGATCAGTGTTTGGATCCGGCTGCTGGTTTTCTGCTTCTTCTTCTTGGTCCTGATCGTCATTGGATACGTGGTTAAGCAACGTCAGAAAGTAAATGAACAAACATTGTCAATTCTTGTTGAAACTGTGTCAAACTGACTAATAATAACTGAACATCTGATCTCTGTTCATCCAGGCTGCAGGACACCATGTCGCCCCAACTACACAATGTCCAGTCCAGGTGCCTTAACTGGAAGAACATTGATAGTTGTTGTTGACGATCAGCAGCAGAGTCACTTGATATCAGACTTTTATTTCAGATACCAAACTTTTCAACAAGATCCAACCAGTTCTCATGTGAAAGCTGAGCTGTGGTGGAGTGAGAATAATGTAAACTGTCAAGATCTGTGATGAATTGATAGCTACTTACATATAGTATTGTGCTCATCATAGGCTATATATGTAATGTATGTAATGTATGTAATGTGTAAATATAATGTAATGTGTCAGGAAGTTGCAGTTTGTCTCACAGGCTCCAAACTCTCTCTGTGTTGTGACTGTAAAAGAGGATGTGATACAACAGAGAAGTTTCTCTTTAATCACAACTAGAGCACTGGAATAAGAGAGTAATGACACCACCATTGACTCCCGTGGTAATAAGGGTTTTGTGCCCCGAGTGGCAGGATATGGGTATTGCAAAAGCGCCCAGAAAACCCATTCACTCCAATGTATGTGTGTTGCCCACTTGCTTGTAAATTGATGAAAACGGACGTGTTTTTGTGTTTAGATGTCTTGGTCATATTAAATTACACTTATAATTCGTTTATTATAAAATGTAGATGTAGAAACTGTTTTGGTTTTGTTTTTTTTGTTTCTTTTACTAGCCTATGTGTTAATGTTTATCTGTAAAGGATCCACGATGATGCTATTAACGTGGGTGATCTATAAATGTCCTATATTATTGAAAATACCACACTTGCTCATTCACCAACAATGCAGAGATGTCAGCTCTTGGGCAGTTTTGCAATACCCATATTCCTCCATCAGGAATCTTATTCCAGTGCTGTAGTCACAACTACAGCACTGGAAGATAATGTGTGAGGAAGTTGCAGTTTGTTTCACAAACTCTGACAGTGTTGTTCAAAGAGGAGCTGATACAACAGAGAAGTTTCTTTTTAGTCACAATGAGGAAACTTTGTCCTGTTGTCTAGCGTCCTCTAGTGGTGGAAAAGTGGAACTAGGGACATGAAGAGGAGGAGCGAAGTCCCTTAGTTGATCTTTCTCCTCTCCAGCACGTGGGGTGTGCTATGATGTGTGTGTCATGTTTACATGCTTTTATGGTTGTCTTTCCCGACATGTCTGTTCATTTTCTGTTGTGTAAATTAAAACTGGTTACAAGTAGGCCTATAAACGATGTGTTGTTTTCGTCTCATTTTTCCCGACAATGGCATAATGGCGGAGAAATATATTGCACTTTAAGATGTTACTATACATCCTATGACGGCTTCTGGTCTGATGGCTCCCAGAGTCTCGCGGGAGACCCAAGTTGCCGTGCGCGGTGTGTTCATAGGAATAAAAAAATCACAACTAGAATTTGCCCTCCCAGGTGATACCGATATGTGAAATTTTGGGTCTTGGCCCAAGGACTATTTTTGCTTATCGGAAATACGGGATAGCCCGTCCCGTATTGATTCAAAACGGGACGCACTATTATACGCACCTTAAAATACGGAACGATTCCGTATTTTAAGGGACGGGTTCCCTGCTTCCCTCCCTCCTCGGTACTAACAGCGTCAAGCGGCAGCAGCCCCAGTCCCCTCCCTCCTCGGTGCTCACAGCCGCGTGACGCTGTTAGCACGCTGTTAGCAGCTTGACGCTGTTAGCACCGAGGAGGGAGGGAAGCAGGGAACCCGTTAGGGAGGGGACTGGGGCTGCTGCCGCTTAACTCTGTGAGCAGAGCTTCAACAGACAACAAGGATGAATGCTTCTCTCCACTGCATCGTTCTCCTGTCCTGTGTGGTCACAGGCTTTTGCTCAACAGGTAAGTGTATTAGCCTAATTCATTGTCTTGTGGACAGTTCTTAAGTTAATTATTTTGTTTTTAGATAATTTTCATTTGTTTCAAACAATTCTCACTTGAAAGTAGAAAACAGTGCCAGTGAAAGCAAGTTTTTTTTTTTTTTTAGAAAAACTTGATCCACCATTAGATTTTTCTACTTATTTAAAGTTAAAATATGCTTGAAAGAAGAAAAAATGTCTTAAAAACAAGCTACTTTTTATGTGATGAGTCTTTTAAGTATAATGAGATTTGATTTGAGATTTTGATTAAAAATAAGACAAATGTGGTTGGTAGCCTACCAATAAAAGTACCAGTTCGGTACCCATCCCTATATAGCCTTAGCCTGACTCTCGCCAGACCCTTGTAGTTCCGCAAAGCTACGCTGAGCTCCACACAAGGGTCTGGGACTGCTCCATATAGGCGATTCATTTCAGAAGGCGGGGCCTTGTAAAAAAATCTTGTATGTGATTGGATAAACCACTTGTCCGTTATCTTGAATGACGTGCTACTTCAGCCACTCACTGCGAGCCGCCATTGTTGTTTGACTCAAACAGTCGCTTCAGCGCTACGTCACACCTCAGAAAGTCCCGCCCGGCGATCCTGATTGGTTCATTATTTTTTGCTCCGGGGAAGAAGTTTGCATTGGCCTCGAGTCCAGACCCTTGTGTGAAGCTGAGCGTAGCGCCTCTGGCGTAGCTTTGCGGAACTACAAGGGTCTGGCGAGAGTCAGGCTAATATAGCCTACCATTAGAGCTTGAAAATGTTAAGAATCGACCCCAACCAGTATTTGTCATGGTCAGGTCAGATTAAATTAGATTTTAAGTCTCTGCATTGGCTTCCGGTCTCCTTCAGAATTGATTTTAAAATCCTTTTACTGGTTTTTCAAGTTTTGGATTCACAGGTAAAATATCAGATCAGGTTCCAGACTTCAGTCACTTTTCACACGTTTTAATTTTCCCTCCACTTCCCAGGTCTTAACAGTGGTTCATCTCAGCCAATCATGGCTGCTCCAGGGCTAGATGTTGTTCTACCATGCCGACTAGATCCTCCGATAGATCTGCAGAGATTTGCTGTTGAGTGGTTGAAGCTCGGCCCTAAGACCAGTGCCTCAGGAGACACTGTGTACCTGTACAGAGATGGGAAAGAAGAAGCTCGGGAGAAGATCTGGCCGTACGTCGGCAGGACTCAGATGTTCACAGACCAGCTGGAACATGGAAACATGTCGCTCAAGATCCTGAACGTAACGTCTGCAGATGCAGGGAGATACAGATGCAAATGTTTCATCCAAGGAAAAGTGGAGGATGCAGATGTTCAACTTGTTGTTAGTGAGTAATTTAGCTTTCTTTGATTTTTGTAGCTCTGTTTCTTTTTCAGAGTTGAGTTGTAGATGTTTGTTCTTCCAGATCCAGACCTGAAAACCACAACAGAGACATCCCAACATCCCACAAACATCCAGATGGACCATGAAGGTGAGGAAACAGTCTGACTCTGTGAGGACGACTGGAAGAAGACGACATGTCAGTGACTGTAGCTGTTTCATTCTTTCACAGAAGTTGATCAGACCAGTTGGATCGTGACTCTGGTTTGCTGCTTCTTGTTTGTCCCGACTGTGATCGTCATTGGATTCCTGATCAAGCGACAACGTCAAAAACGACCGCAAAACCTGTAAGCAAATGAACGAACATTGTGTCAAACTTTTCTGCATCTATTAGACCAATGACTGAACATCTGTTCTCTGTTCATCCAGGATGGAGTGTGATGTCGTCCCTATAAAAGAGTCTGCAGACTTGGAGCCTCCTTTGTAGGAACATTGTTGATGGATCTATCTCTCTCTCTAGGCTCCTCCTTGTTTTTAATCTATCTATCCAGGCTCCTCCTTTTCTTACACTGGAGAACTCGTTCTTTCTTAAATATTTTTTGGGCGAGAGAGAGACGGGACATGGGGAGAAAGAGATGGGGCATGACACGCAGCAAAGGGCTGCTGGAGGGATTTGAACCAGGGCTGGCTGCAGCAAGGACAGTAATGTATTTATTGTGCAATATGTAAATGCAATCAGAATATGTCTGTATGAAGACAATGTGCCAAAAAGTTGCAGTTGGTCTCAAACTCTCCGTGTTGTTCAAAGAGGAGCTGATGCAACAGAAGTTTCTCTTTAGTCACAATGAGGAAACTTTGTCCTGGTGTCTAGTGTCCTCTAGTGGTGGAAAGGTGGAACTAAGTGGAGCGAGGTCCCTTTGTTGATCAAGGGTTTTGAACCTCTGTCCACAGCACTTAGGGAGTGTTATGCTGTATGTGTCATGTTTACATATTTGCCCAGGACTCTTTGTGATTTCACGGTTGCCTTTCCTGACTTATTGTCTGTCAATGTTTGTCTTGTCTGTTTTGTTCTTGGTACTTTTGTTGTTGTTAATTATATAACTTCTGGTTTCAATAATTTACTGGAAACTTGATAAATTTTATATTTTTGTATAGAAAACTGTCTACACTGCAGCTCAATTAAAACAAACTGTCATCGCTATGCAGCTACAAATTAATACAATTAATGGTTGAGGAGGTTTCAATGTGATGAGAAAATCTCAGGATTCACAGAGTTTGGAGGTAGATCAAGTTTTTGATAACATGTTTATTCTGCTTGCTGTTAGTGTGATACACTTTACTTTGTCATCTCTTCAGTGTCAATGATCTTCACTGTGAACGGAGCCAATGAATTTAATGTCACGTACACAGTGTTTACAAAGTTTTGACGTTTTGAATGTAGCATCAGACCCTCTAATGAGCTGTCTGTGGTGCTGAAACCCCCCACCCCCACCGCTGTTCCTCCACCCTCTGAAACCAAAGAGTCGCACAGTCTCTGCACTGGATTCCTGCGCCTTTCTAGAATCTAAAAAACACAAACTCTGACCTGATCCAACTCCACACTCCCTGCCGTAGTCTCAGGTCATCAGGCCAAATGCTGCTGCCTGAACTCAGTCGATTCTTTTAGCACCTAAGACGATTTTATTTGAGCGGGCATATAGTTTGAACGAGGGTTTTAGAGCTGACGGCTTCCTCTCCTGCTGCTTTTTTTATTGTTCTCCTCTCTTATTTATTGTCTTTTATTTGCCATTGCTTTTATTTGTGAAGCACTTTGTGATTTTTATCTGTTAAAAGTGCTGTATGAATAAAGATTACTTACTTATTGAACTCTTGATGGTCTTGTGCCTTCTTATTTACTAGTTTTTAACCTTTGAATCCAACGGAGGCCTCATGGTTTTCTGACAGAACCCAAAGCCGGAACCAAAACATACAGTTAGACATCTAACTAGAAAAAGCATTTCCAAGAATGGAAATGGTGTGAATGCTGAAAGCAGCTGAACGCTGTTGCAGAATTAGCAAATAGTGATCACCATACAAATGTTTGACCAAGGTAGGAATCGAACCCACAACCTCATGGTGAGTAGACTTTCACTCTGCCTCAAAGCCACAGTGTACACACAGTTACAGAGACTGTTGTCTGTTGATGAGCTGCACTCTGTCTCACTCTGAAGTTAACGAGCCCAAAGCTGCACCTTTTGGAAACACACTGTGTCAACACCAAGAAAGCTTGAGAGTCAAGCTTGAATGACTTACAATGAAAATTTCTGTGAATTTCAGGCTGAGAGCAGCAGTTTCAACACGAAACAAGTTATCAGAAGTCAACAGAGGACAACTGGGAAAATAATTCACTATAATTGTTGTTGAGGCAAGATTTGAACCAGAAATCGAACCCACAACCTCATGGTCAGTAGACTTTCACTCTGCCTCTAGGCCACAATGTACACACAGTTGCAAAGACTGTTGTCTGTACATGAGCTGCACTCTGTCTCACTCTGAAGTTAACGAGCCCAAAGCTGCACCTGTTGGAAACACTGTCATCACCAAGAAATCTTGAGAGTCAGGCTTGAATGACTAACAATGAAAATTTCTGTGAATTTCAGGCAGAGAGCAGCAGTTTCAACATGAAGCAAGTTATCAGAAGTCAACAGAGGACAACTGGGAAAATAATTCACTATAATTGTTGTTGAGGCAAGATTTGGACCAGTAACCTTCAGGTCTCCAGCCCAACAAGCTAACCACTAGGCTACAGACAGAGACAGTATGTGAGGGGCAAAGAAAACCTTTAATAAGAGGATCACTGGCTTCTGCTTTTAAAAAAAAGTAAGGAAAGTGCAGAAATTAGCCACACCAAGTAAGAAGAGGACTTTTTTGTGACCTGTGACTATTTTTTGGTGAATTAAAATGAATTAAAAAGCACTTAACAGCAAGTTACAAAGTTGAGCTCCTTCTCCTGCTGCTGTGAAAAAAATGCATTGGGCTGAATGAGAACAGAGAGCTCCCTGGCTGCATTTAAAAAATATTTTAAATTATTATCTAAGTCTCTTTGCATTTTCGACCAGAATTTTAGCCAGAAGACAAGTGTGGCTACAAAACTGGAGAAAATAATTTGTCTAGAGTTTAATTTGTGGCCGTGCTGACAGTTTAGCCAGAAAAACTCTAGAATGTTTTTTTGCCTCTCTCCACTCTGGCACCACTCTAGCTCTGCTCGTTAGACGCAACACACACCCATTATAAAGCTGAAAAAAATCAGAAAAGGTATAAAAAGTATGAAAAATTTACATCCGATAAAGTCCAGAAAAAGCTGCACGTTTTGATATATGAATTGTTGAAATAGCACAAAGTATGAAGGACTAGAAGAAGACCGTAAAAAGGCGGAAGAAAATGGCCGAACAGAAGAACAATATGCTGAAAGCATTCACACTAATGAAACCATCCCCATTTTTACAACCTAAAGAAAACACTACAAAGAGAAACCAAACTAATAAAACCGGTAAACAAATACAAATGAACATTTCATTTCTTTTGTTTCTATAGTAAAACCACAGTTTACACTGGAGCCTACACTGAAACATTGGTGCTGTTGTGACTGTCAGGTCCTGGTTTGACTGTTGAGTAAAATGTTGCAGCAGCATCGGCCAATAATGGAAAAATGAGTGAAATGATGAAACCTCACTCCTCAGCATTTGGTGTTCAAAGGTCAAAGGTCGAGGACAAAACTTCTTTACACAGCTCTGATGAGAACATTTTATAGAAATTGAATTGAGTGAATTGAGTGAATCTTTGTATTTGATTTTGGATGAACCCTGAGTGACGGAGAGATACAAGGTGATCATTGCGGTCTTTTCAAAATATCCTTTAGCTCCTTACATAGACTTTAGTCATGTAGACGTAGACTTTACTCTCAGTCAGTGGGTGATGCAAGAAACAGTTCCTTAGGTCACGTGCTCGACCACAAGTTGCTGTACAGGAAAACGAAACAGGCCTTTTCATATTTCCTATTTAAGAACAACACTGAACCAGATCAACTCTGTCCCAAAATTAATTTTATGACAAGCTCTTCATAGAAGAATCTTTCAATAAAACAATTAAACAATCTTATTCATTTGCCTAAATATCTGATCTGTCCTCTTCATTAAACTTCTAGGAGGTCTTCTTGTTCTTTATCACAGACACCGTCTCTCTAGCAGCTGGAGCTGACAGGAAGAGAGGAAGTGGTTTCTGGCCTACAGACTAACAACACACACATACACACAGTATTTACAGAGTTGATCATTTTAGTTCTACCAATAACCATCTAATTTAAGGCTTTTATTTATGTATATGATATTCATGTTTATATGGTTTACATTACATTGCATTACTTTACAGTGTAACATGAGGAATGATAAAGTGTGGAAAAGTAAAGGATGTCCGTCTCCATCTGTTCCACACTCATCAGTCTCTCACATTTTGGAAACTGAATTAAGATGAATAAACTGAACTTGTTTGTTGGGCGCTAATGGACAACTGCAGGGACTTCACTGTTGGTTGGTGTAGTGTTTTGGATTGACAGGTATTCACCATGGTGACCACAAGATGTCACCATCTTCATCCTCAACAACTAATGAAGCCTGGATCGTTGTTGAGACTTGACTCTATTATTCTGTCAAAGCTACAAAGTGATAAAGACGCTCAGGTCCCTTCATTAAACAATACAAGATACACAAGAACAATATTTTATTCATTTATTTCCCATTGGGTTTTTTTTTTAACCTTTAGCAGGTTGAGTCGGCTCCTTCCTCAATGGTGCAGATCATAACAACTAGATGGCATCATGAGGATCAATTCCTCCCCATTTCTAGTCACATTTCCTGAAATAGAAGCTGAAATGTATTCATTTGGGTTCTGTTGATGAAGCTGCTCTGGTTTCAGGCTGCTTGTGACTATACTTTAATTACATGAATAATTGTCACTAAAGGAGGCAGAGGGCAAAACTAAACATACAAGCTGAGAGAGTTGTTGGAAATGAAGCTTTGCACAAACAACTGTAAGTAACTATATTTCAAACAAAGGAAGCTAGACATAAAGATCAGCCTCTAATAAAAGTTGGTCTTATTGTGGAGTTGGAATAAATAAACATTGAACTGTTGTGGTTTCATGAGCTGTGTGAGAGACGAGATGAGAAATACACTCTGTCTCTGATTGTGAATTTAACATTAAAGCTGAAATTAATCTTGATTTTAAATCAGAGTTTAATTCAATTGTAACTGTTACAGTCTGTTTTTCCTGCATTTGGTTCAAACCATGACTGAATGGTAACAAGTAAGTCATATCAAGATTCTTTTAAAAAAAAAGTATTTTCTTTGGGGGCTTTTTGCCTTTAATGGGAGGGGGAATGATTTGCAGTAAAGGGCTACCAAGTCGGGATTCGATACGGGGAATGTGGACCTGGTTGTAAGCAAAAGAGTGACTCAGTTCACCACACCCTGAGTTTTAAAGAAGCATGACAGTACGCATTACAATAAACAAAAATCTGATGTGAACAGGATGTGAACAGTGAAATTTGTAGTTGTATACAATGCAACATATTTCTACCACATACTGTATTTGTTGTTGTTGTTGTTGCATGTTGTAATTACTCTTTTAGGTTCATTACACTGACCATAATGTTTTGCTTAATGAGTCATTTTCAAACTCTTAATGAGCTTTCCTACTGGTACTGTGATTTATAATGTCAGTGAGTGTTTTTGTGTAACTGCTGTCTGCACAACCTCTGCCATGTGTTTCCCAGGTTACTGATATGATGAAATTGTATGATGAATGCTACAGACATACTCACTGATGAAGTCTGGCATTGGTTGTTATGTTAAATTAGTCAAAAGCTACATTGAGGTTTCCCCTCTTTTTTTTCATTGTTTGTACAGACGACACACTTGTGTTTTCATGCAAAATAGGTTTGAACCCATAATTGTCTGGCACATGGGATGGAAAAACATTTGAATATCAAATTTCAAGCTGAGAAGGAAGAAAGACTTTGTTCTGGTTCATATTCAATGAGTCGTAGTTCTCAAATAAGTTATGTGCATGACTGTGTGCATAGTGCATAGTGGGTAGCTTAATTTGGTATGTAGGACAGGCATTAATATAAGCATTATGCTTCTGCCTGTGCCTTTTCAGTCACTATTTTGTCGATAATGTTTTGTGTCGATAATGTTATTGTGTGATGCGACTGAATAAAGAATTTCAATCAATCAATCAATCAACCAATAACGGCAGGGTTTGACCCCTTCATCATTACAACCAGAGATGGCAAAAGTACCCAGATTCTGTACTTGAGTGAAAGTAAAAGTACCTAGAGCTGGGCGGTATGACCAAAAATTTATATCACGGTATTTTTCATAATTATATCGGTTTCACGGTATTTGACGGTATTTTTTTTTTCATGCATGACTGGGTGTTAACCCCATTTTCTAATAATTTAGAGAATAATTACTGCAGTAAATTGGCTTAGAATGACCTATTTTACTGTCACGAGGAGTGAATACTGTCGAAGAACATTAGTATCCAGACTAGTATTAACACGGGTTTGAATGGTCCCACAAAATGCTGCTGTTCACAAAGAGGTGGCAGTGGCACTCATAACTGTAATGAGGTGAAGGAATCAGAATGCATGACTGTTGCAGTCAAAATACAGAAGCCTTTATTAATATAATACAGACTAAAAAAATAATCAACTTGATTAAAGATTTTTGCACATGAGAATAATCATCAATCTAAAATGCTATCTAATAAATATCTGTTCTCAAAATGAATTCATGACATCAAATAAACATTTCTTCACACACAAAAAAAGTCCAGACAGTAGGGCTACTGCTTTGCAAGTCAGTCTGTGTCCTGCAACACGGTGGCATGGGGGGGCTGTGCTCAATCAGAGACGTGGCTTCAGATCATAACAACAGGTTGAGAGCCAGAGGACTTCTCTCTCTCTGTGTTAACTGAGGCAGTGAAACACACCTGCATTAGTGGCCTTGACTTTATGAAGTTGATTGCTTTGATGCTGTCGTTTAAAATCTCATGTAACACCAACCTTACAAACAGCACGTTTTGATCAAGGAGGGAGTTGTGCGTTCCACAAGTGAAGACCGCTTTCACATTCAAAATGCTGCAGTTCCCCTCCGGCCTCTGGGGGCTAGGACCAGAAGTGAGCAACTCTCCATTGACCGCCATGTTATAATAGCCGACGTTACAGCTTAAAAAAACATATCTACAGCCTGGTACTTTTTTTTTTGGTCTCTACCGATAGCTTCCACCTCCGTGAACACTGGAGGGGGGGGGGGGGTTAGTCTTGTTTAGGCTTCATAAATGGGGGGGTGGTTACGTTGAGTGACAGGTTTGCAGACAGTTACCGGCCGTTAATTGGTTGCTTCGAGTTCAGTGGGCGGGTTCTCAGCCGGCTAACCGCCGCACCTCTCCAAATATGGCAAGTAGACTCCCACTAAAATCCAAGATGGCACAGTTCAAATGCCTGTAGTAGGAGCACAAAACAGACTCCCCCAAACCAATGGGTGACGTCACGGGTAGGGCTGCCCCCGACCAAAGATTTTCTTGGTCGACCAGTGGTCGTCATTTTTTGGTCGACGTGCTTGGTCGACTATTTGGGGGCAGCCCTAGTCATGGGTTCTGCGTCCATTCTTTTTACAGTCTATGGTTTTGATATATAATTCGCCTGCGTCCTCTCAAAGCTGTAGGACAAGTAGCGGGACGAAATTGTGTTCGGAAGAGGAAGAATAAGAAAAAATCCACAGTATAAGGGCACACTCACACTAGGGCCAGTTGTTCCGTACCGTGCTGAAGCACGAATGCCCCCCCTCCGCTGTCCCCCGCTGGCCCACACTCACACTGCCTCGAACCCAAGCACACTCAAGCACGGTTGCCTCCGACACATACGTCATCACGTTGATTAGAGGGATTTGTTTACCAACACGGTGGATGCGCGCTTAACCTGACTGAAGAAAGAACGGCACTTTTTAACTGTTTGACCGGTCGTCATGGTTATCTTGAATTTTAATCAAAGCGATGTTAGCTAGTGATGTTGAGTCCACATTACATCACAGTTGACATACGCATGGCGCGACCGTGGCGTAATTGTTAAGTGACTGTTGTTTACATGCGGTTGCAGAAACGTGATGGAGAACGAGCCCGCAGCGCATTACATGCTTGTGCGCATTCCTGGCCAAGCGTACCGTGCTCAAGCACACCTCTTCCAACCGCACCGGGCCAGGGAAGTGTACCGTACTCAAGCACGGCACACTTGCACTCACATTAGCAATAGAATCCGGACTTTAGGGGGCAAACGATTGCCTAGTGTGAATGCGCCCTAACAATAGGGCTTGGTGCGATTGCCCCGTGGCTCTAACAAGAGTCCAAAGTCCAAAACAAGAATCCAAATCAACAAAAAACCGAGCCACTGAGTGGCGGCAAGCTCAGGGCATGACAAATCCATACCCAGGTTATTATAGTTGTAACATTTTCATTAGTTTTTATTGAGTTTTTCAGTTTGCTTTTTTCAAGTTTTTGAGTTAGCTCAACAAGTGATTAAGCAGTTTTAGTTTTTAAAGTATCAGGAGGAAAGCCTTGATGAACTTTCACATTTTTCTTTTTAAGTTGCCTCCCACAAATCAGTCATCATGACACATTTACTTTTACCTACCGTACTGGAAACAGTCCCATTATTGGCCTGTGGCATTTTTTCCTGCAACTTTGGCCATTTCTATGAAAACTAAGATAATTTCTTATGTTTACGTCAGGTGACAGACAACAGTTTTGTTTTAACTAACACTTTTGTGTTTATAATTTCATGTGTTCCTTAAGTATGAATCTATAATGTAGAAAGTGATAAAAAAAAAAAAAACATTGAATGAAAAGGTGTGTCCAAACTTTTGACTGGTAGTGTATCACAAGTTACAAAGAAAATACATTCCTCAATCTAATCTTCCATCTCTTCATCATGTTTGTCCAAACAATGAAATTAAACACCTCAATCATTTGTTGTTTTTTATACAGGTGACTGACTTCATTTAATTAGGATCCTTGGGTGCTATTGGAGAGTGAAGAGGATTTCAAGAAATTCAGTAAAAAAAAAAAAAAACTCTCCTCACTTACTCTCACATAACCTGTTTTCTGGGATACCCCTCTGGTGTTGAATTCCACAGATGTGAACGGGATAAAAACACAGGAGTGGGTGTAAATCTCCCATCTCAGGTGTAACAACGATAAACACATGCGGAGGCGTTGAGCCTCTGCCATGTGACGTCAAGTAGCTGTCTGTCCTTTTTTCATTTTTGTGAAAAAGTATTTAATTAGGATCAGTGGCGGCTGGCGCTAAAATAAATGGGGGGTGGGGGAGCGTCAGATAAATAAGATAAATAAAGAGCATTGCTGACTTCACATCCAGCCAACTGAGTTTGGCATGACACAGACGGGAGAAGCGTTGTGTAACTCCGTCCACGGTCACTTGCCTGCTGCAGGATTTTTAGGTCAGGTTGCTCTGGTTCAAGCTCCTTTATCCTTTTTTTTTTTTTTTACTCCAGCGAACGCCTCGTGAAAGGATTATTTCGTAAAGAAACAACTGATTTTTCTTTTGCTATGACCGCCATTGTCTCCTGTCTTGTTGTTGTTGTTGTCTGTCTGAAGTGTAAAGAAGATTTCAAGCAATTCAGTAAAAAAATGCTCCAAAGTACTAAGATCTCCAACCAAAAACAAGGATGTTATTTATAGAAACTGAACGCACATTTCATTTGCATAGACTGATGTGCAGCCTATGCAAATGTTGTTGTGTACGTGCTTGTTTCCCAGAACACCGACTGTAGAATAGCTGCGTCTGTGTGACTGTTATTCATGTGCAATTGTGCATCCACGTCAAAGAGCAGGGCCTCACATTTCAAGTTGGCACAGGGCCTCGCACCGCCCCCTGCAACAGCCTTGTTTGACATATTTTGTTATCACAGTCAGACCCGCCTGCAGGAGGCGGAGCGTGCAGGAAACCCTTATATCCCCCATCTGCACCTCCTGTATTCAGTTCAACATAGAAAACCAAGGTGAAAGTGAGCCAGACGTTCTGAGATGATCTTTATAAACAGTCTATGTGAGGGACCAGTCTTCAGTCAGGCAGCTGTCTGTCTTAACTCACCTCCTGTAAGTAAAGAGGAACACACTTTAAAATGTGATCGGTGGACATCAGAAGACAACTGGGTCTTTTCAGCCGTTTCCATCCATGAAGAACAATGCAGGTGGACTGTAAAGAGTTCAGGGACAACTTTCCTCTTTGGACTTTAATTTTCCCGCTGGCTGTCGTCTGCTGCTCAGCTGGTAAAGGTAAAGATTCACACAACCATGGACGAAATTTTGATTTTAGAAGTGGGGGGGACATATTTTTAATAAAACCCAAACTCTTTCAGTTTTCTAGCAGTTCTTTTAGTTTTCTGCTAGGGATGCACAGATACCATAAAACAATGACTGAACAATGACTATGGCTGTGACTATGAACACTAGAACCGCCAACTGCCGTTCATTGGACGACTTTGATTTTCATTTGTGCATAACTTTATTTAAAAAATACATTGAAGTCCACCAGTCTGTGACTTTTCCTAAAATGATGTTGGGCAGCACCCCGTTTTGTTAAATACAATCAATATTACTCACACAAAAAAATATCGATCATGTTTTCTCATTTTTACCTATAACCGCCACGTTCGTTCATTGGATTCACCGATTTGCGCCGGCATTATTGGGCTTATGCGCTCCCCCCCCCCCCCCCCTCTCTCTCTCTCTCTCTCTGTGTGTGTGTGTGCGTGCGTGCGTGCGTGCGTGCGTGTTAATGTGTATCTCTGTGTGTACACGTGCGCAGGCTGCGCAGATGCACACTCACGTCCACACTTCACACACGCACGGTGCAGAAATTATTTTCCAGACTGGACAGACTGGTTGTAGAAGAGGTGTAGCCTACATTCAGGGGGGAAATATCAATATGATATCAAAAGAAAACGAAATTCGTTTTATAAAGCCAGTATTTAGGAGCAAACTAGTGTAAAAACAGAGTCGCTGTGCTCTTCATGTAAAGCGCCGACGTGAGCGCACGCGGGGGGGGGCAATCCTGCGTCGGTATGATGGGCAGCTCCACCTGACATATCAAACAAAGATCACTAAGGACTATGGATGTTGCCGTAAAAGAGAGAGAGAGAGAAAAAAAAAGGTACGGTGGAAACCTGGCTTTACAGGCGGGGGCGGGGTTCCTACGGTATGCCCCCCCCCCCCCCCCCCCCCGCCCCCCCTGCCTCACGGAGGCTGCTACTTCATGGCCCAGAGTAGCTGTTAAAAGACTACGACAAATGTAACACCTATACAGCTCTAATTAACGCTTTATTACAGTTCGTCCAATGAACGACTCATGGCGGTTATAGGTATATAGTGTGCAATGGCGGTGCTAGTGTTAATACAGTGTAACATTGTTTGTGGACGGTAAAAACAGCGGGGGACAAAAACGGCGTTTTGAAAAAGTGGGGGGGACATGTCCCCTGCGTCCCCCCCTAAAATTACGTCCGTGCACACAACTATCAGACGCTGGAAACATGTTATTTGCTCTGTTTGCTCTCATCCATCCATTGACTGTACACCTCATATCTTTGCAGCGTCTTGGGAGGGTGTGGTTCAGCTGAACAGGTGCCAGTCTATGGCACCACCAAAGGCTTTTTTAGTTTTGGATTTCACATGGGAAATATCAAACATATAATCAATCAAATATCAGACTTCACTCACTGTAAACAAGTTTTACTGTTTTTTCCAGGTGAGTTCAGGATGATCAGTCCATCTGAGCCGATCGTTGCTGCTTCAGGAGATGATGTCATCCTACCATGTCACCTGGATCCTCCGTTAAACGTGGAGACGTTTGTTGTGGAGTGGTCGAAACCTGATTTTAAACCCGACCCCTCAGATCAGAACTGGGTCGACATTGTTCTCCTGTACTATGACATGAAGGAAGCTCCAGAGAAGATCCCATCGTACGTCAACAGGACTCAGCTGTTCACAGAGGAGCTGAGACATGGAAACGTATCACTGAAGATCCTGAATGTAACATCTGGAGATGCAGGGAGATACAGATGTGACATCCTACACATAAGGAAGTATTCAATAGTTCAACTTGTTGTTGGTGAGTACATTTGTTGAGATTTCTACAGTTATTTCTACAGTTTCTACAATTATTTTAATAACTTCTGTTGTTTGAATAAGGAAAAGTTTTGGATTCACAAGTGAAATCTGAAAGTTTTCAGGTCACGGCAAATCAGATTCCAGACAGGTTTTGATTTTCTTTCCATTTCCCAGTGGAGTTTAGGATGAATAGTTCATCTGAGCCAGTCATTGCTGCTCCAGGAGATGATGTCATCCTACCATGTCGACTAGATCCTGCATCAGATGCACAGAATTTAACCGTGCAGTGGTCAAGGCCTGATCTCAAACCCGAACCCTCAGGCGGTCAGGATGATTATATTCACCTGTACCGGGACGGGAGAGAAGACCTTGACATGAAACTCCCTTTGTACGTCAACAGGACTCGGCTGTTCACAGAGGAGCTGAAACATGGAAACATGTCACTGAAGATCCTGAATGTAACATCTGGAGATGCAGGGAGATACAGATGTGACATCCCAAACTTTAGAAAGCATTCAATAGTTCAACTTATTGTTGGTGAGTAAATTTGATTGTATTTTAAAGCCAACTTTTAATACCTGGACTATTTTAACTCTCAGCTGTGGTGGTGTGGTGTTTTGTTATAGTTTCTGTCCTGTCAGTGACTGTAGCTGTTGTTTCATTCAGTCACAGAAGTTGATCAGACCAGACACAGGGTTTGGATCCTGCCGCCGGTTTTCTTCTTCTTCTTGGTCCTGATCGTCATTGGATACTTGGTTACGCAACGTCAGAAAGTAAATGAACAAACATTGTCAATTCTTGTTTAAACTGTGACAAACTGACTAATAACTGAACATCCGATCTCTGTTCATCCAGGCTGAAGGTGTAGCCGATGTCATATCTGGCCCTCTGAGCTGTGTTTCTCTCACGGCCTGCCCTGGCCTCATGTATCAACGTTGCGTAAGCTACGTCATTTTCCACGCCAATGTTCAGATTTATCAAAAGTGAAATGACCGTGGAAAAGTGCGGTGCCCCACGCCAACTCCATGGCTGGCGTTTCTACAGCTGTTGTTCCATTGGCGACACTTAGAGGTGATGCTGGGAAACTGTTAATAATGTGAAAACAATTAGTCCTCAGAGTAATGTGCACATCAGAGACACATTTATGAACAACTAACCCATCCACATGTTGCAATTAGATAGGTGGATAGAAAAGCATGCGAGCAAGTGGTGCAGTGGTGCAGAAAGTACCGTCAGCTTTAGTTTTAAGATATTGCAGATGCTGCAGTGTTTGGTCTGTCAGTCACTCTGCTCTGCTCTGAGCCGAGGAGAAAACTTTCCTTGTATCCTACAACCTTTATCCAATGAGGAGAGAGAACGGCATAAAGGGGCGGTCCTCTCTGTGTGTGCAGCCAAGGGATGCGCGTGAATGTGGTGACGTAGGGACGAGGGCGGGGACTGCTAACTCCATCGGCTGACAGGAAGTTAGCCAAAACGACCGGATCGCTTACTTCTGCTTTAACTGTTAACTGTTTCAAAACTCATTGGGTTTGCAAAGGGGGTCCCCGACCAGAATGGCCTTGCCATGGAAAAAGTTAGGGAACCTCTGGGTTAATAGCTAAATAAAAACAAAAAACAAAACAGAAACCTACCTAAAATCAGGCTAACATTGTGGCGAGATGGCTGGTTCAGCGCACAATTCATTCAGCATATTGGGAACAGATTACAGGCTGGCACTGTACGTGAGCAAAGTAAATGTATTTGTTTAATTGTCCTATAACCCCCCGATGCACATTGAGTGTGTCCGCCTAAATATCACACTGTCAGTGACTTTCTTTTTTTTTGCTGGTTAAACTGTGTGAAGTACTTAATGTCAATAAGCACATGCGTAAAGTTGGACATGTGTCTTTATCAGCCTCCCGGGCGCACTTCTGCATTTATTTACTACGCGATCTGTGTATAAAAAAAAGCAAATGAAAATCGTAAATCCATTTCACATAGGCTAATTTAATTATCGAGTAACATTGTCTGCTTTCATTTGGGATGACAGCGGCCCTCCGCTTCACTTTCACCTTTATGTCACACACAGTCCCACTGCCCTTTGTGATGGTGCCGGAAGACTTTATCGAGGACCACTTTCCTCGATAAAATTTAACTCAAATTTGGTTAAATTGCTCTTCCTCACAGTTTTTCATGGTGTTATCTGATCATGAAGAGAAGGGAATCTTTGGTGCAGGCCCTATGTACATTGATTTGCATATTTAAATGGAGGCGTGGACGAGGTGTTCGGCACTTCTACATGTACGCTCAATTCCAAGTTGATTGGGATGAACAAAAGAAAAGTGCTTGGATCCATGCGTAGGCACACTTTGATACATCAGATTTTTTGTGTGCGTATAGTTTCTGGATTCTATCGTATACGCCATGTTTCAGTAGGAAATCCACGCAAGTCTTAGTACATCATTGATAGTTGTTGATGGAGATGAGAGTCTTGTACGTTTAAAACCTTTCAAATCAGTTTGAAGATTCAAACCAGCGATTCCTGGAGCAGCAGTAGCGAGATCCTTCAAAGTCTTCTACCTCCTCTTATGGACAGGATTTCCTCAGCAAGTCGTTTGGAAAAACACAAAGGTGTCAAAAGTTTGTATTTGATCAAGTGGATTAAGTTGTTTGTATTTTCTGGTTATTTTACTTGTAAAACTAATGTGCTCTCTTTCCTTTTTCCACATCTTAAAAAACTGAATCTAATCTCCTTGATGACTTGAAATGACACCTGTTAAAACTGTTGGCTTTTCTTTTCGTCATGGGCACTTTTGGTTTTGATTTTGAAAAGAAGAACTCATACAAAGCAGAGTCGTTTTGTACCTATGAGACATTTTAATCCCTAAGAGAATGTGGACAACAAACTTTGCTGCAGTCATAGTTTTTTCACTCCAGATCAAGTTGCACATTTCTGACTGTGACTTTTCTGATCCTTGAAGACTTTACAACAAGATCCAACCAGCCCTGAAAGCTGAGCTAAGGTGGAGTGAAAATATGTAAACTGTTTGGTTTTATGTGCCAAATCTGTCGAGATCGGTCATGAATTTATG
Source organism: Trachurus trachurus (assembly GCF_905171665.1). Classification (NCBI taxonomy): domain Eukaryota; kingdom Metazoa; phylum Chordata; class Actinopteri; order Carangiformes; family Carangidae; genus Trachurus; species Trachurus trachurus. The sequence goes on along the minus strand of NC_139909.1, from coordinate 8,897,516 downwards.
AGTACATCCATATAGTATTGTATTCATAACAGGCTATGTGCAATATGTAAAGGTAATCTTATTGTAATATATGAAAATCATGTGTCAAGAAGTTGCAGGTCTTGTCCTGTTTTCTGGTGTCCTCTAGTGGTACAAAAGTGGACCTGCAGAAGTATTAAAGTTAAAACTGTTATGTCTACACATACTTGTGACTTTAACGAATGCCTTTCCCGAATTATTACCCGGTAATGTTTGTTGTGTTACTTGTTTTGTTTTTTTTGTCCGTTTTGTTCTTCATACTTTTTTTTTTTTAAGTCATTGTTCACTTTATTTATGATTTGAAAAATTTGCTGGAAACTCAACAAGATTTGATTCATTAAAAAACTGGTGCAGGTAACCTAAAGCAAAATGTAATTTTATTCATTTATTTTATTTATTTGTTTATTTAGACGGGACAGTGCATATTGATGAACACTGAGTACATTCTTAGGCTGTAAATACACCAGACTTAGCACTGCTGCTAAATTTAATCCGTAGTCCCCCCAAAAATAAAACAATTGACATAAGAAGTCCATAAAAACAGAGGACCAACAGATAACAAAAATAAGTAGATTTACATGATTGCAGGAGGATTGGACATTATTTATCAATATGCAGTAATAGAATTAATGATTGAGGTGGATCCAATGTGATCTCTAGGTTTTTACATTTTGTAATTGGCATTAATGAGAAAAGCTTCATTCACAGAGAGTTAGCATGATACTATTACATTTTACTTTGTCAGCTCTTCCGTGTCAGTAATCTTCAATATGAACAGAGCCAATGGATTTAATGTCACAGAGCAGGAACTTTACATAGTTTTTTTTTTTTTTTTTTTTAATCTGATATTTATGAGAGCTCTGATTTCCCAGCTGTTCTTGAATGTAGCATCCGACCCTCTAATGAGCTGTCCCTGGTGCTGAAACACCCACCCCCACCTCCAGATCCCCACTTTCTATGTCCCTGTCTTTCTACTCACGCCACGTGTTTTTACGTTTTAGCACGTGAACTCATCATCTCAATAACAATGATAACACTTTTAATAAAATATTATTGTTTTTTATTGTCCCTTCATCCTCTAAAACCAAAGGCATCACACGAAATGTCTCGTGCTTTCCGACGCTGGGATGCTCGTGAGGAGCCAGGACTGCGTGATGACGCCACAGAGCACGTGCGTGTCGAAGATCGTTTGTGTTTGACAGATGGAGGCTTCGACTATCAAACGCCGTTTTCATTGTTTGTTGACAAAACAGATGGTAAAAATGTCAAATGAAATAAATTTGGTGCTTTGCAAAGAGAGTGAGAAAAATGAAACAAAAGAGAGAGCTCTCACTCTGCCTCTTTTTCTGTTGGACACAATAAAATGTCTCAGTAACACCTTAACTGTCGGGCCTTCTTTGCATTTGGCACAAACATTAACTTGGACTCAAGGACGCACTGTTTTTTAATAGTAAAAAGTAAAAAAAAAAAAATCTGCATGACCCAATAAAACAATGGTGCAATATTTTTTTGATTATCATTTAATTCCATTATCAATCACGGTAGCCTACTTATTTCACAATGTAGGTGTAACATTTAAGTTGGTTATTTACAGCCCCTTTAGCATGGAGTATTTTGGTTCCCACCTGCCTTTGTTTGCAGAGGGACAGGTATTGATGTGACAGTATTTGTTCACATAGTAGAATAAAATGTATAGAAGACAGCTAAATCAAAAATTATAGCTAGCTTGCCACCCACAGTGAGTGATGGGAGTAATGTGTTACTGTAATTGTGTAGCTAATTACTTTTTTAAATGAAGTAAGACCATTACATTTATCGCAGTTTAAAATGGCCCTTTACTTGTTACTTATTGAATACTGATCATACTGATATGATAGGCCTACTTCATCTGAAACTGAGTCGAACAACAACTGCCAGAGCTAAGTGCTAAAGCCTTGTTTTGAAGGTCCATGCCTATGTTCCCACAGCCTTATGTTCCCACAGTTCTAAGATTTTTCACAAAATTAGGCTCTATGATCTCACTGGACTCTCTCTACCTATCTGGACTCTATCTATCTGGCCTGTCTAGCCTCTACCGGGTCTTTTTACTAAACTTAACCAACTCCTTTCTTCATTGCCTAAACCCAACCAATGGTGGGACCAAAGGGCTGTGGGAACATAGGGCCTAATTTTCAGTGACAACAAAAGTTAGAAATGTGGGAACATAAGGCTGTGGGAACATAGGAATGACCCCGTTTTGAAGGCCTTTCAGAAATTTTGGAGATGCAAGCTGCCTTATTATTACACTGATAATGGGGACAATGATAGATGAACTTTGGCAGATGTTGTGCCACGGGGACACCACAATATTGTGTATAAGAGATAACTTATTTGACCAATATAATTCATTCAAATTAGCATTATTATTACAGAAACTTATATTATATTAAAAACAACAACAACAACTCCCTACTCTGTTCCTGTGGGGAAAAGTTTTGACATGAAAAAAATAGCCGAATAGTTTACTTTAGTTTAGTTTAACATCATTGTCCACAAAAGTGGAAATTTCTTCTTTGGCTTCCCCATCACCACCACCACAGCCTACACACCGAACAACCAATAAAATACAAGCAGACAAGAAATTACAACAAGCAGCAATAGGTTACAGTAATACAGTGGTTTTCAAAGTTGTCCTCAGCAAATTGGAGGGAAGAAGAGAATGAATGCAAATAATAAAATAAAATGTATATTTTATAATAATGCCCCAAATTATTATAATTATCTTTATTCTATCTTTATTCTATTTTTATATATTTGTATTTATGTATATTTCCTTTTTTATAGTGTATGCGTATCTTTTGCACTAGAATATTTTAATTCATTCTATTTTATTTTATTTATATAAATTCTTAATTCTCTAAATTCTTATTCTACTCTATTTTTGGTACTTTTATGTTTGCACCTGACACCGAGACAAGTTCCTTGTGCTGTAAACTGACCTTTCCTGCTCTTGGCAATAAAACAGTTTTGATTCTGATTCTGATCAAATCTAATTTATGATAATAGCCTAGAAACTTTACCATTGCCATGCTCATCTTTCATTGCCTGCCAGATAAATTATCATACATGATGACATTATTACCATTAACTGTTAACTGTTTCAAAACTCAGTGGGTTTGCAAAGGGGGTCCCCGACCAGAATGGCCTTGCCATGGAAAAGTTTGGGAACGTCTGGTTTAATAAATAGACTAGCTAAATAAAAACAAAAAACAAAACAGAAACCTACCTAAAATCAGGCTACGTGTCGTGACAACTAAATTTCAGTTTCTTCTGCCCAAAGTGTTTTGCGTTTAGGGTTTCAATTCAGGAGGACCCAGGTGAAAGACAGATGTGGACAGTTCAAAAATGAAACCGGAAGTAGGCCTATGAATTGGAACAGCGTTAAAGGGACAACGAGGAGTATCTATTTGGTTATAAAAAAAAGTCTCACGTTAATGTGGATGAATCTACGCTACCCACACTTGTTAATGGGCCCTTTTTCGATAAATATTGTTTTGTCTCTATCATTATTTTGTTATTATTAGTGGTGGCGGAAATTGCTGGGCGAGCCGACCAGCGTTTTTTTACTTTCCGTTTCGTGGCGAGTCATGGGAATAACGCAGCCGAATCACCGTTTATGGTCGGAACTACGACGGTATGTGATCGTCTTCCAACCTCTGACTTTAATTCTTGATGAATGAAAACATGAGTCTGTCTTGCGCCGGTCAAAGAATTCCACGGTGTGCGCGGAAAAACTCCTCGTTGTCCCTTTAAAAAAAAAATCAGGTAGTGATCCATCTCTTCTCTAGACGATCTTTGCCTCCCTCTCTCTCGCTCTCTCTCTCTCTCTGGGTTTGGTCTGCTGCTCCGTCCAACCATCGGCTTCTCGCTTCTGTCTCCAACCTCCGGATTCTTTGGACCAAAATAAACGTACACTATCCACGTTCTTCTGGGCGACCCAACGTTGACTGTTAACCGGAGGATTTACCGCCATTTTTTGGGGAGAGGGGGGCTCGAGCTCGGTCGTATCCAACTCCCTCCACTTCTAATTTATATATATTTTTTTGACAAACCTGTTTTTTTTTGGTGTTTTTTTTTGGTAATCTTTTATCTTGATATTTTTCCCCCTCCGCAGCCGAAGTGATGTCCGTCGCGGGGCTGAAGAAGCAGTTCCATAAAGCCACACAGGTGAGAACCAACGGCTCTGTTTATGTTTGTGTTAACGAACAATTGCTACTATTTTAACACTTTTTTATTGCGTATAAAAAGACACAGTCAGGAAGCCGACTGAACTGATATGAAACAATAAACACGGTGTTTTGCTGAGCTCCAGCAGCGATAACGACGCTCAGCAGCAAGCGACTGCATGTAGGGGGGTGAAAATGATGAAAATTTGAATTTAATTGCGCTTTTTTTTTGTATGTCCCTAATGAGACCCCGTTGTTGTCACATTTAACAGTAGTTTTCAGTTTGAATGTTGTCGTTTATAGACTAGCCTACATAATATCGTGTTTATTCGTGTTAATGAGCTTAAATTAGGCAAATTAAACGAGATTTGTGGGTAAATAACAGGCTGATTTCTCGCGGTGTTTTGTGAAGCTGTGGATTCAATAACATGGGTAAAACACACACACACACACACACACACACACACACACACACACACACACAAACACACACACACACACACACACACACACACACACACACACACACACACACACACACACACACACACAGTCACAGGTTGGGATGTAATATTACGTAACATAATGTGAGTTGAAACTGCAGAGCTGATTGGCCGCTGCTGCACGCAACAGGGAATTCCCTCCATCCTTCACTCATCCCTCCATCCTCTCTTACACCCCCAAGCTTTTTTTTTATTAGCCTGCTATCTCTTTATTAAATGCACCCACTCTCTTGTTGTTGTCTTTCTTTTTTCTTTCTGCCCTCCCTCCATCTTCCACTGCCTTCCTACCTAAACACTCTTTCATCCCTCCATCATCCATCCTTTTATCTCATCGCTCTTTCTCGCCGTCCATCATCCTTAATGGATAACCAGCTCTTTTACCTGTCTCTTTATCCTGTTTTACATCCCTCCTTCATTCCAACATCCCTGTCTTTCCATCCATCCATCATCCCTCCTCCTGTCTGCATCCTCTCTTCACTCGTTTTCATTAACATCCCCTCATCATTCCTCTGATTGGCCATCCATCATCACTCCTACTCAACATCCTTCACATCCCTTCATCTCTGTCTTTCATTGCATCCACACCTCCATTATCCCATCTCTCCATCCATCTCCTTTACATCTTTCTTTCTATCTTTCCATCCATTCATTAGTCCTTATTTTCCTCTTTACTCTCTCCGCTTAGTCATTTTCTTTTACATCCCTCCATCCTTCTATCACTCTTTTCGTAACCACCAGTTCTTTCTCTTTCATGTCCTTCCATCCTTTAATGTTCATTTGTCATTTTTCTTTGCCTTTCCATCCCTCCATCATCCCTCCATTGCGTTTCCACCCCATTATTGACACCTCTCTGTCCTCTTCCTCTTCGTGACCACCTTTCTCCACACCTCCATCCTCCACCTTTCCATCCCTCTTTCATGTCTCTGTGCCCTCTGTCCTTTTGTATTTGGAGAAATCCTTTCATCATCTCTCCACACACCTTTTTAGAGTCATCCTTTCATCGTCCTTTGATGTTTTCCACCACCACCACCACCTCTTTCTACATTCATCCTCCCTTCTGTCCTCCATTTGAATCCCTCCATCATCTCTGAGTCCTCCTACCATACCTTCTTCTTCTTCCGCTTCTCTTTGAACATCCTCCACATCTGTATTCCCTCACATCGCTACACATACTATACCGTCCCCTCCATCCTCCCTGAAACATCCCTCTGTTATCCTTCCATCATCAAGTCCTGACATTTAGTACTCGCATTTCTGAATGAACATGTTTCAAAGTTGTTGTTATTGGTCGTGAACAGAATCACAGAGATTCACAAAGACGACCTTTGACCTTTTGTTTGTTGTCGCTGTTAGAAATGAAAGTAGAGAGAGTTTGACTGGTTGAGACGAACAGGTGGCAGTACCTGTAAATGAAACCTTCTAACTACTACAGTGCTGTTTACCTCCAGTACTATAACTGGTACTTATTCTTCTGTTCTTCCTAATATTGCTGCTCTTGAGGTTCAGAGGTCCAACTCTGAGCCACTACCTCCATTGTTGTAGAGGCCGACTTCAAAATACCCAAGATACCCGATCTAGATATTTGAAGGGATAGTTCACCCAAAATTCAAATTTCTCATGTCGACTAAGGGCTGGGAGAAGTTTCAGAGTCCTCCATGCCTTCTCTGAGTTACAGCGGGGCTCCGTGCAGCACTGCATGTCCATATGACGTTGTGAACGGAGCTCACTTTTCTTCGTCCAAAAAGACACACCAAAAAACATCCAAATACCTCCATAGTGCTCGTCTGTAATGTCCCTCTTGTATTGAAGCTCTGACATGAGAAATTGTTCTGAAAAATCTATGTTTTAAGCTTGTTTGTAGCGGAAGCTCCCAGTGTTGCTCTGCCGGAATCTCGCGATTTGCTGAGCCGTGAATTGGATGTCAATGCAAATCGCGCGAGATTTGCACAGACACAGGCAAAGCAGTGAACTGAGACACTGGGAGCTTTGAATTTTGGGTGAACTATCCCTTTAATCAGTACCTGGGCCGATGTCCGATCCTAATATTGGATCGTTGCGTCCCCATTGAGAACCTCATTGTTAAAACTTTTGCTAATGCGAGTACGCAACTACCACTTGTGCTGTAGGACTTGGGTCCAGGCTTCGGTTTCAGTTTGGGACCAACGTGCAACCTACAAACTGCTAGCGTGTCGTGTGCTACCAGTATTAAGCTACCACTAGTACTTCTTCGTCCACTGCTGCTGCTCTTAAAGCTAATGCTAGTTCTACCACTGGTTCTTCAGATCTAGACTCGGACTAAGACGGCATATTCAGATGTTTCAGTCTGGACCAGATTGCAATTAACTGCTAGCAAGTTCTTCTTACTGCAGCTGTTCCTTAGTACCTCATGTTAGCTCCTATGATGCTCCAGTTTTGAGCGACTACCTCTAGAGTTGTACTTGTTGGGATATTTCAGTTTGAACAGGAGTGCAATCAAGGGATATCATTTGTTTAGCAAGACTACCAACACTTCCCCCACTACTACTGTTGAAGCTTGTACTAGTTTCACCACTCCAACTGATACTAATAGTCTACTTGCCAGCCCATAGGGCCCCATTGTGAACCCGGAAATGTTGAGTACCCCAAAGTTTTATGTTAGAAATAGATAGTATGGGTCCCCAGTATTCAGAAACTGCCGGATGCTAACTTATATATATTGGGCAATTAGCATAACAGACACAATTAGCACAAATTAGCATAATTGCCTATATGGGCAATATTTCAACAAAATTGACTTGGCTGATCTGGGCGATATTGGAGTGGTTTTAGGGGTTATTGATGATGCTGAATCCATTTCTGACATTTTCAAAATGGCTGTCTAAACCGGAAGTGACCAGATTTTAACCGCCAGTGGGCCGATTTTGATGGATTTCAAACCGGTCACTTCCGGTTTAGACAGCCATTTTTAATTTTGAAAATGTCAGAAATGGATTCAGCATCATCAATAACCCCTAAAACCACTCCAATATTGCCCAGATCAGCCAAGTCAATTATGCTAATTTGTGCTAATTGCCCAATATATATAAGTTAGCATCCGGCAGTTTCTGAATACTGGGGACCCATACTATCTATTTCTAACATAAAACTTTGGGGTACTCAACATTTCCGGGTACTCATTGTTGGCAAGTAGACTATAATGGAAATGCTGAGCTGTCACCAGTCAGTGTTGTTTGATTTAAGTCTTGGTTTCAGTGCAATCTAATCCCTAACATGTTGTAAAAAGTTCTACTTGTATAACAACTACTGCTGCTCCTCCTGCTACAGTTAAATCCTTGTTTACATTAAGTCTTCTTGTTCAAAAAGACTCTGGTTGAAGCTGAGCAGTAAAAAACACAGTCTACATAAAAATGCAACACAAAATGTCACAAATTCAGCATTACTGGCATCTTAAAACAGTCCAAGAGCTGTGTAAACATCTCAAACCATGACATCATTAATTCCAATCTTAAAATGTCTGCTTGCTTCTTCCCACACCGAACTCTTTATTTATTATTTCTATTTTGTGCCAAAGCTGATGAGAAGAATCAGATCAATCTCAGTGTTTGAAGTTTCAATATGCCATATTCAACAGTTGGCATCACATTTTCATCAAAAACTATAAATAAATAGCCTGATTTAAATCCCGGAGCACTTTAACTCTTCTGGAAGAGACTGGAATGACCGGCGGACACTGTGGACTTTGACGGGTTTGGATATTTTCCATCCTGTGCAGCAGCGTCCCAGATTCAACTGTGGACACAGAGACAACATCCACTGGATCTGTGCCTGGTTTGAATGCAAAAAATATGAATCATTCAGTGGTTCAGTCTGAGTATTGAACGTCGGGATCAAGTGTGAAGTACTTTAGTTTTGACCCAAAAAGAAAATCACCACTTGTCTTTGTCCATTTTTGGCTTAGCTTGGAGTTTGGAGGCAGAGCAAACCTCACAGAGGCAATGGCCATCTTTATTTATGGATAGGGATTTGTATTGGCAAAGGCTAATGTTACTTAATGTTTTTGTTATGAGCTGAATAATACTATACTTCATTATTACGTTAAAGAAAAAATAGCAAATATCGTCTCAGTTCTTTACTAGAAGAGTTATTTTTATAGCTACGTCGGAACCTCTGTGAGTCTAAATCGATGAAAATGTTGTTTATTTCACACTTTTCATGCAGTAATGTGACACTGAGAGCTTCAGTAATGTCGATTAAAAACTGTAAAAGAAACCTGATCATCCCGCTGGAGGAGCTGGACTGTTTCCAGTGTGTATTACAAAAAAAAACAAGAAACACACCCAATCAATTAGCTTCACATCTGTGTTTTGTCTCGACCGTCATCGGGGCAAATTCTTGCACATTTGTTGCATTTGACAGATGAGGCGACGCTGATAAGGAGAGGAGATGATGTTTATTGATTCCTGACCGGGAACTGGGTCACTGCAGCAGAACAGAGCAGGAAATAAATATTAAAAAAAAAAAAGTACAGCAGCAGAAACAGAGACACAGAGTCCTGGAGGCTCAGACAGCAACTCCAAGACACGAGACTGCACAGCGCTACGACTCTGTGCCTCGTCGTTATTGTATAATTATATCAAACCAACAGGAAGTGAGAGAGGTGCTGCAGAGTCATCTTAGATTTATTATGAAATGAGGAATAAATAGAGTTTTCTTTACATGACTATCATTAGCATTTAAAGGGGAAATCAATTTATAACATTTTTGCAACAAACAATATTTAAAGGTTAAAGCAACAGAAGAAACTCATTTACCGTCCCTGCGGGGTGATACTGTGATTGTAGCTAAAAGTCATTAGTATTTTAATGCAATTTATTGAGGTGGAGTTTACACATGAAGAGACTAAATTACACCCAGAGGCCCAAGGAGAAGATGAGATTTATTCTTGTTAATGGTTCAAACAATCCTTTTTTTTTTTTTTTTATTAAATAATTTAACTTGAACGCCCACAGATTGAATAACATGTAAGATACATAACATCTATGACTAATGTAATGTGTCATTTCACATTCTCAAAAGATGAAACGGCCGATAAGAGAGGAGCTTTAGAAACAACTCGACACTTTGTCGTCTGTCTTAGCCGGAAAACTGAAGATCTTTGTCTTTAAAACAGCTTCACAGTTACACACTTTAAAGGGGTAGTTCACCCAAAATTTAAATTTCACTCATTATCTACTCACCCTCATGTCTTCATCATTCAGTTTCAGAGTCCTCCGTGCCTTCTCTGAGTTGCAGCGGGGCTCCGTGCAGCACCATATGACGGTAGCGAACGGAGCTCGCTTTTCTTCGTCCAAAAAGACACACCAAAAAACATCCAAATACCTCCACACTGCTCGTCTGTAATGTCCCTCTTGTATTGAAGCCCCAACATAAGAAATTGTTCCGAAAAAATTAAATAAGTCTATATTTTAAGCTTGTTTGTAGCAGAAGCTCCCATGTGTTGCTCTGCTGGAATCTCGCGCAATTTGCGCAGCCGTGAACTGGGTGTCAATGCAAATCGCGCAAGATTTGCACAGAAACAAACAAACTTAAAACATAAACTTATTTAATTTTTTTCGGAACAATTTCTCATGTTGGGGCTTCAATACAAGAGGGACATTACAGACGAGCACTATGGAGGTATTTTTATGTTTTTTTGGTGTGTCTTTTTGGACGAAGAAAAGTGGTATCCATTCAGAGAAGCCATGGAGGACTCTGAAACTTCTCCCAGCCCTTAGTCGACATGAGGGTGAGTAGAAATTAGAATTTTGGGTGAACTATGCCTTTAAGCAGCAAGAAGTCTCTAAAACAGTCGGTCTCTGTGTTTCCAGAAAAAGTTGCTACAGGAGGAAATTGTCAATTTCTTGAGGACTATTTTCAGTGGCAGATTAAATCACATTTGGTTGGTTCTGGTGACCACGCATGGTGTCCTGGGTCAAAGTCTACGACCTCTCGTCTTTGCTGACGTTTTTACCTCGGATGCCTTTGGGAAACGAAGACGCCAACAGTCGGTCGCCCTCTGATTGGATGGGTCAGTCTACTTCCTGTTCACACCAACTTGCCGATGCCAAGTGTACACGAGTGATCAGGTGTGTGTCTTGTGTTTTCAGGTATTTTTGTTCAGGAACAGCATTATGAAATGGAAGTGTAGTCGTGTGTGTCCATGGTGACGATGGGACACAAACACACATTCACTGTTAAAGGTGTACAGAAATGGCCGTTTGTCCTGTTTGTCGCGCCGAGTTGTCACGAGCTGCAACACGAGTTTACCCGAGTGAGGAAAACGAATTTGATTGGTCGTTATCGAGCGGGCGGGATATTCAAAGCTTGGGGCGAGACCGAGCTCCGTGTGTGTGTGTGCGTGTCTCAGACGTTTGAATGACGGATGACGGATCCAATATCAGTGGCTGGTGAATCGTGTACAGGCTGACGTATAATCCGTGCGCCTGCATTATCCAATGCGGAAAAAAAAATACACACTTTCATCCCGGATTTACTCAAAAATAGAATTTTGCACAAAGTTTGGCCTACAACGTCTGAAAGATGAGTTATCACATTAATTTTATGACCCAAAGTGGGCTCAAATTCAATTTTCTTTTCTGTACACCTTTAAGGAAAAAAAATGTCACCGGCCTCGTCCACCTGTGAATCAGCTGTTGATCCTTTTTTTTTTTTTTCATTCTTTGTGTGAAAAGAGACGAGCGTCGTCACAAAGGAGCAGCAGCAGGATATGAAAAAACACTGAATCACATGTTGATGAGAAGCAACGGCGTCTCCGAGGTGATGAGATGTTGACAGTGTGAGAGAGAGAGAGAGAGAGAGAGAGAGAGAGAGAGAGAGAGAGGCCAGAAATAGATCTGTGAATCAACCACAGACGTTAATGGAAAGAAAGGTAGGGGAGGAGGAGAGCAGCTCTATCTATCTATCTATCTATCTATCTATCTATCTATCTATCTATCTATCTATCTATCTATCTATCTATCTATCTATCTATCCATCCATCCATCCATCCATCCATCCATCCATCCATCCATCCATCCATCCATCCATCCATCCATCCATCCATCTATCTATCCCTCTATCTATCCATCCCTCTATCCGTCTATCCATCCATCCATCCCTCTATCTGTCTATCTATCCATCCGTCCGTATATCTATCTATCTATCTATCTATCTATCTATCTATCTATCTATCTATCTATCTATCTATCTATCTATCTATCTATCTATCTATCTATCTATCCATCCATCCATCCATCCATCCATCCATCCATCCATCCATCCATCCATCCATCCATCCATCCATCCATCCATCCATCCATCCATCCATCCATCCATCCATCCATCCATCCATCCATCCATCCATCCATCCATCTAAAGCTGAGTTCAGCAGAAAGCACGGCGACCTGTAACCGAGGGCAACAGGCTGCAGCCGCCTGTTGAAGGATAATTACTGATGATTACTCACAACAGCGGCTCAGTGTGACTTCAGGCTCTGCAGCAATTTTAGGTTAAAAACTCTCAATTTGGTGTGAAACACAAAACAGATTTACGTAACACAGCGCTGAGTCAGGATGACACTGCAACTATACGTTGTTATTTATTACGTCTAATTATGTTTATCGTAGATATCTGTTTTTGTATTTCAGGTTTTAAAGTGAAGAGATCTGAGATTACTTCAGGTTGGTCACATGATCTGGCCCATTTGGAGACAGGAAGTAGTATTTGGCCTCCATTTGTGGCGCCAACATTGATGAGATTTTAAACATTTTGGGGCCGAACGTCCTGCAGAACAAAGTGACGCCAGTAAAACTGATCAATAACTTTTAATCTGAGACCAAGAGAAAGAACCTTCAGTTTCTGATTGATCTCCTTTTGATGGACCGATCGTTGCAGCTCTGATGTGAGTTGACAATTACGGTGCAGAAGATCATTAGTTCATTGATAAATGTGCTGGTGGCGCTGATGATGGTGACGATGCAGATAATCTTCTCCAAACTGTTTCTTTCCTTCAGTTTCCATCCGAGGTTTCAAACCAAGACTGAACCTTCATAAATTATAAGAAAAACCAACTTAAAGGGATAGTTCACCCAAAATTATCTACTCACCCTCATGTCAACTAAGGGCAGGGAGAAGTTTCAGAGTCCTCTGTGGCTTCTCGGAGTTACAGGGGGTCTCGGCGTAGCAGTGCATGTCCATATAACGGTTGCAAATGGATACCAACTGTCTTCGTAACAAAAAGACACACCAAAAAACATCCAAATACCTCCATGCTGCTCGTATGTAATGTCCGTCTTGTATTTAAGCCCCGAAATGCGAAATTGTCCCGAAAAAAATTAAATATGTCTATATTTCAAGCTTGTTTTGTAGCGGAAGCTTCTCGAAGCTCCTCTTCCCGGTTCGTCAAATTTGGACGAACTAGGAAGAGGAGCTTCGCAATTTCGCATTTCGGGGCTTTTTTGGTGTCTTTTTGTTACGAAGACAGTTGGTATCCATTTGCAACCGTTATATGGACATGCACTGCTACGCCGAGACCCCCTGTAACTCAGAGAAGCCACGGAGGACTCTGAAACTTCTCCCAGCCCTTAGTCGACATGAGGGTGAGTAGATAATGAAATGAAATTTCAATGTTGGGTTAACTATCCCTTTAAAGGGAGACATTTATAATAATTTGAACAGAAAAGTTGTGAGGAGCCATCAGACTGGTAGAGTCTGACATTGATCTCGACTGTGAGTTGATGATACGATGCAAATGTTTGTTGGACTCTAAACAGTTTCCTGTGTCATCAAAGCAACCAGGCTTGGACCCTCAGGAGTTGTTATGTGCAGAAAAACCAACATTATTGGTTATTAGGGACGTGTGTCCATGTTAAAGTCTAGCAACGACTTTCTGGGTCATAATCTGAACAGGAAGTCGTTTTAATGTGGAATTTCCTAGATGATTTAAAAGTGTGGTGAGTGATTTCCCGTTGTTCCTTGTCCCAGTGAAGGTTTATTGTGTCTGAGCTCAGGTGTGGTGGACGGCGGCTCGTCCAATCAGGTGCGAGCAGTGGGAGCTGTGTTTTTTTGTGAGCAGCAGGCGATGAATTCTGGGAGCATTAAAACTTGATGGGAGCGTTGACTCGTCGCCCGCGGAGACTTTAATCTAGGACACATCTCAGCGTGTGTGTGTGTGTGTGTGTGTGTGTGTGTGTGTTTATACATGTGATTCTGTCGCGCTCGTGTTTTACCGGATGGATACCAGAAACCAGAGCTGAGCGGCGACACCGTGGAGCTAAACGCCGAGTGGCAAGATGGTGGCTGCTACTGCTGCTGCTGCTGCTGCTGCTGCCACCGCTGGGCAGGAAATAAGACACCTCAGTCCACCTGGCTGAATAAAACATGAAGGAGAGGGAGGGGGAGAGGGAGGGGGAGGGAGGGAGATCGATACCTGGATGTACATAAAGAAAAGAGTGAAGAGGAGGGAGAGGAGGATGAGGAGTAACAGGGGTGAGGAGAAGAGGAGGAAGCAGAAATACAGAGATGCTCAAGTCGGTGGTCAGGGCCTTTATTTATATCACCTGCAGAAAACATATGGAAATACTTGTTTTCACAGTTCATCCCTCTGTTTTCACCTTATATTATATTCATATTTTGTTTGTTTTTATACTTTATTAAGTTTGTTTTCAACTGTTTTCCAACCCTCTGATATAGGGCTGCCCCCAAATAGTCGACCAAGCACTGGTCGACCAAAAAATCATTAGCCGACCAAAATTTCACTGGTCGATTGGCTGCAGGAAAAAAAACAAAAAAACATTTGGAGCTGTGTCTTTTCAAAATTAAGTCAAAGTCAATATGACTGAACTGTATATGAAAGGCTATAGGGCCTTTAATTTGAATGGCCAGATACAGGAAGTCGTGACATGCACGCGCTGTAATTTTTTGTGTATTCTCCGGTTTTTCCCTGTTAAAAGGGTTTTCTATGGAGTTTTTCCTCGGTCGATGTGAGGGGTCTAAGGGCAGAGGATGTTGTTATGATGCTATGTGAAGCCCTTTTAGACAAACTGTTTGTAAAAACGGGCTATACTAATAAAATTGCCTTGCCTTGCCTTTTTATTACACGGGGGTCAATTAGTCGACTAATCGTCATAAAATGACAACTATTGGTCGACCATGAAAATCTTTGGTCGGGGGCAGCCCTCCTCTGATGACCCATGGGAATGTTCCACCAAAATGGCTAAAACTGTTGGATAACAGAAACGACATAAACTGGGAATCGAACACTCTTCTCTGTGTGTGTGTGTGTCCATTGTTTGACTGCTGCATTTTATTTGAGAAACAATGAAGATAAAAGAGAGAGAGGAAGAGGAAGCAGGTTAGAGAGGAACAAAAAGGACAAAATAAAAGCACCGATGATGGATGGACCAAAAGAAAGAGGAGAGGGATGAATAATTATCTTTCAGGTTTAAATCAGCAGGAAAGATGCAAAAATAATCACGTTAAAATAAACATTACCACATCGGCTTGATTTTATTTTGAAAGGACAGATGATATTTTCTCCGCTGCTTCCCGATTAAACACGCTCCTCTCTGGTGGAAGGGACAGTGTTGTCGTGGCAACCACACACATGCCAAGAGAAAGCCACACACACAACACACACACACACACACACACACACACACACACACACACACACTGTGCTCTGGTTGGCTCACTCAATAATTGATCGGCCCTGAGGGGATGGTGATGACACGTGACGGAGGAGCGGAGCGGTTGTGTTTTATCACATTTAATGTCTGATGATGACCTTTGACCTCTGACCTCTGACCCTCTTATCTTATCCAAGTGATGGGGTTCAGTGACAGGTTAAAAGCTGGAGGTTTAAGGTTCATCGTCGCCACAGCAACAGTGTCTGACGCCTCAATGTGTGGTGCGATGCATTCTGGATAAATATCATTCTTACACTGATATAATATAAAAACGACAACATCATCCAACATTTTTTTTTGTGTGTGTTTGTTTCCATCACCCTGACCCCACGGTCGGTGCCCTTTCAAAATAAAAGCACAGTTTGGCAGCTAAAATGACATGATGGTCTGGTCGTCTCTAAAGATATTAGAGAGGTCAGAGCGTGTGTGTGTGTGTGTGAACAAAGTGCTGCACTGGTTGTAGACTATTCATCTTCTCCAACAAGAAATCGATCCACAGTAGACACTGCAAAAATGCAAAATCTTACCAAGAATATTTGTCTTATTTCTAGTCAAAACAAATCTCATTCTAGCTACTTAAAATAAGACTCATCACATTAAAAAGTAGCTTGTTTTTAGACACTTTTTACTTCTTTCAAGCAGATTTTCACTTGAAATAAGTAGAAAAATCTGATAGTGGAGCAAGTTTTTCTTTCTTATTACAAGCACAAAAAAACTTGCTTTCACTGGCAGATTTTTCTACTTATTTCAAGTGAAAATTTGTTTGAAACAAGTGAAAATGATCTAAAAACAAGTTAATTTTTAAGTGATGAGTCTTATTTTAAGTGGAAAGAGATTAGTTTTTACTAGAAATGAGACATTTTGACAAGAAATAAGACAAATATTCTTGGAAAGATTTTGAGTTTTTGCAGTGGAGGAGATAACAATCGCACGCATTTATCTCCTTTGTTTCTTTCTATGCAGATGTTTGTGTTTTCTCTCACGCTAGGAAGACACAAAGAGCATATTGCTGAGCATACTAATGCATCAACATCAATCTTCTCCCCTCCCTCCCTCCCACACTCTTTCCAGCTCCACGAACCCCGTCCAGAGCGATTGTCTATATTACGGCCTCCTTCTGTAACGCTATGTGTCTCTTTGCCGGGCGTTTTTATTGGCACATCAATCCTCAGAAATGCTGTAAAGAGAAACAGCAGTGCAGCCCCGCAGGCCTCCCGCACAAAACAAAACCCTCTCATATTCTGAATGAAGGCGCCTCTCGTCTGTCTGAGCTGAGTGTTATGAGGTCGAGCCGCCGAGCTATTAGCCGTGTAATTACTGGCTTTTTGATCCGATCTTACATACTGTGAAACAACATTGTGAGAAGTGTTTTTATTCCAATAATATTAATCCCTTCATTTATTCTTTCAAAGCTGTGTTACATAAGAGACTGTGGAGGTAATAGCAGCTGATAATAATGGTAATAATATGACATTATACTTAAGATTGGTGACTTGGTTGAGTCTTGAAAGGTAAGACTTATGATTTCCTTAAGACTTAAATGTTAGGATTTAAGACTTGCTCGAGGCATTAAGAAAGACTTGCTTTAGACTTGAAGATTAAAACTTGAGACTTTGAAGGGTACGACTTGAGACCTGCTTGAGTCTTGAAACATAGGGCTTAAAACTCGAGGGTTGAGACTGAAGATTAAGATTACTTCCTTGATTCCCAAAAGGTAAGACCTGAAAGTTAAGACTTGAGACCTGCTTGAGTCTTGAAAGGTAGGACTTGCTTAAGACTCGAGGGTTAAGACTGAAGATTATTTGAGACTTGCTTGATTCTCAAAAGGTAAGACTTGAGACTTGAGACTTGAAGGTTAAGACTCAAGACTTTCTCGAGTCTTGAGTGTTAAGACTTGAGACTCGAAGAAAAGGATTTAAGACTTTCTTGAGGCATTAAGATTAAAAGTCTCAAGACCTGCTTTAGACTTGAAGAGTAGCCTAAGACTTTTGACTTCCTTGTGGGTTAAAGGGTTGAGACTTGCTTGAATCTTGAAAGTTGGGACTTGAGACTTGCTTGATACTTGAACGTTAAGATTTGAGACTTAAATGTTAGGACTTTTGAAGATTTGTTTGAAGATCTGTTTGAAACAGACTTGTGACTTGCTTGTGGGTTGAAGGGTTAAGACTCAAGACTTGACTGTGCGACTAACTCCCAATACTGCTGTAGAATGTAATACGCCCAAAAAAATTTTTTTGTTTGTTTCTGAAGAAGCCTCATAATCAAAGTGTCTCACATCAGTTCGTCAAAAACAAACATGTTGTTTCTCCTGACATGAAAAAGTAGCAGAAAATAAATGACTTTTAGAATAATGATGTGTTTTATTGCGGCTCCTCATTCTGTCGGCGACCCCGTGGAGCTCGCCAGGGTTCCCGGGAAGCTGCTGCTCTTCAGTAGATTCGCAAACCCCGGGATTGTGTTGCTCATTACAAAGCAGTTATCTGTTATCTCCATCAGTTTGACAGGAATATTCCCTGAAAGCCCATCAAACACAAACACAAACACAGTGGTTTCACAGCCGGTGGATCGCCGCTCCAGCTGCTCTGTGCTGATGAATTGAACAGGGGCTCTCCTGACAGGGCGGAGGAGCTGGAGCTTTATGATTTGAATACAAATGAGTGGAGAAACAGACCTGGTACGTGAGTGTCTGATGGTGTTTGCTTTTTGATTCTGGTGGTTTTTCCTTCATATTTGTTTTTTACCCTCAGAAGATTTGCTCTCCGACTGAATATCTCATACCTCTGTTCTCTGCGTCTTATTTTATTTATTAATCATCAGCTGTCTGTTTCTATTTTTGATGTTCACTCGCTACATTTTCTCACCTCCTGTCACACACCACACTCCCCTTATCGGAAGTGTGTTGGTGTAGTAGCAATAGACCTGTTGCAGTATAACACTTCATCATCACACCATCTCATGACATCAAAACGCAATGACACGGCTATGAGGAAAAAGTGGAGGATATGAGTCGCACGACTTGACTCAAGCCAGACTGAAATCACAAATTTGTGGACCTAAGAATTGGAACTTTAAGGTTAAGACTTAAAACGTTCTTGAGAATTGAGAGTTAAGACTTGGGACTTTAAGGTTAGGTCTGAAACTTGCAGGTTAAGACTCAAGACTTGCTTCGGACTTGTAGATTAAGATTTAAGATGTGCTTGAGGTTTGTGGGTTGAGACTTGATACTTGCCTGAGACTGGTAGGTTAAGACTTGATGGTTAAGCCTTAAGACTTGGTTGAGGCTTGACAGTTAAAATCTACAGTTGGCAACAGTTGTTCAGTTGTATTTGCTGGAACTATCATTATATATTCTGATAATAGCACATGAAATGGGTACTTTAGGGAAAAAATCCAACTCCTTTGGCTCCACCTACAGCCTGTAATTGTATTTGCAAAAATCCATCAGTTTGGTAAAGCGAGCAGGAGTAGCTGCTTTTCAATCACCAATCACAGAACTGAACGTTGTTTCATTTCGAAATGTCCGACTAATGCCAGGCTTACACCGAACGATTCTCACAGTCCCAGACTAAAAACTGAAGTCTTTAGTAAATCTTAGGAGTTTTACTGGAGTCACAGCGCGCTCCCGTCATCTCGATTGTTAAGTTTAAGGTGGTAATCTGCGCTGTTTCATATCAGTCTTTTCCTAGCCTTGGGTTTTCGATAATAACATAAGTCCTGGAATTTCGTAGACTTAGGCCTACCAACTGTAGTTTTAAGCCTTAAAACTGGCTTGAGACTTGACGGGTAAGACTTAAGACTTATTTGGGACTTGATGGGTAAGACTTAAGACTTATTTGGGACTTGATGGGTAAGACTTAAGACTTGCTTGAGAATTGCAGGTTAAGACTCGATAGTTGCTTGAGACTTTCAGGTTTAGACATAAGAGTCAAAGGTCAGCTTAAGATAGATGGGACTTTATGTGACTTGCGCATGAGCAACTTCCACCTCTGTCTATAAGATAGAAATAGGATGTTTTACGGTGAATAATGTACAGAACACCTCGTACCTTTAGGATTGAATCCTAAATACAGCACACATTTTCTTTATGGTTCTAAACAATCATTTATGACTGAGTGAATAATTTGATCATCTCTGCGTTGATGTAACATTTATGCTTGTTAGGCTCGTGTTCACTCTGCTGTGCATCCTCGCCACTGAACAGATGGACACATTATGGGAAATGTGTTGCGTGAGATAAAGGACAAACAACCTCATTTATTTAGAGTAATTACAACAAGGTGTCACGGTGACAAATGTGGTCAGCAGAAAGCTTCGTGTTGCATCTTTAACCTTCACCCTGAGCCGCTCGGCCGATGGAGCTGAATGGAAAGAGTCAAACTTATTGACAGCAAAGTGTTTTCTCTGCTCTCTGTATTGATCCAGAGTGTCTGCACAGCCAGGACACAAACAGGACCAGCTATGGATCTCTGGCACTCGTTGCTTATTGCTTATAGACCAGCTATTGATCGGACATTGATTGTCCATTAACCCAAAGGGAACTCTCAAGGGCCCAAAAGTGATGAAAAGCCCATTTAATCTCCGGCTCGCTGGTTTATGGCCGAGACGCATTTATTTGAATTCTTGAGGAACACCTGAAGTCTGTCTATATTTACCTGTAACAATTTAGCTTTACAAACAAGTGAAAACATAGGTTGTACTTTTTATAACTCCAAATGTGAAAGTTGCAGAAAAACAACCATTTCTAATGTGAGTGTAGACATACTGTACATTTTGTCTGTTTACATGACAGTAATGTTTGACCTAAACCCATCCATCCAGTTTTGCTAACCAAACACAGCACTTCTCCCATAATCACTCGTTTTGCTTTAAATCCACATCGACAGCAGGAACTTCTTGTTTTTTTGGCCCAAAATCCAACTGTCCAACAAACTCCATTGACATTTTTCCAAATTTTGAGGGATGAGGGATCCCTCCTCTGTTGCTCACCCTGAGGTTTCTCCGATTTTTCCCTGTTAAAAGGGTTTTCTATGGAGTTTTTCCTCAGTCGATGTGAGGGTCTAAGGACAGAGGATGTTGTTACGATGCCATGTAAAGCCCTTTGAGACAAACTCTTTGTAAAAACGGGCTATACAAATAAAATGGCCTTGCCTTGCCTTATAAAATTCCAGCTTGTAAACCAACAAACAGCCCAAACTGATGTGTGGTTTATGTTTGTTCTATAAGAATTAATTGTTAAGGTTTATATTCATACTGTAAAAGCAGCTTCCAATCGGAAGAGAGACTCGGAGCCTCCTCTCTTCTGATTGGCTCCAAGTGACACCAACCTGTTGTTACTAGAGCTGCAGAGTGAAGCTTAGAGAGGAGATAGAAAACTACACTGAGATGGTTTTTAGGTCTTTGCTTTGGTAACTTGGTCTTTAATGCGATGGCACTTACTACGTCTTCTACTGCTGCTGCTGTTGTTGATGCAGAGTGTCAGTGAGGTGTTTGTTGTGTCTGAGCTGCTGGTCAGAGACTTCCTGCAGGAATCAAACCGTCGCCTCCCGAGAATGAAAATGCTTCTGCAGAGCGAAGATGAAACCTGCACGAATTACAATGCAACACGTGAAGCTGTTTACACCCTGAGGGCGTCACGTTCCTCCTCTACTTTTCCTCACCTTCTCTCGTTTTTCTCACCCCTCTCCTTCATTTTCTCTCTAATTTACTTTGCTCAGTTTCACACTCCCACCTCCTTTCTTTTCTGCTTTTTATTCTCTTCTCTTCTGTCTTCTTTGCCCTTTTCTCCCCTTTGTTTTCTCCTTCTCTTGTTCCTCTTCACCGTCACCGTCCTGATCTTTATCTTTATCCTGCTTCCTGTCTATCTTACAATCGCTCTCAGATCAAGATGACTCTGTTTGATCCACTCGAACGCAGCGTAGATCCTGATCACGACTCTGTGGAGGTTTCAGCGTCAGATTTTCTGAGCTGTTCTAGGTGACAAAGACGTTATTGTCCTCAGACGACCTGGCAACATATTTAGGTAACTGCCTCACATAACCATGACAACAAAGATCATCAAGTGTAGAGGAAGTACTTGCTTTTAAATCGTGATCTCTTCATAACTCCAACCAAACCATGACATAGCTGTTGAGTTGTGAGTTTAGAAAGTCGACCTCTGGAGTTGTTTAGGTTGGAGGACGTGTGGTTTAAAGGGATAGTTCACCCAAAATTCAAATTTCACTCATTATCTACTCACCCTCATGTCAACTAAGAGCTGTGAGTCCTCCGTGGCTTCTCTGAGTTACAGCGGGACTCCGTGCAACAGTATTTGTCCATATAATGGTTGTGAATGGATACCACTTTTCTTCTTCCAAAAAGACACACCAAAAAACATCCAAATACCTCCATAGTGCTCGTCTGTAATGTCCCTCTTGTATTGAAGCCCCGACATGAGAAATTGTTCCGCCGGTCAGTGCAAATCACACGAGATTTCCACTGACACAGGAAGAGCAGTGAACCGAGACACTGGGAGCTTCCGCTACAAACAAGCTTCAAACATAGACTTATTGAATTTTTTTCGGAACAATTTCTCATGTCGGGGCTTCAATACAAGAGGGACATTACAGACGAGCACTATGGAGGTATTTGGATGTTATTTGGTGTGTCTTTTTGGACGAAAAGTGGTATCCATTCACAACCATTATATGGATAAATACTGCTGCACCGAGCCCCGCTGTAACTCAGAGAAGCCACGGAGGACTCTGAAACTTCTCCCAGCCCTTAGTCCACATGAGGGTGAGTAGATAATGAGTGAAATTTGAATTTTGGGTGAACTATCCCTTTAACACGAGGTAGAAACAGCTTTCAGTTCTCAATATTCGTCTTCAAACAGGAGTGTCCCTTGTTTTTCCACCGTCTCCTTTTTTCTGTCGGTCCCTCTCACTTTATTCTTCTCAGCCCGCCGTGTCTCCGTAGATGTGCTCCTACATCTTCAGACTGATCCGAGGCCCTAACGTGTCACCGAATATCAGAAAAGCCATCGCTTCGCTCTCTTTTCCCAGTTCGCAGTCTTTCAGTCTGATTTGCTGCAGGTCTGTCAAATAAACCTCCAACTCTTGTCTGCGCCTGGTAATTAAGTGGCTGCCGAGTCTCACATCTTTCTCTCCGAGGACGAACTTGTGAGGAGGCCAATTATTATTCGTCGGCTAGAAAAGAGAGAAAAAAAATGTCCGTTTGGGTTTTTCACCTCGGTTTCTGTCTGTTGAGTAGTTTCCCTGAATGTTCACCGAGTCCTGTGAACCCGGTGATGTAACGTCCCTGCAGCTGTGGACGGGCTCTAATGTAAAAGGTCTGACACTTCTGGCTGTGAACATAACGGGTCGGGTCGGAGCTGTAATCCTGCAGCTGCCACCGCACAATTATCTGCATCGGTTAAACTCACCTCACCTCCGTGCACAAGGTGATGAAACCCGAACGCAACAGCAGCAGCAGAGTCGCCGACAGCTGAGCCTCCTCCACTGTACTCAACTGTAAAAGCTGATTTTCATGATGATTGCACAGTCAACAGTCGACCGCAGAAAAAAGAGCTTGCAACCTCCAATAAACCAGCGAAGAAGAAGAATTAAACATAAGAACACACTTGCTCATATGTGTCAGAATATAATAAGTTGTGTCATGTTTTCATGTCTCTAATACACATCTAAACATTCATTTAATTTCTATATATAAACTTTACATACATATAAAATAAGAATATATATGTCATATATGTAAGAATTATTTATGAAGCCTATTATAAAACATGTATTTTTCATAAATGTGACATATATACCTAACACAAGTTACATGTAGTCTAATATTCACATATATCACTAATATGTGTACAGTGTATGTGTCAAATCTCCTGTAGTTAACACGCATATATTATAGGTTTATATTATACACATGGTACGTACACATATATATAGTCATCAATATTTGTTAATATAAATACAGATATGTATGTTTAAAAAACATATGGCTAACATTTTGTTTTGATAAATTTGCATAAAACACATTTTACATTGGCTATATCATAAAATCATATCCTCACATATCTAGTGCATGGATGTATATAGTATATGTGATAATAACATGTGAAATATATGGCAACATCTGTAATATACTGTATAAACCACCCCATAATGTGCTTTTACGTATATTATGGGATGTATTGGCTCTGGTCTGAGTCTTCCTCTCCGTCCCTCTGTCCTCTCCTCCTGTATTGACGTCCTGTCTCCTTGAAGAATAACTACTTACTTGCGCTCGTTCTAACTGGGTTTTTCTGGCTCTTTGTTTTTGTGTCTCTGTCTCTGTAAATGTTCTTTTGTCTCTAAACTAAACTTTTCAACTTCGATGAACATCAAAACAAAAAGAATCTAAAGACACCTGAATAAAATGTCACTCCTGCAGTTTTAGTTTGTTTTAGCACTTTTTCCCCTCTATAAAACAGACGTATTACTCTTCAGATAAATATCCTGAGCCAGTCATCAATCCAGGCTTTTATCCGACTTACAGTCCAACATGGCGTCTGAGTGTTTTGGCAGCCGTTCAGACTGATAGATGAACCGTCTGCCGCTGCCAGCTTCTCCTCTCCGGCTCCCATTTCTCCCCCTCTGATTGGCTAATTCTCCTCCACAACAAGATTAATGTCGGCCGGAGAGGAGGAGGTCTATCTGCTGCATCTGCTGTCAGGGCGCCGCGACCTCTGACCTCCTCAATGTCAGCCCCTTGTACAGAGCAGCGCACATTTAATTAGGCCTTTTTTCTCTCTCTGTGGAAGTGACTCAGCAAAACGAGATGAAGGAAGGAAAGAAAGAAAGGAGGGAGGAGAGGGAGAAGTGAAGAAGTGGGAGCAGGAAAAAAAGAAAGTGATGATGAAGAAGAGGAGGAGGAGGAGGAGGTGGAGATGTAGAACAGATGGAGCCTCAGTATAAAACATACATCCTTACATCATACATATGTTCACAACTTATATGAAATACTAATTGAAACATTTACACATTTATTTGGTATTAGATGTTGTAACCATATGTGTTACTGACATTTAAAGCAACATATATACAGTACATATGAATTATATTTGCTTATATATGTCTTTCTGTTTTTTATTCATTTATTTTTTTACATATCAATCTGCACAAATAGAGCACATTTCATAAAAGACGCTGTATCTCCTTTTCTAGAAAAAAAGCAGGGATTTTGGTGAAACCCAGCCATGTTTAGCTTGAGTTTTCTCAGGAACGGAGGCACGTAGAAACAAACGGTTTGTGGCCATTTGAAGCAGAAAGTTTCACCTTTCAAATGAGCCACAGTATGTGTTGGTGGCAATAATATAAAATACACTGTGGCTCTACAAAAATCATCAAAAATGGTCTAAATTGCCGGTACACTTGACTAAAACTTTGGAAAGGAGCGCGGCACTCAATGAGTTAAATATCCACAAATATCGACTGGCTTTGGGATGGATATATATACATATATATTTATCTTAGCACATATACATGCATATTTGAATAGACCAGAAATATATATAAAAGTTTTCCAATTTGTGCTAGGTTTAAAATATTATATAGTATGTTTTAATTGTAGATGTGTTGATTTATTGGTCTCAAGATTGGGGAATTTGCAGTATCGCAGCAAAGTGAACTCAATGATTATAAAAAAAATAATAAAGACGAATAGAATACAAAATAAAAGCAATAAAAAAAACTGCATTCTTCGACCCATGTCTGAGCTTTTATGCCACTAAAACTTAATATTACATCTTGTCTATGGGAAGGTGTCGGCACAGCGCCACCTACAGGCCGACTGTGCAGCCGCTTTCATCACAAGGAAGGAATCTTTATTTAAAAATGTCATGATCATTCTTTTTTATTTAATTTCTCAATTAAAGGTTAACACGCAGCTATATAAAGAAATACAAAATATCACGTCGTATAGTTCAAACATGACAAAATGTTTCACAATAAAAGACCAAAGACGTCGGAGCTGAAGCAGAAATAACGTGTGAAGGAGCGCTGAGACGGTTACGTAACAGTGTGTCAGTACACCTCTCTGCAACCAGACTCACACACCAGCCTGCGTGTGTGTGTGTGTGTGTGTGTGTGTGTTTTCTTGGAAACATGAGAGGACCCAGTCAGATCACTGTCTCCATGGCAACTGCATCTTCTTCCTCATCTGTCTGTCCTTCTCACTGTCTTTCCCCCTGCTCTGGTTTTGTGTTTTGTTTTGTTGTTGTGTTGTGTTGTTATCACGGAGGAAAACGGAGACACAACAATTCATAAAAAATGAACACAAAGACCAAGAGACACAAAACAAACACAAAGAGACACACATGACTGAAAAATAAACTCAAAACAACAACACAAAGACTCAAAACAATAATACAAGATACAAAAAACACAAAACACTCATAATAAAACAATCATCAAGAGAGAAATTTAAACTAAAAACTGTAACGACAGTAAAGAGACACAACTGACGACAACAACGACACAGTTTGACGTCCCTGTGTGTGTGTGTGTGTGTGTGTGTGTGTGTGTGTGTGTGTGTGTGTGTGTGTGTGTGTGTGTGTGTGTGTGTGTGTGTGTGTGTGTGTGTGTGTTCGCCTGTCTGAGCTCATGACGTCTCTATAACTGTAACTCTCCTCGACTCTCGTAGTCGCTGTCAGCTCAGCGCCTTTGATCAAAGCATGTAACTGTAACACACAGACACACACACACACTCAGCTGCTCAGGTGTGTAACATAAACTCATGTATTTACCTTTCATGTTGCAAGGTTAAGTTTAGTTTGATGTCGAACATGTGCGACATCTGCTACACACACACACACACACACAGATACTTACAGTTTCATCTTTTCTCATCGTCTAGAGTCACTGTGATTCTCATGTTGTAGCTGCAGGTTTTAACTCATTACTACAGTTAGTTTGATCCAGGACCAGCAGGGTTCCTACGCAGGTCTGGGAAGTATGGAAAAGGGAAACTATTGTATGGAAATACTGTATATTTATCTTAATATATCTGTGTTTGGTCTTATCTTAAAGGGATAGTTCAACATTTTGGCAAATTGGCCCATTGCCATAACCGCTATAGTCATAGCAGTAGGTTCGTTACCTTTATTTGCAGCAGGCTGCTCAGAGCTACGCTATGGTGGCTGAAGGAATTTCTTGGTTTCCCTCATCAAATACAAAATAGGGTTTTTGTCCGCTTTCGTGGACAAGTTGTGACCTGCACATTCACCACGCTATGAGATAATAATGGAACGTTATGAAACGGAGCCGTTTTCGAGGTAAATACAGAGACTGCTTGATGAAAAACTGTCCCTGAAGGCAACGCGCATCAGCTGTTTTGCATGAATTTCCCTCTAAAACAACTCTGTCTGGTAACGTTGTGTTATTATCTCATAGCGTGGTGAATGTGCAGGTCACCAACTTGTCCACCAGAGCGTTGTGGAGTTGTTGGATTGTGTATTTGATGAGGGAAACCAGGAAATCCCATGAGCCTCTGTAGCGTAGCTCTGAGCAGCTCACGGCTCTGCTCCGCCGTTCTAAAAATAGCTTGCACCGACAATTAAAGGTAACGATACTACCCCCAAAACTATAGGAATTATGGGCCAATTTGCCAAAATGTTGAACTATCCCTTTAATACAAATCTGTGTTTGGTCTTATCTGAAGTTATTTGGGTTAATTATTTTGTATGCACTATTGTACCTAGCTACAATCACCTGGAAATTATTTGGTGGCATAATGGCATACAAATTCAGAATAATGAAAACAAACGATTAATTGCACAATTTATTTACATGACACACATCTAGTTACTCAAATGTTACAAATTATTTGAATTTTTTTTACAGAGAAGTCTGGAAATTAAAGTGGAAAAAGTATGGAGTTTAGACATTTCAAATGTGTAGGAGCCCTGCCAGTGGTTTCTAACATAGAGGTTGAGGCCCTACAGTAAATCTGACTGGTTGTGTGATGATTCAAGGGAGAAAAAAGAGGAAAAAACCAGAGCTGTGATTCACACTTTTGTTTTCATTGGTTGGATTTTTCTGTCATTATTGGATTAATTCTACCCGACTGAATCTAAACGACTCTAAACACATGACTCACAGTGAGATGAACAGATTCTTTAAAACCGGGTCGTGATGCAATAAAACTGATGTTGATGTGATTTGTCAAATGTTTATTTTATAAGCTCAAGTCTAAACAGCAACGGTGAGTTTACACAGCTGCAGCGTTTGTGTTGAATTATTCATGCACCTGCAGCAAACTGGACTTTTCCCATGAACCTCAGACACCGCGCTGTCCTGTTGGTGCTGCGTGATGCATTAATGCATGTTCAACCGTCTATACCGCATCATGTGTGTGTGTGTGTGTGTGTGTGTGTGTGTGTGTGTGTGTGTGTGTTATGCGTGGGTGGGCGATGTGAGTCACGATTGTGGAAAATCCCACTCTCCTCCCTCTCCTCCTCCCTCTCCTCCTCCTTCCCTGAGACTCTGCGGCACTTCCTGCGACCACGGCGACGACGACGACGGACGTATCAGATGTACTAGAGGTGGTCATGGCAACACGCAGGTGTATGATGAACCTGAGGCGTTCCACTTGTTCCATTCATCTTCTCTCCAAAGGGTGAATGAATGTGGTGATGATTGGTGATTGGTCATGGAGGCTGGGTTTTCCAGAAACTGACGCCTGCTGTGGTCAGTTTGTTCATCAAACAAAGATGGACGTCACACACCGGTTTCTAAAAACTAAAACTCAAAACAAGAACAACTACGACACAAAACAGAGACTGTAAACAAGTTTGGATGAAGCCTCAGTGATCTCACCCACAGGTTTCTAAGAATGAACTCAAAATAACAATAAAAAAGGTATAAAACATTTTTTTTAAAGGCTAAAACCAACAACTAAAGGTTAAAAACAAGACAAAAAACAACAAAAAGACTCAAAATGATGACAACCAAGTCACGAAACAGAGATTGTTAACAAAAACTGACGTTACCTTACGTTTTTGAAGAGCGGGCTGCTCTACTATCGCCATCTTGGCAACGTCTGACTCCGCTCCCTAACTCCAAGTAAATCTCAACCACCTGTCACTCCAATAGACCACACCCCACAGTTATGCAACATTTACAGGGTTTCCGTGGGTCATTAAAAAGCATTAAAAATAAAATGTGCTAAAATGAACGCCTTAAATGGCATTAAAAAGCATTAAATTTGATTCTCGGACGCGTTAAATACATATATGTTTTTAACTTTTGATGAAAAAACAATATTACCAATTTAGTCTTAGTATATAAACCTTGATTTTGCACGGAAAGTATGCAGACCCAAGTATTTGGGTGTGTAGGTAAGTATACGTACGCACACTTATGGTAGGCATGGGCATTTAAAATGTTTGAAATGGCATTAAAAAGGGAATTAAAAAGCATACAAATTTGATTTTCTGGCATGGCTGTAGAAACCCTGATTTATTTCTGCTGTAAAGTCATGAAGACATTTTAACATGGGAGTCTATGGGGACTGACTTCCTGTTGGAGACTCACTCTAGTGGCCAGGAGAGGAACTGCAGCTTTCATATTCATAATAAACTCATTAACTTTTTCTAAAGCAATAACGGAAAAAGACGCTGAGCGGTTCTTTGAGTCGTGAACACAGACTCTGCTTGTGTTCAGTCTATTAAACAACTGAAGAGCCTCTTGTCCCTTGATAAAGGATGAAGAGGCTGTTGAAGAATTCGAGCTGCTCGTTTGCTGCCTCCAGAAACACATGAATAAAGCGTTATTGACTCCCTTTAATATATTTTAATGACCCGAACAATAAAACGGAGGAATTAAAGTTTCGACTCACACGGAGCAGCCTTAAAGGGATAGTTCAACATTTTGGCAAATTGGCCCATTGCCATAATCGCTATAGTCATAGCAGTAGGTTCGTTACCTTTATTTGTCGGTGTAAGCTATTTTTAGAACGGAGGAGCGGAGCGGCAGGCTGTTCAGAGCTACACTATGGAGGCTAATGGAATTTCTTGGTTTCCCTCATCAAACTCATCAAATACAAAATCCCAAAACTCCAAAACGCTTTCGTGGACAAGTTGTGAGCTGCACATTCACCACGCTATGAGATAATAATGGAACGTTACAAAACGGAGCCGTTTTCGAGGTAAATACAGAGTCTGCTTGCTGAAAAACTGTCCCTGAACGCAACGCGCATCAGCGGTTTTGCATGAATTTCCCTCTAAAACAACTCTGTCTCGTAACGTTCTATTATTATCTCATAGCGTGGTGAATGTGCAGGTCACAACTTGTCCACGAAAGCGTTTTGGGATTTTGTATTTGATGAGTTTGATGAGGGAAACCAAGAAATTCCATTAGCCTCCATAGTGTAGCTCTGAACAGCCTGCCGCTCCGCTCCTCCGTTCTAAAAATAGCTTACACCGACAAATAAAGGTAACGAACCTACTGCTATGACTATAGGGATTATGGCAATGGGCCAATTTGCCAAAATGTTGAACTATCCCTTTAACTTTCACAGCCGGTATCAGTCGTCAAAGAAAACGCCGCCACTACAAACTGTCTTTGTGATGTCTGTCGCTTCCTGCTGCTTCTTTTATTTGATGCACTGTCCCTTATTTGCTCCTCTTGCTTCGCTCTCTACTCTACTTTCATCTCACAGCAGGAATCGCAGCCTCCTCTCCATTACGTCTTTGAAAGCGCCCGGCCTTTCGTCTCTCTGGGTGGGCCGCTGCAGATAACAAAGTCCTCCAGAACAGAAAGTCCTGACTGTGTATCGGCCTTTTTCTCTCTCTGTGTCATTACAGAAAGTCAGCGAGAAGGTCGGAGGGGCGGAAGGAACCAAGTTAGACGATGACTTCAAAGAAATGGAAAAGGTAAACAAACCCACGGTCACATTTCTGTTTTGTACAGTAATAAAACCTCTGTTAATGTATTTACAGTCCTGATGAGCCAATAAAACCTTATTAGATTACCCTAGTTGACTTTTCAAACTTTTAAATTAAATTTAAACGAAATTATTAAATTTAATTTAAAGGGATAGTTCACCCAAAATTCAAATTTCACTCATTATCTACTCACCCTCATGTTGACTAAGGGCTGGGAGAATTTATTTGTCCATATAATGGTTGTGAATGGTGCTCACTTTTCTTCGTCCAAAAAGACACACCAAAAAACATCCAAATACCTCTATAGTGCTCGTATGTAATGTCCCTCTTGTATTCAAGCCCCGACATGAGAAATTGTTCTGCCGGTCAGTGCAAATCACGCAAGATTTGCACTGACACAGGAAGAGCAGTGAACCGAGACACTGGGAGCTTCTGCTACAAACAAGCTTAAAATATAGACTTATTTAATTTTTTTCGGAACAATTTCTCATGTCGGGGCTTCAATACAAGAGGGACATTACAGACGAGCAGTATGGAGGTATTTGGATGTTTTTTGGTGTGTCTTTTTGGACAAAGAAAAGTGAGCTCCATTCACAACCATTATATGGACAAATACTGCTGCGCAGACCCCCCGTAACTCAGAGAAGCCACGGAGGACTCTGAAACTTCTCCCAGCCCTTAGTTGACATGAGGGTGAGTAGATAATGAGTGTAATTTGAATTTTGGCTGAACTATCCCTTTAAGTAGTTTTGTTTTCATGGGGTTTAGCTCCTTCACAATAAAAGCCCTAAATGAATGCTGTAGGTCACGTTGGATGAGTTTCATGAGGACTGACAATAGCTAACAGTTGAACAACAATTAAACACAGGGTTTTTTTTTTAGCTGTCGAATTCAATTACAGTTTGTTAGCTTCGCTGAGCCTGAAGATATTTCTGCACATAACCTCCAGTAGAAGAGCAAGTTGACATTGTTTTCAGTTAACGAGCTTTAGAGATGCTGGTCAGTGGTTTTTGTCAAGGATCCAGACTGTAGCCTCGTGTATTTTTGCTCTGCAGAAGGTGGACATCACCAGCAGAGCAGTGTTGGACATCATGACCAGAACCACAGAATACCTACAGCCCAATCCAGGTAGGAAACACACAGTCGTACGCAGTAGCAAAAAAAAAAAACCAATATCAGCATCTAAGTCGTTGCTTGTTTTGCTTCTTTGCAGCCTCCAGAGCCAAGCTGAGTATGATCAACACCATGTCAAAGATCCGGGGGCAGGATAAGGGGCCGGGTTACCCACAGGCTGAGACCGTCCTGGGTGACGCCATGTTGAAGTTCGGACGGGAGTTAGGGGAGGAGTCCTGCTTCGGTAAGTAGGAATCTACACGTTTGTTTTCATTCATTCCTTTCCTCTTACCTCTTTCACTCTTTCTTTATCTCTCTATCCATTACCTGATGAAGGTCCTAGTAACATCGTAACTCTCAGGGGTGGAAGAAAAAATCGATTCACATATTTTTTTTGACGATTTTTAAATCGATTTCTTTTTTCAAAAATCAATTTTTTTTTATTTATTTTTTTTTAAGATTTTTTTTTTTATTTTTTTATTTTTATTGTGCAATGTGCATTTGTTCGCCTTTTTTTACATACAGAGAATCCAGGGTTTAAGTTCACTTTATAATGGAGTAAGTTAATGTATAGGCTCCTACAGTGTTTGTGTGCAGATAAATGTTAAAATGTATAATAACCTTAATAACTGACTTACATGTGATGTGTATTTTTGGGGGAAATATGGTTCCCGGAATAGTCTGTAGACAATCATAATCATTCAACTGTTTCGTTGGTGTTAAAAATGCAGACTAAAAATCGAGAAAATCGGCAATGTCGTAGAATCGCAATTTGAATCGAATCGGCATCCAAAAAATCGTAGAAAAATCGAATCGGGAGAAAAGCGAATCGTCCCAGCCCTAGTAACTCTTATTAAAACCATATGCAAGTTAGACAGTGTGCTGGAGTTTTCCTCTGTTCTGGTCCTCTCCTACGCACCTGTCTGCTTCTGTAGGTGTGCATACGTTTTTAGTGTTTGACTCTTTCTCTATCTGCCATCCCGTCCTTCCAGGCCTGGCGATGATGGACGCTGGCGAGGCGATGAAGGAGCTCGGCGAGGTGAAGGACGCTCTGGACATGGAGGTCAAACAGAACTTCATCGACCCTCTGCAGAACCTCCACGACAAAGACCTCAAAGAAATACAGGTGAACGACTAAACCCAACGTTGTTCCCCAGTCAGAGGGCTTCAGAGAAAGGGCTTGTTTGATACTAATACTCTACTAATGCCATCGAGTAGTTGCATGGCTCAAACGCTGCTCTCCAAAGTGATTTATATTCCATCCTCGTCCTCCTCTGCAGCACCATTTGAAGAAGATGGAGGGCCGCCGTCTGGACTTCGACTACAAGAAGAAGCGTCAGGGGAAAGTCCAGGACGATGAAATCAAACAGGCGCTGGAGAAGTTTGACGAGAGCAAAGAGATCGCAGAGCAGAGCATGTTCAACCTGCTGGAGAGCGACGTAAGGACAATCTGATCTCTTGTGTTGTAAAGAATTATAAATAACGTTAAAGTTAAAGGGACAACGAGGAGTTTCTATTTGGTTATAAAAAAGTCTCACGTTAATGTGGATGAATCTACGTTACCCACACTTGTTAATGGGCCCATTTTCGATAAATATATCGTTTTGTCTCTATCGTTATTTTGTTATTATTAGTGGTGGCAGAAATGCTGGGCGAGCCGACCAGCGTTTCTTTACTTTCGGTTTCGTGGCGAGTCATGAGAATAACGCCGCCGAATTGCCGTTTATGGTCGGAACTACGACGGTATGTGAACCTCTTTGAACCTCTGACTTTAATTCTTGATGAATGAAAACATGAGTCTGTCTTGCGCCGGTCAAAGAATTTCACGGTGCGCGGAGGCTCATAAATGTAGTGTGAAAACACTTCGCTTTTCCAAAACTCCTCGTTGTCCCTTTAAACAATAAAAAACACTTAGTGTATGAAAACAGAATATTAAAACAGAAAGTCAAGTCAGTTTTTATTTATATAGAGCCAATTCACATCACAAATAAAAATAAATTTTAAAAAATATTTCCAAAATAAAAGCTCAAAGGAATACTTGTACTGTTGCTATAGGAGTGTGTGTGTTCGAAACTGCCATGGAAAAACAAAGGGCAGCAATCCTGTGCCATGCTGGGCCGGGGTCTGGCTCGGATACACAACAAGGCTCATGCAGTCATAAAAATGTGTGTGTGTGTGTGTGTGTGTGTGTGTGTGTGTGTGTGTGTGTGTGTGTGTGTGTGTGTGTGTGTGTGTGTGTGTGTGTGTGTGTGTGTGTGTGTTGCAGATCGAGCAGGTGAGCCAGCTGGCAGCGCTGGTCCAAGCTCAGTTGGAGTACCACAGCCGCGCTGCTGAAATCCTCCAACAGCTCTCCAGCAAGATGGAGGACAGGTATTGATTTATCCGCCCACCGGTGATAAAAATAAACCTGTGGAAATAGATCTGTGTGATTTGATAAACCCTTTTTTTTTTTATATAACTACGTCTGGCCTTTATCCAGGATAAAAGAAGTGTCCAGTAAACCAAGGAAGGAGTACACTCCCAAACCCCGGATGACCCTGGAGCTGCTTCCCCCCAGCGAGAGCCACAACGGGGGGATCCACTCCGCCAAATCCCCTGGAAGATCACCAGGTAGAGGGAGTTCATCTAACTCTTCTATACAACAACATTGGGACAATAATGGTCCAACCCAACACAGGGTAGTCATAGTGCAAGACGAACTGCACAGAACTTGAACTCAGCATAATGTACCTTCTCACCTGAAGAGACCGTTACTCTATAATGTAAACACTGATCCAAGCTAGTTTCTGGTGCACTGTCTCTTGGTGTTTATCAATAACTCTAGTATCACAGTAGATGTTTGAAGGCGTCTGATCACAATTGTAAAAGGAATTGAGGAGTCCTTAAAGGGATAGTTAAACATTCTGGCAAATTGGCCCATTGCCATAATCCCTATAGTCATAGCAGCAGGTTCGTTACCTTTAATTGACCTATGGCTAAGCCACGCCCCCAAACACGATGAGCCAATCACAGTGCGCATAGCTAGCCCATACACTCGGACATTCTCTGCTTCCACGTCCATTGAAATGCATTGCAGTTAGTCAGATTTCATTCGTTTTTATATGTTTTTTCTTGACATTTTAAGTTTAAAATGGTCAAACGGTGTTCATGGGGTACATGCAACTTCCACACTAGGTATCCCGAGAGGCTGGCCGACTGGGTGGATTTTTTTAACCCTTTCCCAAGCCACATCTCAACCAAGAGAAGTGTCTCTGGATAAAGTTATGCAGTAAGTTAGACCACAACACCAACTAAACGTGGATAAACTTAACAAGGATGTCTACATCTGTTCTAAGTTAAGTCAACAACGTATTTGAGGCAACATATTGTGAGAGATGTTTGGATGTTAGCCAGCATCACAACTAAGCATAAAGCCCGCTAGCTTAATGCTAACGTATAATGCAAAACTCCATAGACAGGCTAACAGAAGTTAGCCCGTCGCTATCGGCGTTTCGCGGCAAACGGCAGCCATAGCAGTAAAGTTAAGTTAAGTTTTGGTGACTTCGAGATGATATTTAATCTTTCTGTCTCCAAAAACCATCAATTGCCTCCTGTGAAATGTCTCCTACTGTGACAGTTTCCATAGCGCCTGTCACTGAATGTTGACTGTTTGTCCGAGTGAGTGGAGGGGGCGGGGCTTAGCCATAGGTCAATTGTCGGTGCAAGCTATTTTTAGAACGGCGGAGCAGAGCGGCGAGCTGCTCAGAGCTACGCTACGGAGGCTCATGGGATTTCTTGGTTTCCCTCATCAAACTCATCAAATACACAATCCAACAACTCCAAAACGCTCTGGTGGACAAGTTGTGACCTGCACATTCACCACACTATGAGATAATAACACAACGTCACCAGACAGAGTTGTTGTAGAGGTAAATTCATGCAAAACCGCTGATGCGCGTTGCCTTCAGGGACAGTTTTTCATCAAGCAGTCTCTGTATTTACCTCTAAAACAACTCTGTCTGGTAACGTTGTGTTATTATCTCATAGCGTGGTGAATGTGCAGGTCACAACTTGTCCACTAGAGCGTTTTGGAGTTGTTGGATTGTGTATTTGATGAGTTTGATAAAGGGAAACCAAGAAATCCCATTAGCCTCCGTAGCGTAGCTCTGAGCAGCTCACGGCTCTGCTCCGCCGTTCTAAAAACAGCTTGCACTGACAATGAAAGGTAACGAACCCAAAAGTGGTTGTTGCAGTTGACGTACAATTCTTCTGACTCTACCTGTCTTATGCTCTCCTGTCCTAGCTCCCATGGACCAGCCCTGTTGCAGAGCGCTGTACGACTTTGAGCCAGAGAACGAGGGCGAGCTCGGCTTCAAGGAGGGCGACGTCATCACCCTGACCAATCAGATCGACGACAACTGGTACGAGGGCATGATCAACGGCCAGTCGGGCTTCTTCCCCATCAACTACGTGGATATCCTGGTGCCGCTCCCTCATTAGGTCCCGCCAATGACCTTAACCCTTTTCCCCCTCGACCAATCAAGACACCCCGAAAACAGCCTGTATTTGCATAAAAAAAACAAAACCACGCCCTCCTTCTACTTCTTCTGTGCTTCTGTGCCATTCTGCTTTCACGAAAATGGAGCGAACTGAGGGAGGAGCCGGAGTCGAGGCAGTGGGACATCGACCGGAGAAGAAGAAGAGACGGGAGAGGAGGATTTTTTGTACGATAAATGCAGAAGAGTGGGAGAAGAGCGGGATTGAAAGGAAAGAGACGAGAAGACGAAGAGATGATGATCTTCTACTACGGCGCGGTGCTCGGCCAGGCAGCACCGAGGCTTCGGAGACGAATTGCGAATAAGGCACGGTGTTTATGTACGTGCATGTATGTGTCTGTATGTGCGTTTTGACCTGGTCCTACTCTATTATGATGATCAAGCCAGCACAAGTACCTTCTTGTCAGTTAAAACGGCCTGACAGCTTTTTGTGATACTGTCTTCTTCCTATCTTCTTACTTTTCTCACCGACTGTCTTTCTCTTGGAGTAATTCTGTCTTTTCTACCTAGACTTTGCCTTCTTGTGCTTTTCAACAGCCCTAGATTTCTCAGCAACTGTCACAGTCTTCCCCTCCCTCCTTCCTTCCTTCCTTTCTGTCTTTCTTTCTTTCTCTCTCAGCTAGCACTGCCTTTCAGCATGGCTCCATACTGTATACAGACCACTTAACCATGATCCAGAGCTGTAGAAGGTCATCAGATCCTTCTGTTAGAGTATATCAAGCACTTCTTCTAACATCCTCTGCCTCTCTGTAGTCTGCGTAGAGTCTCAGCTCAGTGGCTGTTTGCATGAACCAGCCAAACAAAAATTTCAGCAATGGCTTAAAATGTAGTTTTTCGGGAGTGCATCTTTTGAATAAAGCCGTATGTGCAATAAGACAAAGAAGAAAATACTTGATGCCCATTTTGATGCCCATTTATCCATCAATGGGAGTTTTAGCAGGTGTTAGAGGTTTGAGGGCCATTCAGCATGTCAATAAACATGTCAGCGAAGGAGACTCTGGGTTAGATGATACACTTGACAGCAGCGATACGCTCACACAACCAGCACAGGCCAGTTTTACCAAACAGAGCGTTTCTTCAGGTTGGCAATTTGATGAGCCTTGACTCGATAAGGTATTCACAGAGGAAAAGATGCTTGTTTTATCTCTTTGTGTGATCCTAAGTTACCCCTTCACAGTGTTTTTTGTGTACTGTGTGGAGTAGATGCTTGCTGACTTGTCTTATCTGTGACTTTTGCATGCAGGACTGTGTGAACAGTGGTAGCCATCCTTAAACTCCCAAACACAAGCATAAAAGAGAGACAAGTTTCAGCTCTGTTTAGGTTCACCAAGTTGCTAAACAGGGAAAACCCCAAAAAATGAGATGACCCACCACTCATGTCCAACAGTCAAATGAGAATGTTCTAGAATCTATTGTCTCAAAATTACATCCGTTACAACATTGGGCGCTGTGGAAAACCGAGGTTTCTATAATGTTTTAGATGTTTTGAATATTCCAGAAAACGTTCTACAGGTCTCAGAACATCTGTACCTAGCATTGAGACCTGCAAATATACAACTTTTGACAGGTCCATGGAGCGATCTAGTAGAAACATTTTGAACATTCCGGAACCTTGGCAAAGATTGAGGCTCTTTTTTTGAACATTCCGGAACCTTGGCAAGATTGGGGTTCTTTTTTGAACATTCTGGAACCTTGGCATAATTAAGGCTCTTTTTTGAACATTCCGGAACCTTAGCGAGACTGAGGCAGTTTTTTTTAACATTCTTGGACTGTCTGAGACTGTTTTGGACGTAATGAACATACTACAACAATCAGGAGAGCTCACAACTTTGTGAAAATGTCAGAAGTTTACACAGGATTCAGAACCCTCAGTATATGCTGTTGTAGTTGTCCCTAACCCTACCCCTAACCCCTGTAAACAGTCATTAAGATTACATTTGAATATCCCAACCTGAGCCTATCAGGTCAGTAGGCAGTCAGTATTCATGTTAACAATTAGCCGTGCTAGTTCTCTTGAATGTGCGTGACACTTAGCATAAAGAGGGACTCGACATCTCACAACCGACCTTTGTATTTTAGTATTCTCTGTGAGGCAGCATTGAGGAGCTCACTCTGAGACCATATGAAAAACCTTTATGTTATTCACAGCTATAGGCTTTTTAATAATGTACAAATGTTACATACAGTGACAGAACTACCTTTTACAGACCAGACACCACTTACAGTACCATCAGCTCATGTAAAAACGCTGGTTAAACCAAAGTTGCGGGGTCTTGCCTTTAATGGCAGCAGAACATTTTTTTAATAGAATGTTACTGTTCTTTCTCACAGCTACACAGGCTGAAGGATGCAGTTTTAGCACTTGTTCACTTTTACTAGCACAAGTTTTCGTTCAAAATTAGACCAACTTGAGTTGTGACAAGCAACTTTAGAAAATAGTTGATGGCGGCTAGAGATCTGATAAAACGCATGGTCAAATTTTCAGACTGAACAATTCAATATTATGTTCATGATTTGTGGGACTGGGCAGTCAGTTTGGTGCTGGGTTTATACCGACTCCATTGTACATAAAATAAAAACTAAATGGTGTCAAAGATTGACTACAGAGCCTGTGATGTACCCTGGTGCACATATGGAGCTAACGTTAGCAACCTTGATAGAATGCTTGTTTTCATTTTCCATAAGATTTTAAAACAAGATTAGATTTTTAAAAACACTGAACCCACGTAGTTGGATATTTTAAGCTTTGACTGTAACGTTAAATTAAAAAATGTTGGGTTTTTCTATCCAGGACTTATTTATAACGTAGTCAAACATCTGCAGGAACCTATGCTAGCATGGCTAACGCTACTGAGCCAGATACGGTTAACCGGCTAGCCTTTTCACTTAACATTACAGTACTTTGACGCGCTTATGGTGATGCAGTGTTGAGCAGAATACAGAAGTTAAACGTAAAGTATTTGGTAGTTTAATACTGAATACCTCGACCCAAAGGTGACACATACAAAATACAAGGAAAAATCAACAGTCGTACGTCACTTTCTCTGTGTCAATTCTTTCTCCTTTTTGCTTACTGAACATTTATCAATCAATCAAATAACGTCAATACAAAATTTCCACACAACTATTTAAATTTATATTAGAATATCAAAAATCTAACTTTCATTGGTGATAATGACTCTTCTTAGATAAAAACCATAAAAATGTCATCACTGGTCAGAGGTATTCTGAGTTTATTGTTCTCAGAGTTTATTTGGTACCTTTCGGTGTTTAGAAATGTACAG
This sequence comes from Trachurus trachurus, assembly GCF_905171665.1. Lineage (NCBI taxonomy): Eukaryota > Metazoa > Chordata > Actinopteri > Carangiformes > Carangidae > Trachurus > Trachurus trachurus. Next base: position 8,858,232 of record NC_139909.1, on the reverse strand, counting down.
GTCCATCATTATTGTACTCTGGGTGCTTGTATTTCATAGTTACCAATCCCTGTGGCATGTCAGTGTCATGGTACTATACTGTGGTTGTTTTTGCTGAGTCATGACGGCATATTACTGAATTGTTTTTGCGTTTCTGTAGCTACAGGTCAGGGCCATGAAATGAGACGCATAGCACCAGTTCCTGACAAGTTTTAGTTGACAATAATAATAATTTACCAGATTTTCAGCAGAAATAAAAGCACATATAGACAGTAATAGAAATAGAGACGGAGAAGGATAAAGAGAAAAGCAGTTTTAACCAGGTTGAATGTCATTTATCAACTGTTAATAAACATCAGATACCAAGGCAATAAATGAAGACTTAACAGTAAAATCTAATGTTTTAATAAGAGAAAGAGATCTATCTATCTATCTATCTATCTATCTATCTATCTATCTATCTATCTATCTATCTATCTATCTATCTATCTATCTATCTATCTATCTATCTCAAAGAGCTTAGACATCTCTTCCATTGCCAAAGCAACAACAGCAACACAACAGCAACACAACAACGACAGACAAAGTTAACAGTAGGTCATCAGTCTCTCTTTCCTCACTGTTTCGGCCTCATACCTGCTTTTCTTGAACTGTTACAGGTTGTTGTAAAAGACGGGGTTTTGGAGCACAACTGTGTTCAGTGTCTTTTTTTTTTTTTGTTTTCTTTGTGTTTGTCTGTGTGGTCTGTGTGAGTCTGAAACCTGAAAATGATTTTTATTTTTATTTTCTTGAGTCCGCCTGTGGAAAAGTCTGTGAGCTGCATGCAAATGAACCGCTTCACGTCCGCCGCTGTTTGAGATGGTTTTCAAAAAAATAATAATATTAATAATAATAATGGGGATGTGTTTGTCCTGTTAGCGTTTCTCTCACGCTGCAGTGAGTCTGTGTAAACTGATACTCTTCATTTTCTACTTTCCAGCCACTTGTGTTTCTTTTTTTTATGTTTGACTTGCTTAAGCTATATTTGTATAGCACTCCTCTTAAAATTACAAAGTGCTTTAAGACTTTTTTGAACTTTCTTGAATAAGTTTTTATTCATTTTTGCACCTTATTTGTTGCTCTTTTCTTTTATTATGTGTTTTTGTTTTTTTTCTTCGTCATGATTTGCCCTCTATGGCGACTTGTATTCTAACCTCAATGAGGGACTTGTACAGTGTTACCCCTCCATCTTCCCTTTTCATCCATGATGACAGTCAGATCTCGGCCACGTCACCTCCTCCCTGACCTCAGCTCCAACGAGGCCCTCGGACCGACAGATCGGCTTTAGTTCGTCATAATTCACCCAGTGGCACGATAGCTCATGAAGCAGAAATAATCTCTCTTTTCTTTTTTTTCCTTTATCTCTAAACCTTAAAGAGTCTATTTTTCTGGCCTAATGAACTTTCTAATTTGGACAGCGGTCAGTGAATGCATCTTGATCTCAAAACTTCATAGGTCTTATCTGATTGGATGGAGACGCTTAACTTATCTTAGGCAAGCACAAAGGACTACCCTGGCCAATCCACACCGTAACTGTCAGGAAAACTAGTTGACTTTTCAAACTTCGTTTTTTGTGGATATTTAAAGGGATAGTTCACCCAAAATTCAAATTGCACTCATTATCTACTCACCCTCATGTCGACTAAGGGCTGGGAGAAGTTTCAGAGTCCTCCGTGGCTTCTCTGAGTTACAGGGGGTCTCGGCGTAGCAGTGCATGTCCATATAACGGTTGCAAATGGATACCACTTTTCTTCGTAACAAAAAGACACACCAAAAGAGGAGCTTCCGCTACAAACAAGATTGAAATATAGACTTATTTAATTTTTTTCGGAACAATTTACCATTTTGGGGCTTCAATGCAAGACGGACATTACATACGAGCAGCATGGAGGTATTTTGATGTTTTTTGGTGTGTCTTTTTGTTACGAAGACAGTTGGTATCCATTTGCAACCGTTATATGGACATGCACTGCTACGCCGAGACCCCCTGTAACTCAGAGAAGCCACGGAGGACTCTGAAACTTCTCCCAGCCCTTAGTCGACATGAGGGTGAGTAGATAATGAGTGCAATTTCAATTTTGGGTGAACTATCTAAACTATTACCCTTTAACAATTTATTTCTTAATTCAGCACATTTAAGATAAAATACTTTGTTTCCTGTGACGTGACCTCCTCCTGACCTCCCAAGAATGCAAAGAATTCACTAATGAACAAGAACAATAATGTTATTTTCACATATATTGTCTCATTTTTAAGGTGTAAAAGCCAACCAAAGAGGTTAATTCTGCTCTGCTTTGAGGGAAATCGTTGTAAAATCGAGCCTTTGAGTCTGCAGCGTGACGTTCAGGTTCGACTGACGTGGCCTTGGTCCGACTGACCTGTGGCTGTTCCATGATACTGTTTGCCTTGTGGCTGTATTAAATAGCCCTATGCCTATGAAACCTGGTGTCTTCTGGTGAGCTACATGTGTATATGTGAGTATTATATATACACACACCTTGTTGCTATTTATTTATGTACTGTATGTATTAAGTTGGTTATTTATTTATGTATTTATTTATATATTTATTTATTCCTGCGTCCTATTTATCGGTTCGGCACCTGTGGCGTATTTGACGATGATGTCAATACATTGGTGTATATGATGTGGAGGAGGGGAGGGGCGGGGGTAGGGGTGGGGGGTGGGGGGTGGAGGGGAGGGGGAGGGGGCGTGGTCAATGGAAAAAACCTAGCTGTGATACTAACTCTAACTGTTGCTCTCCTCGTATTGGACGATGATATTAATCTAAGACCACTGTATGTATAACTGCTTGTTGTGAAGATGAACTACAATGTAATGATGACAATAAAGAAATAACACTATGATGATGACCGCCGCAGACACAAGAGTCCAATCTGTTCTTCATAGATGGATAGATGGATGGATAGATAAGATGGATAGATAGATAGATAGATAGATAGATAGATAGATAGATAGATAGATAGATAGATAGATAGATAGATAATAATTATATAGATTATAGGTATTATTATTATTATAGATAGATAGATGTTCTTCATAGATAGATAGATAGATAGATAGCTTTATTTTTACAGACTCCAAGTCCAATAATTAGATAGATAGATAGATAGATAGATAGATAGATAGATAGATAGATAGATAGATAGATAGATAGATAGATTTTTACAGACTCCAAATCCAATAATTATATAGATAGATGTTCTTCATAGATAGATAGATAGATAGATAGATAGATAGATAGATAGATAGATAGATAGATAGATAGATAGATAGATAGATAGATAGATAGCTTTATTTTTTTACAGACTCCAAGTCCAATAATTATATAGATAGATAGATGTTCTTCATAGATAGATAGATAGATAGATAGATAGATAGATAGATAGATAGATAGATAGATAGATAGATAGATAGATAGATAGATAGATAGATAGATAGATAGATAAATCCCATGAGCGTCCGTAGCGTAGCTCTGAGCAGCTCACGGCTCTGCTCCGCCGTTCAAAAAATAGCTTGCACCGACAATTAAAGGTAACGAACCTACTGCTATGACTATAGGGATTATGGCAATGGGCCAATTTGCCAAAATGTTGAACTATCCCTTTAACACTAGTAATGACACAACATGCAATTCCTTGTGTTAGATAGATAGATAGATAGATAGATAGATAGATAGATAGATAGATAGATAGATAGATAGATAGATAGATAGATAGATAGATAGATAGAGTGCCCCTTGCTGTACAAAAGTGGAAATGCAACAACAACCAGCTATAAAACATTATTTGCTGAGTTACTGGGCACAGACTGTAGTGTGGGTGTAATGACGCCGTGTGGCCGCCGGTGGCGCTGTAGAGTCGTTGTTTCCCTCCTGCTGTAATTTCCCTCCTTTTACAAACCAAGACGTGATGCGTTCAGGTGCACCTCAAAAGCTCAGACGTTACATTTTCCCGCCGGCAAACTGTGACATTTCCAACGAAATCAAGTAGCCTATTTTCTTTGTCAGAAACACAATGCAATTAAATATGTGTCCTAAATGTGTAGAGGAGTTAGATGTACAATAATTATTCTCCCTGAAATGTATTGGAGGAAATGTACCTAGTTAATAATAACTTAAAATATATAATAAATACTGAGAAGAGACTAAATGTACTTGGTTCTTTTTCATACAATTCAAAGTAATGAAACCAAGTGCAGAAGATGCATTAAAATAATTGTTACGCATTCTGAATTTCCATATTATACGCTTATAAAAAATAGCTTTTCATGGTGGTGTGTAATTAGATTGCTACTGGGGAAAATCAGATGCACGCCTATTGAAAAATTGGGTTTAGTAGTTATTCATTCGTCAAAGTGCGTATGAAAGTCCAAAATTCAGACATTTTTGATGGGTATTAAAAGCAGCAAACGGCTTGACCCAGTTTTCACACACGCCACGGGAACGTTTCACTGGCGCTGGACTCTGGGTCAAAGTTAGACTAAAAAAGATACAAGCGGACCGGAAGTAAAGCAATTTGCCTTCAAAATAATTGAACCGTATTAATCTTTTCTATTTTTTTTTATTTAGTGTATTATGCTTAACTATCTTGTCATCCTGCATAATACACTGTTATATTACCAAAACTTTGAATCTTCCCGTGACTTTCAATATACTTAAGCATATTTGTGTGTGGGGAAAATTAACTACTACGACTACTGAACAATAATCAATACTTCATCCTGATAAAATCACCTTTTTTCTGTTTTCCTAGTTTTTCTCCAAGTAACTGTACATTTTTAATGTGTCACATGTAAACAGTGACCCTAAGCCAATCTACATCATACATTATTTATGCAAATGCACTATCTATCTGGACGTTTTTTTAATCACAATATTGTGTAGTTAGACATAGAGACCATTGCTTTTTAAATAAGTTTTTAGTTTGTATTATGTCCCGAAGGAAATTGGTATGCAGCAGAGAAAAGACAGACAATACAAGTGACAAATAAATACAGTCAATGCCAATAAGTTAAAGTCCATACAAAAAAAGAGAAAGGGACAGTCATAAAATACATAATTGTCAGTGCATAATATCAGTTAGACCTGATTTGGGAAACAAACACTACATCTTATTAAAAAATATCATATTATACTATACAAAGTATGCCCTTTTATTTATTCTTATTCTATTTTATCTTTTTGTATTCTACTGTTATTCAGTTTTTATTTTAGTAATAATATTGTATTCATCTTGATCCTTATTTCCTTACTTGTAATTATTAAAAGTAGATGAAAACGTGGGTAGGGAGGGGAAACTTTTTTTTTTTTTAATACAAATGTTACAAGCAGAAGAAATGTCACTACAAAATACATTTTGAAACTGAGCTAAACATGTCAGCATTTCAATAAAAGTTTAACACAGTAACAGATGGAACAGGAAAGCCATGAAATAAAAAAAAAATATATATATATATATATATAAAATTATAATTGAGGTAAAAAAAAAAAAAAATAAGTAAATAAAATAAATAGATATTTAATACAAAGAAGGTAAATAAAATTTACAAACATAGAAAATTAGTTTTCTGGGGTCTGATGAAGGGAGAGATCAAATAAATGTTGATAGTAGGGAGGGTAGGGAGGGGAAACAGCAGCATTTCCGCTGTCGAGTGTGAAAGTTTTATTTTGAAATCCTTTTCCGGAAGTGTCGCGTTTCCATTGTCGCTGCCTTTTCAAACTGGTTCCGCGTGTTGATGAGTGAAGACAAGACCGAGAAGAGGAGAAACAAAAAAAATTTTAAGCCAAGAACAGGACCCGAACCCGAACGAATAACCCACCGAGGCCGAAAGCAGAAAGAGCAGAGAGAGAAAGAAAAGAAAGAAGATGGACATGAAGAAAAGGGTCTCTTTAGAGCTGAGGCACCGGTCGCCCACGGAGGTGAGTGTGTGGGTCCGTCCGCGGGGTTTGTGGCGTTGTTTATCGGCAGACGGTTGCAGCGTAAACTTGACTTGACCGGCCGAAAGAGGAGGAGGAGGTGGAGGAGGAATGAATAGATGGATAGATAGAGAGATAGATAGATGGATAGAGGGAGGTGGAGAGGAGCAGCCGAGCACATGGCAAAGGGGCTGCAGCTCCCGAAAAGTGCCGAATTGTCTATTTACAACCCCACAAACAATATCTATTAGATTTATAAACAATGCAACACAACATAAGTTAGCGAAGCGTAAAAAAATAATAATAATAAAATAAAAAAAGAAGCTGTAGCTACGTTACTGCAGCAGAGCGGGAGGCCATGTGACTCTCGGTGGTAAACAGCTGCGTGGCTGCCGCTGTTATCGCTCTGCTTTCACTTACAAAACCACACTTTTATCTATCTTTTTCCACATCTGAATTGATTATGCAGTGCTGTTGCCGAATTGCAAAAGAGAAACAAGAAAATGCAAACTTAATCACGCGAAATGTTAGCCTACATCCGCGTCTCCTCTATATGTGTGTGTGTGAGGGGAGTATGGGGGGTGTCTAATGTCTGGGAGCACATTGCTGCGAAGTTACAAGGCGGTTGAAATCTATAGTATAAAAGTCTGTAAATACATCAGATATGGAAGAAAAATATGTTTTTCTACGTCGACGACTTTGCATGTTACACGTAGAGGAGGAATAGCTAAACAGATAACGATATCGGTCAAAAAATGACTCGTCACGATATCGCCGTTACTCGTGTAAAAAAAAGCAGGAAATGCAAAATTACCCCGAGTTACGTACTAATACTGTTTTAACGTTAGAAAAAAATGCATTTATACACAATTTTACGTACGGTTTTGTTTTGTTTTTTTACACAGTTTCGCTACTTTCTATCTCACTTTGATTATTAAAAAAAAAAAAAAAAAAGTAAAAGCGACGCTGTTGATATTAGCGCCTCCTCCAGGGATTAGCCGCAGCCCGTGTGCGGCTGAGGGCGCGTAGCCAGCAGCGTGTTAGCAACGAGCTAAGCTAACGGAGCTAGTTGACCCGGGATGTTTAGCTCCAGTTGCCTGGCACGGTTTCTTTAAACTCGAGTTAAACCGGGTTATTATTAACACTCGCCAAAGAAGGGGCGGACTTGTTCAAGGACGGTAAAGAAAGAGAGAGGGGGGCCAGTGTGGTGGTGGTGGTAGTGGAGTAGGGACCGTTAGTTACCGCAGAGGAGTTAGCAGGATGAGCTAACCGAGCTAGCCGAGCAGCGTCACGTGTGTCGGCAGTTTACAAACAGAGACCGGGAGACGTTCCAACATGAACCCGGGGCAGAAGCTCCTTCACCCGGGGAGGCGACCTCCGCAGGGTCCTAACGGGTCTGGGTCTCCGCGGTTCATAATCATGGATTATAAACGTTTTTATTTTATTCCAACTTTTACATAAACTAATCTCAGGATACTCCAGCTCAGAATCTTAAATTTGTTACAATTCAACAAAAACTGTTTCTTTTTCATTATTTTTTTGAATATGTGCCATTACACTAATATAAAGTTATGTTTTATGTTGATAAAATAGTAACAATCTTAAAGCACCACCTTGCAGGGGTGTCAAACTCATTTTAGTTCAGGGGCCATATACAGACCGATTTGATCTCAAGTGGGCCAAACCAGTGAAATAATAGCATAATAACTTATAAATAAATAAGGAAAACTCTTTCCAAAATATCATACCTCTTCTGTCCTCTATGTTATTATTCACACTTCATATTCATCCCACGGGCCGGATTGGAGCAGAGTTTTGGTCCGCGGTCCCGGGCCGTATGTTTGACATCCCTGCCTTAGAAAGACTTGGTGATACTTTATTCATCCCAGAGAAAATTCAAGTATCCAGTATTGCACATACATATAATACAATATAAATGGTAGAGTAGAATAAAACAGAGGTAAGACAAGTAAGAAGAGGAAAAAATACACTATATACATCCGTATAAAATTATGTACATCAATGTCATAAGATAAAATACTAGAAAGAGAATAAATAGGGGAAAATATGCATAATGTGTAAACTGTGCAATGAAGTTTTACAAAACTTGATTGTAAAAGTAATGATTTTGACATTATACTTGTGAAAATATGTTGTCAAAATGAACTGTTTTAAATTCAGGCAAACGTTGCACACTGGGTTGTTTTAAATTGTACATCCTCATCAGAAACTCCAGACAGTTAATGTGAGGCTTTGTTCATTAATTCAGCTTAAAATAATCCACAATGTGCTGACATGGTTTGTCCCACGTGTCCTGCTTCCAGGCCGTGTTTTAATGGCGCACACCTCGGACACATCAGTCAGTTGCTTTTTCAATCAGTCAATTAGTCAGGTAGTAACTCGACGTGATTTCAGTTTCAGAAGTGTGTGGTCAGATGTCGTCTTGTTTACTCCAAAACCATCAAATCAAATGTGCATCATTAAATCAGCATAAATTAACAAGATGATACATTTAATTGCATTTCGAACTATGCTTTATGAATTTAAAAAACTTGAAACAATGTGATTCTGTGCAGTTTAATCCGCTGGTTCTCTGTGGCTTTTTCCCTGAGTCGATTTTTGCATATTCAGATGAGACGGGGCCGATCCCGTCAGAGCGACTGTTTGATTGAATGAGTCACAGAAACACAACACAAGTCACATCACAACTCTTTGAGTGTTAACATCCAGTAAAAATATAACTGCCGCTTACAAGTGTAAAAGGTGTTTATATCAAACTGATGTTCCCAGTTTCCCTTTCAAATTCATCATATTAGAAACTACATGAATTAAAATAAAAAAAATAGCATCTAAAGTTATTTTCTTCATTAAAGAGTCACAACTAAACTCTGGAGATTTGTCCTGCGAGTGAAACATCCAGTAAAAACATAACTCAAAAATGGAAAAATCCCATTTTAAATCGGTCGTCTTGATGCTCCCAGTTTGTCATCTTCATTTGAATCAAACTTGTCGACAGAAACAGCAAAGAAAAAACATTGCTTTACTTTACTTTATTTGTTTGGGTGGGACAGTGCACATTAATGAACATATAAAAACATGTAAATGTGCCGGATTATAGCAGCAATGCTAATTTCCATCCGGACTCCCAAAACATAAAAACAGTACAGTGACAGAAAAACATAGTAATATAAACGACATAATAAAGCAGACAACAAGGACACAACAAAACGACTATAACGAAATAAAACATTGACATTTTGTTGAGATGAAAGTGTGTGAAAAACAGATTGAAGATCATACCAGAAACCACATAAATGAAAAGCAAAAATAAAGAAATTGCAATCTAAGATAATCTTCTTCGTTACAGATCATATTGTTCTCTTATAGTTTCATATGGAAATTCAGTTTTTAGACCTTGGAGAAGGAGAGTTGTACGATCGACTTCAAACAGAGTAAAATATGAGAAGAGGAGTTTATTTAAAAGGAGCCGTGGTTCATATTATTTAACAGGAACTGTGTGTGAAAGTCGAGTTTCAGAACAGAGGAACTGAGAATCAGGTGGTGGATTTAAAAAGATGTTAGAGAACGATTTGGTGAACTGGGTCAAAGCCACAGAAACCTCTTCTAGTTTTTATTGTCTCCAGCCGTGGAGTGAGAGTGAATAAAGGTCTGATGATGAGCGGACGGTGGTTTAACCCTTCTCCCTCTTCCTCCTCCTCCTCCTCCTCCTCCTCCTCCTCCTCAGGTCCAGGAGCTGGTTCTGGACAACTGTCGCTCCAGTGAAGGGAAGATCGAGGGAATCACAGAGGAGTTCTCCAACCTGGAGCTGCTCAGCCTCATCAACGTCGGCCTGACCAGCGTATCGGACATCCCCAAACTGGACAAACTCAAAAAGGTGAGAAGGAAAACGTTATCTTATTAATTGATTAGTTTATTTGAATGGGACAGTTCACATTAATGGACATAGGAACATGTAAATATGCCGGATTATAGCAGGATGCTAGTTTCCGCCCGTAGTCCCAATAACATAAAAACAGTTCAAAACAATACAACATTAGCTACACATAATAACCAAAAAAAAAAAGGCAACAATAACAATGAAAAACACATTGAAAGACACATTCCACTGCTCCATGGATTTATTTCTCACCGGCTTCATTGGAAACAAACGCACATGGAGGAGAGGAGGGTTGGCAACACAGAGGAGGAGAGATTTTAAATTATAATACTGTACTTTCCCGACTATAGAGCACCTGAGTATAAGCTGCACCAGCTAAATTTTAAAAGAAAATACAAATATAGGCCACACTTGAATATAAGCCGCAGGTTTTCCTGTTGTAACGTGAGATATTTACACAGAAAGACAGTCGGGAACTGTGCAAGTCCGCTCGCTTTTTTTCTGCTGTTTTGTTTGTTGTGTTCATGAACAAAACATTGCGGGTTACGGAGCACGTTTGTGTGGCGGTGTGCAGAGACGAGAGCTGGGACACCGGGGCGGGGGAAAAAGTAGCGGCTTATAGTCCGGAAAGTACAGTATATCATATCATATCTATAATACTATAACTACATGGTGTGTTACATTATATGTATGTAGGTACACACTCTCTCACACATATACACATTTTTTTTTTTTTTTTTTATATTCAAAACTTTGTTTCACAGTACAAAAATAGTTTTTCATGGTAACATGCAATTACTAAAGCACATTTATATTATACGCCAGGGGGAATTTATAAGTTTACAACAAAATTTTCAAGTTTTCACATATATTGATAGTCTTAATCGCTTTCTGGTTGTTTGAAAATTTGATGGAGGTTATGTATTGCTTGAGCTCACTGTTAAAAGCAGTAAAGGAATATACATACACACATGCACCTAGGTGATCTCTACTGTTGTGTCTCATTTTATTATCATATATTGTGTTTTGTATGTCACCTCACATAATAAATGGAAAGTTAGGAGGAGAGGAGAGAGGGAAGGAAAAGAGAAAAGGGGACAAGAAAAAAATGGAAAGGGAAATGGTCAAGGGGGAAAAAAACAAACGTTTGTTCTGTTTTAGTTATTTTACTCTCTGTGATTGGCTACTAGTGTTTATGTTTTCTTCTCAATTCCTTCCTGTCTTTTGCTGCGTCATCATGTCTTGATGTTTGTCACTTGTTTTGCACAATAAATGAATCAAATGTAAATTAAAGCGGCTGTGTGTGTGTCTGGTCCCGTGTCTGCAGCTGGAGCTGAGCGACAACAGGATATCGGGCGGTCTGGAGGTGCTGGCGGAGCGGCTGGTCAACCTAACGCACCTCAACCTCAGCGGGAACAAGTTCAAAGACATCAGCACCCTGGAGCCGCTGGTGGGTGGAGCCTCGCCCCTCAACCAATAAACAGCCACATCGATATATATATCTATTTATTTATCTATATCTAATGAGTCGTGATGCGGTGAAACCAGGAACGATGTGGTTGCTGCCTTAAGACGCAACTCATCTGCTCGTTTTTTAAAATATACAGTTTATTTGTTTTTAATATCAAGGCAAGGCATCTTTATTTATATAGCGCATTTCATACCAAGGCAACTCAATGTGCTTTACATAAAGACAAAACATGGAAAAAAGAAGCATAAGACATAATAAAAACAAACAAAACACTAAAAACAGAGTTAAAAGCAAGAGCAAATAAAAGTAAAAGAAAATAGATAAAGTTTTAAGTTCTTAAAAGAGCTCAGCTATAAGCACGTGAAAAGAGAAATGTTTTTAACCTGGATTTAAAAGTCAGACAAAAGTCGTTTCAAATGTCAAAGGTCATTAATTTAATAAAACGATCAATAGCTGCTGGTCTCAGGTCAGATAGAAGAAGAATTGATTAGTTGTTTTGGTAACTCTTTAATTTACAGGCCGATAATTTACGTCATGATGTCTAGAAATAACAAGTAATTGTGTTACAATGTCTTGAAATAGCCTAGATTAGAAATAACGGTTAATTAGTAAAAAAGTAAAAAAAAAATAAATAAATAAAAGTGAAAATGTTATTTACACTCACCTTAAATTTCAAAATAAAAGTCTAATACTAAGGAAGAGATAACATTCAGAAGCCGTTTGTGTCTTGATACCTACAGGAAATGTGAAAATTCTCACTTATATAGTGAAATAAAATATATATGAAATTATATGTATAGTATTTACAGTATATAATGTAAATAACAAAACAACAGATTTAATTTATTATAATCAGTGAGTTTTGTCTGGTCTTCTTTCACCGAGTCTGACTCATTGGCATTTAACTGGGAGGTGTTTGACCTTTGACCCCCACAAAAAGAAAAAACAGAAAAAAAAAGAAACGGTCAATTTCATAGTAATGTAGCCAAGATATGGCGATTGATTACGTAGAAATAGGCCATAAATAATTGATTGTAATTAACAACTGCATGGACTTGGTGGCGTAAAACTCTTGACATTACTACACAACTAATTGCTAATCGCAAAAAAAGTTGTGCTTCAACAAAAAAGGCTCATTCAGATGCCAAAAACTTGAAATGGTAGCATCTTAATTAGTAAATTTGAGGACAAAATACTCACTTTTCACATTATTTATTCTGGCTCACATGCAAAAACAACTTTTTGATGCTATTTCTTGACATTATCACGTAATTAACGGCCTGTAAATCAAAGAGTCACCGTTGTCTCTAGTTGTTCCGCTGATCGACCGCGCTGCGTCTCCTCCTCCTCCTGCAGAAAAAGCTTCCCCAGCTGAAGAGTCTGGACCTGTTCAACTGCGAGGTCACCAACCTGGGCGACTACAGGGAGTCGATCTTCAAGCTGCTGCCCCAGCTCACCTACCTGGACGGCTACGACATCGACGACTGCGAGGCGTCCGACTCCGACGGAGAGGGAGACGGCGTGGAGGACGAGGACGAGGAAGGTGAGGCTTCGTCTTCTTCCTCCTTCTGTGGTTTCCAGTTCATCTTTATGTTCAATTTAGACAAACCAGGGTTCTTACAAAGTCTTAAAAAGTCTTAAAGGCATTGAATTCATTAATCTAAAAACAAGGCCTTAATTGGCATTAAAATGTCTTAAATCAATTTTTCAAAAGTCTTAAAAATGTTAACACATGGTAAGTGGTATTTTATGATTATAATTATTCTCAAATCTCAAAATAATTGGTAACATTCCAGCATAGAGAAGTTAGTGGCGGCCTTCAACGCTAAATCTCTCACCGCCACCAGCTCCCGAGTCAGTGTTTTCTTTTTTGTTTTTTCGGACTTTTTATGCATTTATTTTGAAAGGACAGCTGGAAAGAGACACAATCCAATGTTCATGTAGCAGTCACTTTACCTTGGATCACATAGGAAAGTGGGTAAAATTGTCCCAATGTAATTGATGTGGGTTTTTTTTCTTTTTTCTGCATTTGTGTTTATTATGAATTCGGTCTTAAATTTCATTTCAAGTGGCTTAAAAAGTCTTAAATTTAACTTGGCTTAAGCTGTAGGAACCCTGACAAACACAAGTTATATTTAGGAGATCAAGTTCAAGTTTCTTTTCCATTTTATTGTGAGAATTAATAGTTTTTCTTTCTTCTTTCTCAATATCTTTGAGGGTTTAGACGACGACGATTTATTGTTGTTAGGTGAATGTTTTCCACATTGTATTTCTACTGAGATGTCTGCGGTGCCTATATCTGGGGGCAGTGTCCCTCTTACTCTCTTACTTTATGTTTCATGTAACTTACTGTTTTATCACCTGTGTCTGTTTTTATTGTCCTGTCCTCTTGCAAGTGCTCTCCAGTGCAGATTTTCTGCAAATGGCAAATAAATGACTCTGACTCTGATCAAATAAAACAAGAAATTCGACCTCCGTTCAGGGATGGCTAATTAGTTTCACAGTCAATTTTGTCGTATCACAACTCAACTAAACACTTTTACACTGTAGTTAAAAATTAAATCATTAAGTTTGGAACAAGAGTATTTTTGCTTGAGTGTTCCCCCGTCCTTTAGTTCCTGGAAAACAGTGCAGGTTTAGTTTTGTGCTGTTCAAACAAAGTCATCAGGAACATTATAGATTTAATGACAGATAATCAAAATAATGATTAGTTGCAGCTTTAAGAACATGTTTACTTTCTAAACTAGAGTCAGAGCTGCTCCCAACTTTTATTTTAATTTTTATTAATCGGTTGTTTGGTTTTAAAAGTGTTAAATTAAGCCTCAGGTTACGACTCAAATGTCTAAAAGTAAAAACCTTCAATATGTGTTTTCGTTGTTTTCCCAGAGGGTGAGTCCGAGGACTTTGAGGAAGAGGAGGAGGAGGATGAAGAGGACGTTGTGGCCGAGGAAGACGATGACGACGACGACAGCGAGGACAATGAGGTGAAATTGAGTTTTTCTCTTTTTAAAAAGTGTTGCTGTGTCGTATTTCATGACAATCAGAGTTCAAACTTTAATTTCCATGTGGTAAAAACCTGAAGTCGCCTATAAACAGTAACTTTAAACGTCCAGCAGAGGGCGCCGCCGCCGCCACTCAGCTGCTGCTCGTCCTGTTGACCTCAGTCACCGTGTCACTCTGCTGTCGACTCACTGACTCGATTATCTAGTGATTATTTACAGGAGTTTGTAGAGAAACAGTCTCTGAACATTTCTTTTAAATGTTTTATTGGCAACCAGAGAGTCAGAAACAATAAATCACCATCAAATCAATCATAATTACCAGAATAAAACAGAATAAAAAATATCAAAAGCACCTCACTCTACTTAGTTGATCACCTGAACCAAATCATATTTAATGAGGAAGAAAGATTATAAATAAATAAATAAAAACACTGCTGTGATGATTAATAATTGGATTATTCCACCAATTTTGATTTCTAAACTCTTCCTAAGTTTAAAAAGTAGTGTTGTGGTGTTTTAAAATGAATATGAACTTGTTTTCTTTGCATTATACAAGGTCTGAAAACACCAGAACTTTTTTTGTTATTTTGACCTGTTGCCATTTTCTGCAAATAAATGCTCTAAATGACAATATTTTTTATTTCCATTTTGGGAGAAATTTTGTCAGTATGTTATAGAATGAAACAAAAGTGTTCATTTTACTCAAACACATAGCTATGAATAGTAAAACCAGAGGAACTGAACATTTTGAAGTGGTCTCTTCATTTTTTTCCAGAGCTGTTTAATAAACACATAAATTAATGAGGAAGAAAAATAAATAAAAAGAAAAAAACATCTGAACATTTCAAACGACGTTGTCTCTGCAGGACGGAGAGGTGAACGGAGATCTGGACAGCGAGGACGATGATGAGGACGAGGAAGACGAGGAGGATGATGGTGAGTAGCGGAGCCACTTCGCACGTTTCGTTTGAAAACTTTATTGAACAACATTAGACAAACAAGTGTTCAAAGGGATAAAAAGGCTTGTTTCCATTGTGGTCCTATTTGATGGTAGATGGCACACATGGATTTAAAACAAGGAAGACAGGCACACAACACATGGACTAAAAACATGGGAGAGAGACACTAGGCACATAGACTACAACATTGGAGAGAAAGAACAAATAAAATTGATAAAACAAGAGATTAGGTCCCAAACAGAGACAGCAAATAATCTGGTGCTTCACAGCTCTTTTGATTTCATTTCTCGGTTGGCTAACCTTTTTTTTTTTATTGAAGACTTAAAAAGAAAGTAGGAGGAGCTAACAGTTTTAAGGTTTAACGGAAGGCCATTCCACAAGACAGCTGCTGAGTAAAGGAAAGAAAACTTTCCCATATAGAGCCTACTAGTCAGTGGAGCTCCCCCTGGTGGAGTAATTGTGTGTGTGTCACTGACTTTGGAGAAGTAGTTTAGTAAATACTTTGGTGCCAGGTTATTTTTTATTAATAAATAAACTAAACACAGCTTGAGTTGAGAAACTCTCTCCTCCACTCTGAGCCACCTGAGGCTGGAGAAGTGGTCAGGATGGAGGTGTGTTCTGGGATGAAGTTTATGTACTACTCTAATCAGTTTGTTTTGACATGTCTGTAGCTTTACTCTGAGGCCTTTAGAGGTGCCAGTGTACCAAGATGTACAGGCATAGTCAAAGTAGCATTGTACAAGGGCATCGGCTAAGGTTTTTACGGTGTTGATATCCAATAGGCTAGAAATTCTTGCCAGGCTCACCTTTGTAATGACTCTTCGGGCCATAAACTCCCCTGATAATTTATTATCTAAGATACAGCCTAGGTAGGTGATAGGGCTGCAGCTATCGAATATTTTAGTAATCGAGTAACTCTTCTGAAAATTACATTGATTAATCGAGTAATCGGATAAAACGTATTTTTGCTTGGTTAAAGAGCAATTATGAATACACAAGAGAAAATAACATATTTCACTTAATAATGAATGACCAATTGGTTTCCTTTTGTAGAATCAACTGTTTTTATTTCTTAAATTCACAAGCAAGTATTTTCTGGTCTTGAAACATTACCAAAGAGGCGACTGCTAACATAAATAAGAATAAATAAAACACAAATAAAAATAAATAAAATAAAATTACTTTCAAGATATCAAAAATGTTTTTGCATGCCGTGGGGGCCCCGCCCCCGCCCGTTAGGCCGGGTTTCTACCGAATCAACGGTCTTTTTTTTTTTACACCGCAACATATGGTTCACGTCATGATAACTTCTGTATTTTGGCCATTCAAGCTTCCACAGTCCATAGTCCTTTTCTTTGTTTGATATTTCAAGAGACTTTGGTTAAGTAGCCTAACCATGGATAGCTCCTAGGCAGGATTGTTCCATCGCCTCGCCGCCACGTTGTGCCACATTGTGCCACATTGAAAGTAGTCCGTGCGGCCGCTTGAACTACAATTAAATTAACGATTCCTCGAGGCAGAAAAAAATCCTCGGACCATTTTTTGTAATCGAGGTACTCGAATTACTCGAGGAATCATTTTAGCCCTAGTAGGTGACCACTTCCCTGGCTGTGATTATAAAATTACCTAGTGTGACCCTACATTTTTGTGACTTTCTTAGTTTGTATTGATTGAGTTGTAATAAGTCGTTGTTGTTGTTGCTAATCGGCCTCCTTCCTTCTGCAGACGAAGACTCGTCTCCGGCCAAAGGAGAGAAGAGGAAGCGGGACCCCGAGGACGAGGACGATGAAGACGACGACTAAGGACCCACAGAGACCCCACAAACCCCTCTGACCTCTCGCCCGGTGCCCCCTCCCTCCCCCCCTCTTCCCCCCTCCGCTCGGCCGTCCCCTGGACATCGTCTCCTCCCGCTGCGTCTCATCGGCTCCTCGGACCGAAAAACAACCTCCGTTAACACGTTGAAAAACACCTCGTCCTGCTTTTCTTTTTTTTGTTTGTTTTTTGTTTTGTTTTTCTTTAAACTCGGCTTCTAAAATATTCAAACGACGACTCAAATCATCTCAAAACCAAACCAAACAGTTGGTACTTTGTTTATTTGAACTCGGGAAGACGACAACGAGAGCTTTCAATTAAAACTCCCAACTACTGATTATTTTCACCATCGTTTAATCTGCATCGTGGTGATGAATTTAGTCTTAAATTGTCTCATTTTGTTTGACAATATGCAGCTGAACAGAGTTGGTTGTTGATTTTGATGATTTGAATTAAAGAGCCTCTGGTGATCGTAGCAAAAAAAAAAAAATAGTGGGGGGGAAAAAGGTCATATTTCAGTTTTCTTTGCATCTCTAAAACAAAATGCAGCTGTCGTTTTGAACCCATCTCCCGTGCATTGTGGTTGACGGGGAGTTTAAACCAAAATGAGGACTTCGACTTCCACCTTTCACAGGAAATAAAACCACCACCGTCACTTTTCAAGAAGCTCAGATGAAGTGTTGCAGAGGAGAGACGTGGTTTTGTTATTTTGTGATCAGACATAAGCTCCTGTTTTTTCTTTTCCGTTTTTGTTGAGAAAAGCTTGATGTATAAATTCTCAAATTCATGTTCAGTTTTTTTCGTTTTGTTGTTGCTGTTGTAATATTTTTGCCAATTCATTTGCAGCGTTGAAAGTTTTCTCGCGGTCTCGTTGTGCAGTTTTTACTCCTTGAACGCATCAAATCCCCCCCCAAAAAAAGAGTTCCTGTGGAGGGAGGAACGACGAGGACTTGTGGGACGTAGCGGCGCCCAAACCAAACCAAAACCCTCGATTTCTGCTTCCCCCCCGTCCTCACTTTACCCATCTTCCCCAGCGCCCCTCTGATGTCATCACTCTGGGACAGGCTCTGTGATGTCACTGACGGACAGTCGAACGTCTAAGGATCCCTTCCTCCTCCCATTTCCCCCCCCCGAGGCCGAGCGCGCTCAGGGCAAACTGTGTTCTCTCTCTCTCTTTTTTTGCCAACAGAGCTTTTTAAAGAAATATTTTTTCAAAGAAATTGTTTTTGTTTAATTTTTGTATGGTTGTCTGGGGACACTCTCTCTCTCCGTCTCTTTGTCTTTTCCCTCTCCCCTCCGTTTTCTTTTCACTCCCGAGAGATCCAGTTGTTCCTTCACACTTACACTGACTAGTTGAATTTGTTTTTTTGTTTTTTTTTACTTTCTGTAAGTTAAAGGAAAAACAAACAAAAAAAAAAAACATACAAAAAGGACTTTGTAAATAAAATCTTAACATTTTGCTCATGGCGTCTTTGTCTCCCTGATGTGTAAAGCTTTCTCTCGATACGTTCAAGCTCATGACAGATCTACGTAACATTTAAACAAAACACAAACTACATCCTAATTCTATATTCACAACATAAATCCAACATTACAAAGTGTCTTTGGTGCAACACCCAGTGCTCAGTCTGTACATGAACCCTGCAGCCTCTTACAGCCCAAACTCATGAGAACAGGAGATATTTTTAGTAGCCTAAGTTTAGTTAGTTTCAGTAATGTGTAATGCCACACACACTCAGTAGAAAGAGGGAAAAGTGTTGCGAGGAGAAGTATTTCTTTCTTATTGTGGTCATCATCATTGTGTCATTAATATGTTCTTCTTTAGGGCTCGACAGTGAGTTGACAATATCCCGTGCGAATAAAAAATTGCATTCAGTCGCATCAGTGCGACCTCGGACAGAAACCGCTTTGCATGCTGTTTAACGTGAGCAAAAAAACGCTTGTCGCGGTGAGAACAGCTGACATGTGGTCACAGTCTCACAGTGCAACATTCATATAAACTTCAACCTCAAAGCTCCCTGTCTGACCTGTCCCTGATCATCACACAGGGGCAACATGGAGATGCTTGTGTGACAGGTTGTTGAGGAAAAATGTTTGGTGTTTTTACTGTTCTCAAATGTAAAAATGGGTCATGTTGGACCCTCAGCATTATTTAAGGCTTAAACAGCCTGCTACAACATTTTTCATTGTGCTCCTAAAAAATCTTAGTGTAGAGCCCTGTATGCAATGTTCAGCTTTTTATACTGAGGGAAATATAGGTTCACTGCTCATCAATACCCCCACCCCTGGGCCACATGCACACACATACAGCGCAAAACAAAAAATAATATTGGTTGTGATAAATATTCTATTTTCTCACACATATTTGCATTGTTTGTCTTTCCTGATTTTTGTTAAGGCAAAGAGCCAGTTATAACATTAAAAATTAGTCTACAGGGTTAGGATTATAGGCTAAATCTACTTTATCTGTTTGAAAATTATATTTTCACCAAAACTGCAAAATTTTTATTGTGCTACTAAAAAATGTTGTGTGCTACTAAATTTTTCAGCATGGTAGCACAGTGCTACTTGGAAAAAAGCTTAGCGTCAAGCCCTGTGTGCCCTTTTTTGGGAACTGAAGGAAAGTGTGAATTGGTGCTCTGCTTTATGGATATGTGCTTTTATATCCTTTTTGCCAAGACTTGAGCCAAATGTTTAATAAACTCATGCAGACAAACAGACTAAACCTTGAAAACGAATGGTATCGTCAAAGAGGAGCTACTATATCTGTGTTAAAAAAAAAGATGTATTTATAGTATAGGCTCTCTACAAGTTGCTGGATGATGGGCGGGGCTTTGTTTTGTCTTCACAAGGTATCTGTGGGGTCTTAAAAAGTATTAAAGTCTTTTCACGACTATATAAAGTCTTAAATTTTGAAGGTATTTTGAATTCTGTTGTAGCTATCATAGTGGTCTATAGCCTTTATCACAAACTAAAACTGTTACGTTAAAAGTGTCACTGATGTACGTAAATGGTTACAGCTTGAAGTGGTGACTGTGAGGTATTAAAAAAATATTGAAAAGGTCTTGAAAAAGGATTAAAAACTAAGGTATTAATCAAGATTCCTGTATATACCCTGCAAAACTTAAAGAAATGAAAGGTGAATGTTGGCGGCGTGAAGGAACGCTTGTCGACCCCAACGTCATGACGCTTTAGAAACCCCAGAAATAGTCAAGAGTTTGATACGCTTGCATTGTGCTCTTGACATTGTGGCAGATATTTTGATACCATTACATTGTGAACATTCAAAAAATCAAAACAGTCAGGATCGACAATGTTTGCATTGATTTATTGGTATGTCTTGTTACATTAGAAAGAAGAAGAAATTACCTCACAGAAGCTACAAGTGTTACCATGTAATAAAATAAAATAAAAATAGCAGTTGAGTTTTGATTGGTGATTGGAGATTTGTCCAGTTGGGTCAGAAGGTCGCCCTCATGTTGTTTCTGGTGTTTTTTATGTCCATCTCCAGTTGGGCGATCCGCACCTTGGAAAACAAAGCGAGTAACGTAGCTACTAAAATAATATATGGACATAAAGACGAGATAGAGGAGATCCAGGAATTTTGGCTTGGTGCAAATTGACTCAGTACTTTCGGAGAAGTCGTGCTGACAAACAACCTTCTTGGCAAAGGCAACGGACTGGAATGGAGTTTGATCGAGCAAAAATTGAGCAATATTTTCCCTTTTAGCTTTAGCCCACTGAAGTTTGTGAGTTTTGGTTTTAGAGGATGGCAGATCATGTTGGATGATGTGTTTAAGACTTAAAGTACTTACATCTTTCTGATTCAGTTGCTCCTTCAGGCCTCGGATCTCATCTTGCTGTCTGTAAAACGCTTGCAGGAGCTGCAACACACACAGGAATTCATGCTAAGGTTCTCGGCAGGAAGAGGAAGGACTTTTGGTCAGAACTTTTTTTAACATAAACACAGGCTAGTCCTACCTCGCTCTCGGTGGTCGGCGGCGGCCTCTCTGCAGGTTCGCAGCAGTGTGGAGTGCAGCAGTACATCCACAGTGGGATCTGGGTCTCGTCCGGCTGCCACCCGGAAAGATCGCTCAGATCTCTGGGGTACTTGGCGTCCTGGTAGGCCAGCTGCTCCTCGTGGAAGGCCTCAAGAAAGAAGATCAGCCGGTTTCTACTAGGCTTTACACGATCAGGATTTTTAGGGCCGATCACAGATTAGTGAGTTTAAATAAACCGAGTATCAACAAAAGTGTTCTTAAGCATTTTTTGCCAATGTTTTGCCAGTTTTTGCCCCAAACTGACTGAGATGCAAAGGTTAAACATCAATAACATCTAGAGGCCATTCAAGGACTGGCCAGATAAAAGTTAAAAGTTCAGTCAGGACAAACCATCTAATGGTTCAAGATTCAAAAAATAGTGTTGTCCATCACATAGTGACGGAGTTCAAAGACATAGAAAACACATTTAAACCAAACCTCTTGCTTTGTTTGTTTAAAGCAAATATTGGCCGATCCGATTTATCCAATCAGATCGGGGGAAAGCCTAGTTTATACAACAAGGAGGAAATCAGGAAATCAGAAGTCCTGTTTCCACTGCAGGAACTTTGGGGCAATTAGCACATGTCTCCATAGCAAGAAACGGCCCCCAAAGAACAATCTCCCAAAACTTTTACAGGGACCAAAAGAGTCCCTACCTTGGGGTAGGTTTACTCAGTGCTGACTGGGTGTACTCAGGAGGAGATGTGAAGCCAACAGAAATACGCAGCATATATAAAACCCAGTATCATTAGAAAGTGTCTACAATCAAAAAGTGCCACGCAAAAAATTGAAACTGTTGCACAATGATTATGTGATGATTATGTGATGATCATCCCCATGCAGAAAGCAGAAGTGTGGTTTTGGGCTGCATCCAAAAACTTGTGAGTTCATGCACTGTGCGCGGTTCCCATATACATATGGGTCCTAGTCTAGAGGGCTGAGTGAAAGGATGTTCCTGTGAAGTTTCTGCTTCCTAAATTTGACCAGTGGTTCAAGCCCGTTTTACCTCCTCCATAAATTCCAGGGTTGTTCTAGTTATCCCATCCACAGCTGGGCCCATCTGGAACCTGAGGTTGCTCAGCTGCCTCACCAGCCCCTTTTCAGCAGGGGTTTCTGGGTAAGGGTTGGCTATTCGGGTCTCAGGCTTCAGGGACATCAACACTGGGTCTGACGAAGAGACATAAGAAATGGCTTTTTATTGATCCAGTGGTTGTGGTATTTTGGTTTAAAGAAACCAATACAATAAGTTACTAACCCCTGTTGATCCCTGACAACCACTCCTGAGCTGTCATGGCCGCCTGGTTTCCAGCTGTCATCGGGTACAGATCCTCCTGGAAAATACCTGACTGAAAGGAAAGACAAAAACGCTGTGAAGTGTCCTTCTGTCTTCCCTCTGTGTCTTCTTGTATCCTGAATGAATTCAACACAGTGAGGGAAATATATCAACCCAACCTCTTTTCTTGGTACGATCATCGACAGTGGTTCCACCAGGTCCTTGACAGCGATCAGTCGATAAAAGCGGAAAACCTCACAAGCGCTAACGTCCAAGCCACGCTTTGGCATCACTCCTGGAGTGAAGTCAAAGACAAAGGTCAAAGGACAGTAAAGGTCAAGATTAGACGTTAGGTAACAATTACAACAGCTAGCCAAAGATGGTCCTGTCTAAAATAATTACTGTAGTACAGAAATAAGTGTACCACTGTACACCGTTGGTCTTCTCCTAGCCGGAGCTAAATGATGTCTAAGTATGGAAATACATGACAAACTGGACTTTCCTAGACTGACAGAAGTAGCTATAGCTTCTAGGTGGTTTGCCTACAATAGAGTTTCATCTCACCGAGTCCTTTCTGTGGGAGCAGGGACCTGTACTCTGTCAGGAAGCTAATGTAAGGTTTCTCAGCGCTTAGCTCGTAGTACCGGATGTTCCCGTCACCCTACAGTACACAAACACAGTAACATTTCAGGTAATCTTAAACATACTTGTTGTGTGTAAAGTTGCATGTTGTGAGATATTGAGTTTTTCAGTTAGAGAAGCTACGAGCTGTGTGCAAAGCAAAGGTTTAAACATTTATTGTTAAGATTAAACAAAGCAGTGTTTAATCCTACTGCTATTAAATAAGGGTATGTGTGTGTCTCCATGCATATATCTTAATGTGTTGATAACCTTTCCAGCCAAGTACAGCATGTGCGTGTCAGTGTCATAGAACGGGAAGAGAACTCCTGCAGATCCATCTAGATCCTCTTCGTACAGAGGCTCAGATAAATCGTCCTGAAATTAAAACAGGAACAATGGTGAAGAGATATTTTTAGTTTCAGTAATGAGTAGGCTAATGTCACAACAACACACCCAGGATTTCTTGGTGTGGTGTGGTAATCTGCTGAATTTCACAATGAGAAAATGACTATCTGACATGACCAATGGGTGCAATGTTTCCTTTTTGTTTCCTTTTTTGTTTATTTCGGTCAATACAAGTCATTAAAAGAATGTCTTACAGGGTCCCAGAGGACGATCTGTCGGTGGTTCCAGGGTGAGCTGCCAGTGGACAGAAGCATCTTCAACCCTCCGATGTATAAAACCTTACTGGCCCTGTGGGACTTACTGCTGGACACCTGCACCCACACAGAAGACATTTGTTATTATGAAGTTTAATTTGCTGTTTTCCAAAGAAATTGATCCAAATGGATTTTTTTTAAACTCACCTGCAAAATCTTCCCCGTCCGCGGGTCCAGAACTCGAACCCGTCTGTCTTTGGACGTGACCGCAAGCCTGCTGCCGTCGCTGTTGAAGCTGACAGAGAGCAGCAGCGTCTCAGACGGGTAGCGGTGGTGGATGGGCATCAGAACCACCTGCACCGGGTGCCTGATTACAGCATCGACCTGGGACAAGTCCCACAGGAGGACCTGAGACACAGAGAGAGACGAAGTCAAGGCTGCTCTCTCGGGATGGTGTGTTTTTACCTAAATGCATTGAAACACAGTTTTAAAGGAACTTATCATAATGGAGATTCGGCCTCCAGAAGTATCTAGTGTATCCTACAGATGCTGTTTGTTAAAATAATGGTTACATGCTGTCATTCCAACGTCCCACCACTCCGACATCCCACCATTTAGACATCCCACCATTCCGACATACTGCTAACAGGTGACTCCCTTATTTAAGA
Source organism: Trachurus trachurus (assembly GCF_905171665.1). Taxonomy (NCBI): domain Eukaryota; kingdom Metazoa; phylum Chordata; class Actinopteri; order Carangiformes; family Carangidae; genus Trachurus; species Trachurus trachurus. The sequence continues at coordinate 8,833,935 of NC_139909.1, read as the reverse complement.
AATGCTGAGCCCAACTAGTGCAAAATCTTCTGGGGAAAAAATACGCTATTAAAGGAATTGTCGGAAAGGCAAGATGTTTAAAAAAGGAAAAAATACTGTCATTCTGACCATAGGAATCAAAAATTGTCAGAATGATGGGACATTTGATAGAAAATTAAGAGGCCTATGTCGGACTGGTGGGATGTCGTAATGGCGGTTGCCCCCCAGAAAAATGCTAGTGGAACCCAATAGAAGCTCATTGACACAAACGTTGATTCTGTGCCAGAATTAGCTGAAGTCCACATCTACCTTGTAGTCGTAGGCAGAGCTAAGCAACAGGTTCTCAGCTGTTGGATGCCACTCAATAAGAGCCACCCTCCTGGAGTGACCAATCAGAGTCTTCCTGGCCTTGGTTAAGTTCTGCTGGACGCCACAGACCGGGATGTCCCAGATCTTCACCTGTGGACGTCAACACTGTTGATAGTTCTTGCTAACATAAACCAAACTTGGGCCTAAAATCAGATGATGAAACCACTCCCACACAAAAAGGACTACCTAAAACCAAGTAGCTATCCAAAAACATGAACGTTACAGTGCGTACAGTACAGTCTTCTGAACACGAGGCGATGCAGTGATCGTCAAACGGGTTCCACTTCACGTCCAGGACTCTCCCACTGTGACCACACACCCGCGGGTGCTGAGGATCCACCCTTCCTTTCTGGTAGCAAATAAAGATGAAAGTGTGAAATACATACAAACATATATTCAGCTCTATAATACACAGCTATGAAGTGATTTTTCCCCCCAAATAATTGTCTTTTTATGAGGAAACTCTCGTTAGCGAGGCTAACAGGAGAGGTTCTAGTGTGCCATTCCGAAGGGCTGCCATTCCGAACGTTTGCTTTCATGTTTCGGGATGCCGGCCCTTAATTAATTTTGAAAAAGGGGCGCCATTCTGAACCTGAAAAAAGTGTCTGCCATTTCGAAAGGTTGGATAACTCTCTTTCTGTGTAGTGCTTGCTGTGGTAGTACAGTGGGTTGAGCAGTTGCCTTTGACATAGGTGGCTGGGGACTGAATCCCGGAAGGGGAAGGCCTACATACTGGTACTTTTTTTGTCTTGTATATTAGCCCACTCATTATTAGCCGGTCGGGGACACACTGGACGCAGAAGCTCTGAGAAGCGGAGCCAGTTTCTTTCTGGCGCCCATTTTTACCGATTGCATCGTTCACACCAGCCACGGCACACAGCGATCGTTTCAGCGTCTGGTCTATTTGCCGCAAGCAATCGCGTCAAGCCGGGCAGGAAGTCAAACAAAGAAACACGAGAGAATCAATTTTCAAAATAAAACACAGCGATTAACACCTTCGGAATGGTGGCCCCTCAGAAATTCAGAATGACGGACCTTCGGAAATTTTGGGAAATGGCGGTCCTTCGGAATGGGGGTCGCCCCCAAACAGGACAAGCTAATTGCTTAAGCTAATAGGAAAAGAAGAAGTGAAGGTTTTTGCTGTTTTTGTGTATCTATTTTTAGATCTTGAGTAGCCTATTTATTGATGGATTAATAGTTGATTTATAAAGTATGTTTGTTTACAATTCCTGGTTTTAATGCTAAAGTTAAGGAAATGTCCTCTATAGCTACGATCCATCAATTAGCATTTTCTTCACTTCCTGTTCCCTCTGCAACCTTTTCTAACTAAATGTTACAGTTTGGTATCTATTTATGTATAAATATACAAGACAATTGTCTTCTTCTTCCTTTTCGAACATCTGTTTTAACGTTTGTTCTGGACATGGGAGGTGGGGAAATGACAAAAACGCACATGATGGATGGGCAGGACTAAAAAGGACCCGCCCCCGGCGCACTCGGTCACCACGGCGATGAAGCAGGGATTGGCAGAGCAGTAGTGGTTGTCGTGGACGCTGCGTGTGATTGGCACCCCGTCGTAGCTGTGCTCCTTGGTGGCGGGTTTTCCGAACACGTGGCGAAACTTGGAACAGCGAAAGGACGAACGCCACGACATCTACACACAGACAAACAAAATCACAAAAACCATTACACACACATGATCACACACACATGGAGATGGAAACCTGTGTGTGTCAGACCGACATAATCTTTTAATAGTGTTGTGGAAATTCAGCAGCAGCATTATCTGCCCTGATCAATAATGCAATCAGCTCTTGTTATTGGCTTTCATAATCTTATCAATAATAAATAGATTTCTTCAATAACTGAACTTTTTAATCATTCATACACATGTGTACACAAAGTGATAGATGCCTCATCCAGAACAGCTTTCTTGTCCATGTAAAATATTTATAAGTAACACACTTCCTGTTCCCCCTGACCTCTGACCTTTCCTTAGTCTGGACCAGAGCGATTGTTATATCTATCGCTCTGGTCTGGACAAAAAGAGACAGAGACCAACAGTTAATCAACTATCAATTAAAAAAAAATAAATTAATTATCTAATCTGCAATTAACAAAATCCACCATCAGAAAGCGTGACATCATACGTTAACACTACTGTAAATGTGTACAACAAAGAGTGAAGAGGAAGCAGAATCAACCAGTTGTTCGTCTTGATTCAAGTCAAGACATGACAAGTGAGAACCTCTTCTTCTCGCAATAATACAAAAATGCAAAAGGTCAAGGACCAACTATGCCTCACGCCTAGAATGTCACACAAGAAAACTGGATCTTTTCTTACCTCAGACATCGGCCAGGTGGAGGCTGTATGGTTTCACTTGCTGCAAACAGATGCAAACAGGACGATCATCCAGCACCTACCACAGCATTGTGTGAGTGTGCTCACTCCTGATCCATGATCCCCTGCTTCCACATTAGAAGAGCTGTTTATGCACGGCTGCCCGCTCACAAACACACCTGTACATACGATACTACCACACACACACACACAAAGGCCTCTCCTCACCCAACTGACCCAACACTGCGGTTATTCATTACTATCAATCTTTTTGTAGCAACATGCAACAGCAGCAGCCGTTTGGGTTTGTTCAGAAACATAGTGTGACAAACAAACACCCAACGACCTGCCAACATCTGAAAAACCATCCTGGCTTTGCAGGAGTTAGAGAGTGGACATGGATTTATTTTGGTTCAGGATATTTTTAACGTCACGAAGATGATGACGACATGCAGGAGACAAGGGGTGATGAGTAAAACTATACAGTTCCTCCAATTAAAGCCTAAAAAACTCCATTCCACCGTTTGACTTTCCCCAATGCTAAGTGAATCACTGGATCAAAGAGTCATGGCAGCAACAAGTGAATTTGGTTTGAAGGTCTGCAAGCCCCAAAAAAAAAGGTACACGAGAGAAGTATGAACAGACCACATTCATCATCAGTTCCTGTTATTGTTACTTATCAGTGTCTCACTTCAGACATCACTCTAATCTGTGCTGCTGGACTTAAGGTGAGAAACTAAATCTTAAAGACTACATCTTTAACAGAAATGTTCACTTTTCTCTTTTTTTTATAACTCAAAACTAAAACCTCTTTGTTAAGGCTATTTTTTCAGACAGTAGAAGTTAGACAGTGGCCACATGGACAGAGTTTATTTGACTCTTGTGTATTTCATAATACTGATGGACAGTCAGGTCAGTACAGAAGCTTTGAGAAACCACACACAGCTAAAATCTGAAACATGTTAGACATCTGAATTAATAGATGATGACATATTATGATTATGATGATGACATCATTTATTTTTTTGTTTATTTTTGAATGGATTTCTATGGGAAGTGACAGAAACATGATGATGATATCTCTACAGCTTCATCCTGCATCAGCCATGATGTGGTGAGAAATCATCTCACAGATATTGCAAAATGTTTGGGTTAATGTCTCTGCAACGTTGATGTACAGAAGAACAAATCTGATGTTTATGATGATAGAGAAGAGTTTGATGTATCTGTTCTACATCTTCCATTCAAGCCTCAACAAATTTGGTACTGATCATTTTGGGACGAACATGAACACAATATGAACAGCTGGAACAATAACTGATAAAAAAAATATTTAAAAAATAACCTTGAAAACTGTAATATCTGCAGAACTGAAACTAGGTTTAGCCTCCTAGACTCTCAGAGGGTTAATGCCCCCCTTTCAAAAAGTTATTATTAATACAAATGATTGCAAAAAAAAGCCTAAAACAACCTCATGCAACAAAAGGGGAGCAGCCGATCTTCCACTGAGGCCGACTTCCTGTTTTAGTCATTAAAACATGAAGTGAAAAGCTTGGATGGGCAGTTATCCTTTTTCACAGTGAGGTTAAATTGAAAGCGCATGTGATAGAGATACAGGAAACAACACATAGGGCAGCTGCTGAGCTAAACACAGGATGGTAAATGGTAAATGGTATTTATATAGCGCTTTACTATACCTGAACAATACTCAAAGCGCTTTACAGTACATTGCATTCACCCATTCACACACTGATGGCGGAAGCTGCCATGCAAGGCGCTGACCACGACCCATCAGGAGCAAGGTGGGTAAGGTGTCTTGCCCAAGGACACTACGGGAGCAACTGGGCGAGAGCGGGATTCGAACCGCCAACCCTCTGATCATTGGACAACCCGCTCTACCACCTGAGCCACTGCACTCTTGGGCCCTAAGAATCAGGGTTTTTACTTGACTCAATTAACTGTACATTCAGGAGCTTTGTGGTGAATCTGTTTTCATTGCCACTGTCCACTGACACCTGTAACACCTCTTTGTATCTGCAGCCCAAACACAAACATAGTTAACTGATCCGGTTCAGCTGGAGCCAACAGCAGGATACATCTCTATAATGGTGAGGAGACGAAACAATAATGTCCACAATATTTCTGAATATGTAGGAAAATAAAAACTGAAGTAAATATAAAGGATTGAAGCACATGTGATTGACTGAGTGACATTCAGAGTGACAGGGCGAACTGATGACTTAAGGTCAAAGTCATGTGGCGGAGACACTTACAATGAACTGCAGAAGGGGAACAATGAAATTAGCAGTTGCAGCTCTCTACAACAATTACTTATCTTTCTATTTATTAAAATTGCAGTAATCATACTACTTTAGCTTTAGCTGAGTAAACAGTCTTTTTCACATAAACTCCTGAAAAAATTGGAAATGTTATTTCAGTCAATCATTTCTCCCCTGTAATTGGTGTTATATTGTATACCATTGGAAAGCCTGATTAGTCACCTTTACAACGAGGTAAAACTAGTAAGGATCATGCATCTGTGGAATGAGCAACACAGCTAAATATTCTCCTGTTAGCTTAAAAAAAAAATTCTCCTGTTAGCTTTCACTTTCACTTCCTTGTCAAGGTTAGTGGAGTGAATGGTTTCACCCTTCTACAGTTAGAAGGAAAAGGTGACACATACTTCTACAGTTCCTCCTTATTTTTGTTGGAGGTCAACCAGCGTGGTTGTGTTTGTCACTCCATAGGTACAGCAGACACAACTCATGATCCCAAAGGTGTTCAGTTGTCATCCTGGAGATATGGGATCACCACTGACTCCAGAATCTCATTCCAACATCTCACTGTGTTGAGATTTGCTTCAATGACGACAAGTTCTGTTTTGAGTATTTGGGCACATTTTTTGAGCAACACACGTTTAGTTGTGTTGCTCATTCCACAAATGCACGATCCTTACAAGTTGTACCTCATTGTAAAGGTAACTAATCAGGCTTTCCAATGATATAAAATACAACACCAATTAGTATTACTAAAGGGGAGAACTGTCTGACTGTCTGTCTATTCAATCAATCAATCAATCAATCAATCAATCAATCAATCAATCAATCAATCAATCAATCAATCAATCAATCAATCAATCAATCAATCAATCAATCAATCAATCAAGACTTTATTATTATACAGGTCCATTTAATGTTGTTACTGCAAAGTCGTCTGTGCCACGCCCACCCCCAAGGAGGTCTTTGCCTCCCACCAGACCGTTCTGAATGTCTTTCTTAGCAATTTTGCCTTGTTAAATAGAGGTTGATAATGATGATGATGGGAGAAATAAATGACCGAAATAACATTTTCAATCTTTTTTGAGGCGTGTAGTTTATATAGTATACTAAGATGTCCCTAAAGATGTTCTTTGATTCAATAATTATAGCAGGTGCACCAAACCACCAAAGATTCACATGCACTCACTTGCATTCACACGAGGCAAGTACGAGAGCGAATGGGATTGAGCGGGATTCAAACAGCCACTGCTGCCCCACAAGTTCTTAGTCTAAAAGTGACACCATGTTTGTTCATCTGCAGAGCAACAACCAACACTCAGTGTCTTTGACCCAAGAGCTCCACCTGGTGGCCACCACACCGCAGTGAGTATCTGATCTATCTAACCTTTAACCTTTTTAAGAGTTGTCTCATCATCATCATCACCACTTTCTCTAGTGACGTCACCAACCATGTGGGAAACAGCAGTGTGGTTGTCCAGGAGGCTCTGAGGATGAACCTCCCCCTCCACCTGGTCCAGCGCAGGATTCAGACCCATGGTCAACGCTACACCGACCTGAGGGAGCTGCTCACCGACCTGAGGGAGCTGCTCACCGACTTGTTCAACCCCAAAGAGATGGACGAGGAGGTTCCCATGGAGACGGACTAGCTGGAGGAGGCGCTGATGATGGAGAGCCCGATGGTGAAGGAGGCTCTGCAGATGGGGGTTCCTCTCGCTGATCTGAATATGAGGCAGAAGAAAACTGTGTCAATAAAGTTTTTTCAACAATAAGTAACTGCTGAGTTTCATTTATTGGAACAATTTCACTCCAGTTACCACCGCCTCACTGCTGCTCCCTAGTGGTCAAGACATGGAATAACACAAACAAACAAAATTACTGAAAGGACTGTGGCTGATGTTTTACTTTTCATGTGACACAATAAGGCAGGCAGAGATTACACTCATTAAAACATAATGTATAACATTTCTTTATGAGATTACACAAACAATTTATTAGCATATCAATACTTGATTAATCCATCTGAATATTACATATTTAGCAGAGCAAAAACCACACATTTGATCAGGTCAGTTTGGTTAAAAAAGGAATAGAAAGACAGAAAATACATAAAATTATCATGAAATCAATAGAATTATGTCTTTGAGATAAATTAATATTTTGCTCTGTTTTAAAGTTGATTTAATTGCCGGTTTTCAGCTCGATCTGTGACCTGTGAGAGTGAGAGGAGGATGGACGAGGAGTAAGTGTAGATGTGGCAGGACCAGAGGTGGACGTAGGAGGTCCAGATGTGGTAACATCAGGGACAAATGTAGATGCAGAAAGGTCAGATGTATGGTAGTGAGTATAAGATGGAGGTGTGGCTGTGTGAGGTGTAGATGGTCTTGTAGTTTGTCCAGATGTTGTAGGCTTTAAGGGGCCAGATGTGGGTGGCATAGATGTAAATATGGAGGGGCCAGATGTTGAGATTTGTTTGGGTAATGTTTTAGAGTGAAGAAGATCATAAGTAGATGTGGGAGAGTTGGATGTTGAGGTATGGGATGCAGGTGATGCAGCTGTAGTTGTAGACTGTATAGTAGTTTGGCCAGATGTTGAAGTGTGGAGGCCAGCTGTATATTTGGGGCGGACAGATGTTGTAGAGTTAAGGAGTCCAGAAGTAGACGTGGGGGAGCCAGGTGTTGCCGAAGGCGGTGTAGCAGTTGGAGATTTAGAAGTAGATCTGAGCAGGGCAGATGTGAAGGTAGATGTTGGTCTGAGATATCCAGATGTTGAGGTGGCTGATGGGCAATGGCAGTGTTTGAGTTCCGGGTAAAACCCAATGACGGTTTTGTGGAGTGGACACCGGGTTCCAGGAAACACTTTAAATTCCGCGTTCGCCGTCTTTAGCTTGGTCTGGAGTTCATCCAAGGTCTTGGTCTGCAGATGTTGGCCATTTGACACATCTGGGACATTGTCTCCCCAGTGTGCACTTGCCAACCACGTCTTCCTGCTAGCGCTGTAGCAGCAGAACGCCGACCAGAGCATGGACGGGACGTTGACCCCGTTCCCGAGGCTGCTGTTGGCGCTGGGTTGCGCTCCGGTCACCACGAAGCCTTCAGTGACACCGTTGCTGTTCATGCAGAAGGCGTCCATTACACACTTGACGCACGTCTCCATCCTCCTCCAGCTGCCCTGGTTGAACGAGCGTGCTTGTGGCACAGCGTTGGTCAGGGTGAAGGTGGCCAGTTTGTCTGTTTTACTGAACGCGTAGGAGCTTGGGAATAAATGGCCTCTGTCGAAAACGTTGTTGTGTCTGTAGTCGACGTCCCCGGCCTGATGGTTGTAGATCTTCCCTTTGTCCACTTTCCTCATGTTGCTAGCATGTTCATTCTCAAGCTGTAAGAGTTGGAGGGTCAGTTACTGATGCAGACACATCAATGAATGTAGACCATTATATCTCAAATCTTATCAAGTGGTCTTAGGTGGGAGTATACCGATCTGGCTAAAATATTCACAGTATGATAACATGGACATCTTAGCTTAGCTTATTAGCATGCTAACATTTGCCAAACTCAACACTCACATCACAGTGATGCTGTGTTAAACTGAACTGTCTGATAAAGGTAAGAACTAAAGATTGATCAATGATAGTTTAATATAAATGTCCGTCTCCTGTATGACAACGCAAGGTAGCCTGCTACCAATATCGTTGACTAGGATCAGCAGTAGCCTACTAATGGTTTTCATGAGCATGATGATAATTAAAGTGATTTATTGGTTTATTTTACCTTTATCCATGAAAATCCAGGGTCCTAATCATGCTAGCTCTGTAATGCTTTTGTGGTCTGAGCTAAATCATGCTAATAGCAACAACTGGCTCTCAACTATCCTGAGATGTAGGCATAATGTATCTTGATTAAGTGCATTCTCATTCTTGCTAAAAAACAAACAAACAAACAAACAAACAAAAAAAACAGTATACTGTGTAATTTTGCAAAATTGTTGTACTACATACCTGTGGCTCCACCTTCCAGGTTTTGCGTCTGGGCCGCCTCCTTTCCTTTTCCCCTCTGTACTTGTTTGCAGAAAACACTGCAATCTTGTTCTTGATGTCGTAGAGCGTCACAAACCTCCTTGTGTTGGTAAAAGTCTGACAAATGGATTTGTACCGGTTTTGGTTCAGGATTTTCCCACCTTCCAAGATGCCCGGTACCTGTGGTGGAGTTTCCTCAAGAAGAAACCGGCCACAGTCTGACATGGACCTCACCACCTCGGATGCAGTGGGAACGATGCACAGGAGGAGGATGGTGAAGGGCCGGTAAAGCCCTGTCCCCACTAACGCCATTGTTCATACAAGGAGCGAGCTGAAGCCAGAAAAGAAAACAGGAACTATCAAACATTACAGTTCAGGAATGAAGTTACATTCAAAAGGCAGTTATAGTGAAACAAACGTTTGGTGTCTTGTTCTTAAAGGGACAACGAGGAGTTTTGGAAAGCTAAGTGTTTTCACACTACATTTACCATGAGCCTCCGCGCGCACGGTGAAATTCTTGGACCGGCGCAAGACGGACGTCTTGCCAAGAATGTTTTCATTGATCAAGGATGAAAGTCAGAGGTTCGAAGACGATCAGATACTGCCGTAGTTCCAACCATTATTATTATCATGGGTTATTATCATGACCCGCCTGGCAGCGCCCGCGAAACCAAAAGTAAGGAAACGCTGGTCGGCTCGCCCAGCATTTCCACCATAATAACAAAATAACGATAGAGACAAAACGATATATTTATCGAAAAAGGAGACATTAACAAGTGTGGGTAGCGTAGATTCATCCACATTAATGTGAGACTTTTTAATAACCAAATACAAACTCCTCGTTGTCCCTTTAAAGCTTTTCCAAAACCGAAAACAGGAGCTAAAGTAAACCGGCTGATGCAATTAATCATACACAGCAAAACACAATAAAATATAAAAAACAATGTGATAAATCAAAACATTTAGTATTTTGACATTTGTTTTCTTTCTAAACCTCATTAAGCTTTACATACCAGAAAGTCAGACGAACAGTGTCTTCGTGTTTAACATCACTGGAAACCAGACGTGCTTCCCCATATAGCGTTTCGAGGAAGAATGAATTTTACTGTAAATTCAGCAGTTTATGAGGATTTTTGTAATCCACCCTCACGTATGAAAAACCAACCAACCAACCAGTTCTGTGATATTGTGGTTTGGCTAAACACTACTGTCAGCTTGTTACGATAGTCACACTTAACATGCTAACAGCTATCAGCACGTTTAGATAAATAGTTTAGCGGAGTAAGATGATAACTTGATGTGGTATTTTATCTAATACCATTATTCTAATACTGTTGTATTTACTGCTATAGACTTGTCTTATTAATGGAGTGTAATGGGCTTTATGCACAGCTCCACTACTTCCTGAAATAAGCCAGCTCGTTTATTTCCTGTCTTACATTATTGGACCAACTGATTAATCCAGGTGCGTCTGACCATTGTTGTGAGGTCAGACACATCTGGATTAATCAATTGGTCCAATAATGTAAGACAGGAAATAAACAAGCTGGCTTATTTCAGGAAGTAGTGGAGCTGTGCATAAAGCCCACTGAGTGTAATCAAGAGATGTATGACCCACAAATCATTTAATTCTTCATTTAAAGGATTTTAATATTAGGATGTTATAAAAATGACATGAAACTTTTTTCAGCACTTTTGTCAGACAAAAAAAAACTGATGTGAAACTTCCCAGGAACAGTTCACACACTTTGGTTCCTACTGGAAGGAACATAAAGCTTCATATAGTGTGTTGTGGTCTGTTAATGTCCAGATTCTAGAGGAAACACTGACACACCGTCACTTCATCTTCGTGTCGCTCACCCCCAAAAAACAAATCCCACTCCAGCAGCAGTCTGTGTTGTGAACGTTCAAGAACGCAACTTCAGTTTTTAACACTGTCGGTCCAGTTGTGAGTTTTGCTGGTCGAGCAAACTGGAGGCAACTGGATCAAATAAACAAACTGGTGGATGATTGGACTTAGTGGTGATTGGTCCTTCCCTTCCATCTGATTGGTCAGTTGCCGTTACATCATCTCCTTCATGACCTTCAGGTTGCCACAGTAGCGGCCACGGAGCAGGAATTAGGGGCCAATATGAGGCCACCTGTGGATGGAGGAAGCTCCTTATTCAGTCATGTGGTCAGTTCGGAGGTGGGGCATCACTCTCCAAAGAGTCGCCGATCATGGTGCAGAGCTGAGCGAACGACGGACGCTCCTCCGGCCTCTGCACACAGAGACACAAAACACACAGGAACTCAGCTCTTTGGTAATATAATATTTGATGATGTAATACCAAAACAGAAGGGGTTCTCCTTATTCCTCACCTCGTGCCAACAGGCCATCATGATGTCATATATGGCAGGCGGGGCCAATTTGGGCCTGAATAGACGGTGACCCTGGGTTACCATGGTAACAACCTCGTGGTTCTGATGCTGATCAAACGGCATACGACCCTCAGTGAACACCTCCCACATTAGCACACCTGGATACACCAAGGGGAGATGAAGGGGAGATGAAGTTGAGGCTACTGTCCTTTACCTTAAATGCCTTAAATGTTACCAAACGTCTTGGTGATTTATTGACATTAACATGCTCTCACCGAAGGACCACACATCCGACATGCTGCTGTACTTGCAGAAGTTGAAGACTTCAGGAGGAGACCACTTCACAGGAAACTTGGCACCTGATGAACTGGTGTACTGGTTGTCTAGCACATACCTACAAGAAAACATGTTAACATTCATATGAGACAACAGATAGACGACCACAGACGGGGATCTCTACCCGATCTGTAAGAGTCAAATCCATACCTGGCCATGCCAAAGTCTGACACCTTCACCACCAAAGCATCATTCACCAAACAGTTTCTGGCAGCCTTCAGAGGAGGAAGAGACCAATTCAATCGATCTGTGCTCAAACAATGTACAATTCTAATCAATAATAAATGATTCTGATATGCCCTAAAATTGTATGGGTCCTTCCCTGGTGCGTGCCCCATTCCTCCAACAAGTTTGGTACAAATGATTTCAGTACTTCTTAACTTTCAAGCCCGTCATACAGATTTGTGTCAGGATGGGACACGGTCAGTATTAACATGATGTTACCAGATCTCTGTGGATGTATCCATTGGTCTCCAGGTGCTCCATGCCCTCGCTGACATCCAGGCAGATGCTCAGCAGCGCGCCCAAGTTTAAGCTGCCCCGCTGCTGCCTGAGGTAGTTCAGCAGGCAGCCCTGCTCCATGAACTCTGTGACGATGTAGATGGGTCGCTGCTGGCTGCACACGCCGTACAGCTGCACCAGTTTAGGGTGGGACAGTTTCCTGGTGAAACAAACACACCATCATTATAGTCATTATAGGTAACCATTGATGACCACCCCAACTACATTGGCGAGCTCTGTGAACTTTGTGGTGGCAAAGAACATCATACTACAGACCCATTATGGCAATATTTGCAATAAAATGTTTTTGTGCATTGGAGTGAAAGATTCTTCCAACAGGATGAAGGGTCGCTTATACCAACATTACAAGTTTAACCCTTGAATTTGAGGGAACTGTGCCTGAAAGGTCTTTGAATTTGATGTTTAAGAAGGTGTGGGAACCCTGAATATTATGCTGTTCCAAAAAGGTGCCACAATCAAGTCAAGGACTTATTTTGTGCTTATTCTCTACTCTAATCATCGCCCTTCAAATATACTCTGTGACTTCATCATTGGTGTCATCCATTGGCCACCACAGCTCCAGGAGGCAAGAGGAGTGTGGCAGTTCCTACAAGTCTCCAGTAAATGGCGGCAGAGGTTCAAGATTACTTGAGGCATTGTCCATTCATGCAGATACTACTACTGTATTTCTCCCTTCATTGTCCTTACATCATGACTTTGGCCTCTTCGATGAAGTCCTCCTCATACATGGCCCCCTCCTTGATGGCCTTGATGGCCACTTTGTGCTGAGCCCTCCACTTGCCGAGCCTCACCAGGCCGAACTGACCGCTGCCTACCTCCTTCATGAAGGTCAGCTCGCTGGGGTTAATCTCCCACTTCTCTGCAATGGATGGAAAGAGAGGTAGAGACAGAAAGAAGAGGAAGGTAAGAAGAACGTGGAGACAAAAGAGCTCAGGTATTGTTTGAAAGAACGCTGTGAGGACTTACCGTAGCTGAAACCAGCGGTGGACGGAGCACACTTGTCCTGTTTCCCAACAGGATACCTCAACCTGGCTACAAGACCTAGATAGACAGACACAGAAATGTACACACTTATACATATATATAAGATTTACATGAGCCAACATCCAACTAAATACCAGCACAACTATGGAAGATTCAAACTAAAGGGAAAATGGGTATATTCCAGCAGTGTGCCTGACGGAGTGCAGACCAGATGGGTTTAGACTGGTTCATGTTGAACCTACAGACCTTTGCTTCATCTCTCTTCATCTCTCTTTCCCTAACTTTCCTTTCCTTTCTCTCCTGACTGTCCAGTCTAAAATAAAGGCAAGATGCACCAAAAAAATACATCTTCTATGACCTAAATCTAAAAATTAAAGGGAAAATGAAAACTCACAAGACGGTCTATTTCCATAATGGACTACTTGGGACAATTAGGACATAAATGTAAATAAGAAGCTCCTGCTCTAAGCTTCAGTTACATATGTTTTTTCACCCGATTCAAGAACTGAAATTTGAGTTTCTGTTTTTCAATCATAAATTCTCATTATCCACTTTATATCTTGAAAAAAAAGTTAGCAGTTTGCAATCTGTATATACAACAGTGAATAAGGAGTTGTTTACCTGCTGCGTTGTGTTTGTGGTACTCGATCAGGTCAGGGATGGTGCTGAATAAATGTTTCTCAGCCAGGTAAAACTGTCGATGTGAACTTTGTGTCTCCTTGATGTGGTAATGTTTTATCACTGCACCGCCCTCCCTGCCAAGACACACACAAATCATTGAAACAACAAACATCATCAGTAGTTTGCGGCTTTTAAACAAGCGTTCGGTCCCATTACCCTGCAGCAGACTTGGCGTAGAGGGAGACGGTGTAGGTGCCTGGTTTACTGGAGTCTCTGACAATGAAGCCTCCTTCTTTGTCCTGCAGGGGGCGACACAAAGACCAAGGCTCAAACCCAGATATAACTTTTCTCTCTTTTTTAAAAGTATTTTCTTTTCTTTTTTTTTGGACATTCACATAAGATGGGCAGAAAGATTTAGGGAAAGGGAACTGAATATAAGACAAAGAGATGAAGCTCAAGATGGAATGAAAAAAGACTCACCTCCTTCCTCAGCAGCTCCTCCGCCTTGTTCCTGTTGACTTGTTTACTGTACCAACTGGAACAAACCAACAGATAAACATCCTTCACAATGGTATCTTGAGACCTCACAACTCCGTGAGATGAATTCACATCACCAATTTGTCATGAAATTCATATCTGCAGATAAGTATGCTATACAACATATATGATGTAATCTGATTTCCTACTGGTATTTCGACTGGTCCTGACCTTACAGTAAGTTGCAAACTTGATAAATGTAATCCCATTGAGTGCTGTGTCAAAGTCCATTTGTTTGGATTTAACCATCAACTGTTTCATCAACATCAGGAAATTCCTGCAAGTTCAAAGTTGCACCTGCAGCGAAATGATTAACACACTCACCAATACTGCACCAGGTTTCCAGATTTCCTCTCGGTTACATAGTTACTGGGGATGTAACCTTCCTCTCTGTGGCACACATACAAGGAAACCAATGTGGACATGAGTTAGCATGTAAAACAAAGGCTCCAAATGCTTAATTGCTAACTTTAGCATGCTAACATGCTGGTGTTTCGGTATTATCTTTACGTTTTCCATCACTTGATTGTATCATTTTTAGAACTACAGTTCACATAATGCTTTGGTTGAAGTGTAACAGTTCTCTGAACTACAACTTGAGCCTTTTGGCAAATTGGTACCATTACAAGGGTGCAGAATTAGCTATTAACAGTTCTTGTTTTGTAATGCATAAGATAACTATCACTTCAGTAAAGGAAACTTAAAAATGTGATGATTCATAAATTCCACAGTTATAAGGAGCACATCTTTTCTATGTTTTCCAAGCAGATTTCTATGTGTTTCTTCGTGATGGACATCAAATACAATAGTCTACATCATACCAAATGTGTGTTTCATGTTTTAACTCAGTATGACTCTGAAAAAGAGTGTGATATTTTTTTCCTACATAGATTTTCATTAAAATGTTGTATTTGTGTATTTAATTACATTCACCAGAGGAAGAACCATGTAAATGACCTTTAATATGAGCATAGTATTTTTATAAATGTGTTTTTATGTTTACTTAGTAACATTCTTTAAAGCCAGGCTTTTATTTTTTATATATTAAGCAGACGGATATTCAGTGCTTTTATTTTGAAAGCGTCTCGCTGAGACCTCGTACACATCCGGTGCTTCGGAGTTTACCGGCAGAAGGAAAAGTGTGTCTGCAAGGCTAAAAGAGTGTCTTCAATGCTAAAAGCAAGCAAAGTGTGTCTAACCCACATGGAACGCCCTAGCACCTGGCTAATAAGGGGCACAAGGTTTGTTTTGTTACCATTTCATGCTATATTTATGTCCGGCTCGAGTTTGGTTGCCGTGGATATTATCATGCATAAAGCGTATTGTGGTTAGCGGTAGCTACTATTAGCATCGGCGAGCTGCCGTGTCGGTCTGTATTGAAGTGAGATGAAGCTGTAAGCTAACTCGTAGGTTGTTTTGGTAATGCAACAGGACGTATTTTGTCTGTTTTATATGCGGTCTGCTAAGGTTAAAAACTGTTTATTGGGTTAAAAACGAACGGTTAAAAATGCAAATTTCATGTCAAATATTGTTTTATATTGCACTCTATGTAAGGTTGTCTTTCAGTTAAAATGTGAATTTTCCCTCATGACTGTAACATCAATCGTAGCAGTTAAAATATATATTTAAATTCATGGAGTAAAACCTGTGAGTCTACAATAAGTTTATTAGATAAAAAGAGAGTCAACTTACATGATTGTTTGTGATAAAGGTAGTTAAAGGTAATTTCAAGTAAGAGTAAAGGTAACTGTATTTTGTTTTCTTCTTTTCATAGCTCTTACGGTGTGTTTGCATTGAATACGGTCCAAGGAATAAAACATTGTGAACCATCAGTTTGAGAGTCCGACCATCATTTAGCCGGGGATGCTACAACCAACTACCAACTTTAATAACTAATGGCAGTCCCATTACCTTGAGCTGTGCTTAGTGCTAATTAGCTAGTTTTAGCGGGGGCATGCTAGCATATGAATAAACATGGTAAACATCATGTGCTTGTTGCACTGCTATTATTAGCATGTTAGCAAGTTCTAGAGTTATCAGGAGCATCTTTGTTCCTGTGATTATAAAACTGTTTTTTTTTTTGTTTTTTTTTACATAAACAGTAACTAATATCTGAAAGTAGAAAATGCAGAATCTAAAAATATGTGAATCAAGTGTGTGTGTGTTTGTGTTTGTGTGTGCATTGCAGTTGCCACCACTGCTGCTGGTTCAACTGCTGACCACACTGATAAGGATGCCAAATCAGAGGCCAGACCACAAGAACTACTATCTTCCTGTTGTTCTGTAGAACATCTGTCACTTTAATCTCACATACTGTAATATTTTTGCCTCACATTTATCAGCCCACGCCCCCTGGGGAGTCTCACAGTTTCAAAACCTCAAAATTATCAATTAAATATTGTGAGTTCACACTTAGAGGATCGTGAATGTCTGAATTATCAACCAGTCCAATAATCGGAAATATTAAAAAAATACTAGTTGACACTCACCCATACTTGTTGCGCGCCTTGTACCAGTTGACATCACACTTCTCGAGGATGACGTATTCGCCTCCTTTGACCAGGCTGAGGTCAGGCGGCTCGATGCCCGGGAAGTCGTACATAGCCACCACCACCAACTCCTCGTCTTCGTCATCGTCATCCTCCACAAAGTTGTCGCCGTTGTCCTCAGGAGGCGGGGGGAGGGGAGCAGGAGGCCGCCGCTGGTGAAAGAGAAGCAGGAGGAGGATTGGGCTGCGATTGATAAGTTGATAAGTAAAGGGATAGTTCTACATTTTGGCAAATTGGCCCATTGCCATAATCGCTATAGTCATAGCAGTAGGTTCGTTAACTTTATTTGTCGGTGTAAGCTATTTTTAGAACGGCGGAGCGGAGCAGCAGAATTTCTTGGTTTCCATCATCAAACTCATCAAATACAAAATCCCAAAACTCCAAAACGCTTTCGTGGACAAGTTGTGACCTGCACATTCACCACGCTATGAGATAATAATGGAACGTTACGAAACGGAGCCGTTTTCGAGGTAAATACAGGGTAAATACAGAGAGACTGCTTGCTGAAAAACCGTCCCTGAACGCAACGCGCATCAGCGGTTTTGCATGAATTTCCCTCTAAAACAACTGTGTCTCGTAACATTCCATTATTATCTCATAACGTGGTGAAGGTGCAGCTCACAACTTGTCCACCAGAGCGTTTTTGAGTTGTTGGGTTGTGTATTTGATGAGTTTGATGAGGGAAACCAAGAAATTCCCTTAGCCTCCATAGCATAGCCCTGAGCAGCTCGCTGCTCTGCTCCGCCGTTCGAAAAATAGCTTGCACCGACAATTAAAGGTAACGAACCTACTGCTATGACTATTAGGCAATGGGCCAATTTGCCAAAATGTTGAACTATCCCTTTAATCATGATGATTATGTGTATGAGTGTGTGTGTGGGGGTGGATAGTGGTTTGTCTTACTTTTTTACGTTCCTCTCCAGGAATTGGGGGCAAAGGCTTTCTCGAAACTAAAAAAGAGGAACGGAAACAGTGAGTAGTACGTGTCTTTCTATCTGTAACATTTTCATTATTAACTCCACAAGTCTACAACTCTGCCGGTCACCTTTGACCTCTGCTGCAGGTTGTGTAAAACATTGCCACACAAGAAAGTGACGCTTAATGTGTGGCGACAGCCGCTGCTGCGTGTTTGAATGACATATGTCTCACAGTTTTAATCTCATTTTAGCACTGTGACTTCCTGTTTTTCTTTACACTTGGTGACTCAAGTGTTTCAGATGTTGCAAAAATATAAATACCAAAGGAGCAGCATGTCGTTATTAATTCACTCTGTCGTTCAGTTAAAAAACTTAAGAGAATTTGCATTGATCAATATGTAAAACACAAAATATGTAAAAAGCTGATTGTAGTATCAAAAGAAAGTGGAAAAAAATTAAACAACTGTAAATGGATCCCTCTCATATTTCAGGTGTGTGTGTGTGTGTTTGTCTTACTGTCTCCAAATGGGTTGTACTCCTCGCAGCCCGGTGCCTGTTTTTCTGCCTGGCGACAGCAGAGCCACGCCCCGTCCTGCCAGAACTGGGGGTGAAACTTTGTCAGGACCACAGCGTTGTCTTTGATCTCTGCACACACACGCACAGAAAAAATAGGTTTGGTTTTGTGAGGTTTGTTCCTGCTGCATTCACACGCTATTGGCAGAGAAGGAAGAAATGGAAATATGTTCAATAATCTTCTGACTTCATTGATCGTTTATTATTAGCTCCTGTGCTAACTTTGACATAAAACCAGATAAACACAACTAACAAGCTCCTTTTTTTTTTCCAAATCCAAATCCTGCAAGTGTTGGATGGTGGGTCCAGGTGGGCGGGGCTTGGTGACTGCTGTTGTTGTGACATCACAAAGCGACAGGAAGTCCTGACGGCTGCTTTTAAGGCTCAGTTTCTGAATACAGGCTGTGTAGAGTGTTAATATAGAACCTAGAGCTGCTTTATAATCACACTACACATGGACATCTACCTTTATACTGTATGGAGCTTTAACACAAACATCTACCTTTATAATGTATGGAGCTTTAATACAAACATCTACCTTTATTTTGAAGGAGCTTTAATACAAACATCTACCTTTATACTGTATGGAGCTTTAATACAAACATCTACCTTTATACTGTATGGAGCTTTAATACAAACATCTACCTTTATACTGTATGGAGCTTTAACACAAACAACTGCCTTCAGCTTTAAAGGCCCCTTGCTGTGCACTTTTCTCTGGGTTTATTTACCTGCTGATATCCCTAACAAGATGTATCATTGGTTTTGAGTACCTGTGATCTGCTTAATATCGTTTCTACTGCCCCTTTCTGTTGCCTCTTTCTGGAGCTCTAGCAGGCACAGGTCATTTGGCCAATCAGAAGAGAGAATGAGAACCTCTCCTCTGATTGGCTGACTGTTTTTGAGTGGCGTGTGGTCGGGCCAATCACAGGCAAGTAACTGAAACCTAAGCTGCATTCATAAAAATTGAAATGAAAAAGAAAACAACTGGTCACAGTGGGCGGAGTTACCTTGTGTGTGACATCACAGAAAGGAGGAAGTGCTATCTGCTCGTCTTAAAGAGACAGTTCCTACAAATGGGCGGTGTGTGTTTCTCCGTTTATGACCAGTTTGATGCATGGGGCAGTATATACGTGGCCCAGAGACCTCCCCAAGCACGAAAAAATAACCAAAATCAAATTTTTCATGCCATGGGGCCTTTAATACAAGCACCTGATTTGATTCATTAATTTCATCACATAGGCTCCAGCGCCTCGTGATTGTCCAAAAAAGGTCATTGGTAACCATTGGCGGATGCAACGCGAGGGGCCATCTTGTGTCTCGGGCTATAAAGCAGGGTTACCTGTCTCGCCACCGTCTCAGAGATGAACTCTTAGAAACAGAAGGTGCCATAAAGGAGAGAGTGGAAACAAGTGGGGGCTGCAAGGAAACTTTCAACGTGTGAAAAACCGACTTGTGGTTTTAAGTGTGAAAACAGCTTTACAGCGATGAAGACTATAAACTCAATCATACAACCAGGACTTTGTAGCAAAGAAGATACTGTACCTTAAAATGATTTCTTTTGAAAACAAAAGTAAATAAGTATTTGCCACTCTTTGGTTTTTACAGAATAATAAAGAATAGAGAATAGAAACTGACCCTCCTTCATGCTCTGGACCCAAATGCTCCTGCTGTCGTGACTCGGAGCGAAGACGTAGAGAGTGTTGGTGTCATACACCACCTAGACAGTTGAAGACTTGATTTAAAAGACAACAGAGACACCAAACTATTCCTCTAAAAGAGACACGGGGTCAAAGTGTGATACCTGGAACGGGTATTTGTTCTGGCAGGGGATGATTCCTCCTCCGTTCTTGACGATCTCCACGCACTTGATGTGGTCCAGCTCGATCGAGCCCCTCCTGAACTTCTTCTGTTAAAGGAAACCATCTATGTCAACAGCAGCGTCTTTTTAGGCGTTTGTCTATTATTTTTTTTTTTTTTAAATATGACACATTCAACATATCGATGCGTCATATTTCCTCTGCAGCTTATCTTATCAAATGTTTTGATAAGGAAGCTGCAACAAACTGTCATTTCCCCAAACGGTGCATTTAAATGGATTAAAACAGTGATAAAAGCTCCACATGAGTTTAGTGTAAGTGTTTTTTACTCTAAACTGAAACAGAAAAAAGAAAAAAGCCTCTTGAAATAATGTGTTGTGACCTGTCGGCTCTCCCAACATCATCACATACAACACTCGGTCTAACTCGAGTTGTTGGGGGTTTTTTTTAAATGGAGGGTGAAAAAAATGATGAGTATCTTTAATCACTTAAAGTCAACCAATCAATCATGTCCCAAAATAATATTACCAATAATATTACCAGGCAGGCTTCAATGTCAGCCTGGCTATCGCTGCATTTAATCAGCCGTCAACACTTTTCGCTGACTGAACTTCGTGCACACTTCACACCTCAGCATATCTTGTTTTAGTATTTTTTTTTTTTTAGTCAGAACGGAAGTCAGCATTCTTTATTTTTATAATTTGCATATTCTTCTTGCTTAATTATTATGTACTACTACTGTCATCCCCTTTACAGCAGACAATACTTCAACTTCAACTCGAACCTAATAACCAAACTTCAACAACATAACATTGAATAATGAATGAAATAATCTTAACAGATAAAAAAGCTAGTCTGTTTTCTGTTCTCCCTCCCCCTGCTGTCCGAGCCCGACTCAGCTCGCCCAATTAACTAAATTAGTCGGCACAAACTCGGGTCGGGTTGAAATTGAGAACTCTAGACCAAAGTATACAAAATATACCACATTTAAAGCTCATTAGTTAACACATTATTTAAATTCTTTGCAACAACAGTCATGTAAAATTGGTAATTCATGGGTATAACAAGGTTTTTTTTGTTGTGGTTGAAGCTGTGACTTCCAGCTGTTTTCAGTCTTTTCTTGTCTGTTTGCTAAGCTAAAGCTAACCACCACCCACATTGTTTTCTTATCTTTTTTTTTTTTTTAGCTTCTTATCGTTTAAAAAGTGATTGTAATCTGTATTGTTGTTGTACTCGACACCACATTTTCATGGTCTCGCTCTCGGTCAAGCTGGATTTTTTTCTCCAGACCAGTCAAGACCACAGCTGTAGTGACATCTTTGTTTTTTTTAACCACACATGTTTCTCTGTCACACGCTCACTTTGGTTGATGTGATTCTACTAAAGTTTCTGCTTGTGTGACCATCTGAAAAGTGGGGGGAGACTTCAGCTGCATGTGTTCTTCTGTTCAATCCAAACTTTGTTTACATTAAATATGATTTAGATTTTATATAAAATTATATTTTCTTTTTAGTTGAGGAATAACGTAAATATCAAGCAACATGATTATTATGAGGACTGGTACTGAATACAGAAATGGTCTTGAAAATGGTCTCACATTGGTTTGGTCCTGAGTTAGATGGTCTTTCTTGACTACAACGCCAATAATCTGACATGTAAATAAAACCAACCTCTGCTTTTCCGTCATAGTAGGTCAGCCTGCTCTTGGTGAGGACAAACAGTCTCTCCTTGTAGTTCAGCGGCGACGTCCTCTTCTTCTGCTGCGAACGCTTGATCAGCGTCTCCTCCAGTATCACCTCGACACTCATCCTGGCCCCGCCCACGCATTCAGCCCATTGGTGGGATTCGTCAGAACATGGCCGGATAGATCTGAGCTTAAGGAGAGAAAGAGAGAGAGAGAGTTTGTTATTGTAACTTTATAAACATTTATAGTATGTTTTGATTTAATGGGCTTTCCTGGCTTCCATACATCCAAGAAGCTGGAACCAACAAAACTGACTGTCAAGTTTGTATTTGTGGTTTAAAGAGGAACTATGCAAGAAATAGTTCCACATTTTGGCAAATTGGCCCATTGCCATGATCCCTATAGTCATAGTAGTAGGTTCGTTACCTTTAATTGTCGGTGCAAGATATCTTTAGAACCAGCGAGCAGAGCGGCGAACTGCTCAGAGCTAAAAACAGCTTGCACCGACAAGTAAAGGTAACGAACCTGCTGCTATGACTATAGGGGATTATGGCAATGGGCCAATTTGCCAAAATATTGAACTATCCCTTTAAAGGTTGGGTTGGAGATCCTATTCTGGAGCATTTTTTTTGTACAAAATTGTTTAAAATCCTCTTCAAACTGTGATTGCACCCAATCAATTAGATGTTTTTTTTTACAAAAATGAAAAAAGCCAGTCACCTGTGGGACGGACAATCCTGTAAAAACAGCATCAAATCATCTTGAACGCAACTTTAAGGTCAATTGGATCGAGATGTGTCAATCAAGCTGAGAGTCTTCAACAGCAAACCAATGAATGTACCACACTGACGTCTGGTAGGTGGTGATGCAGCTATGAGCTTGATGCAGGATGGTTTATTATGATGTTATGTGTTTTCTTTCACGTGAATGAACCCTGAGAAAAAACTCGAGGAAAGTTAGCGCTGCTGTGCAAGTGACGCGCGCGACAGTATCGCGGAAAGCTGCGTCACTCACATTGGGATTACCCAACGCTGAACAAGCGTTGTGTGTTCCTGAGGTCTGGTGGCTTCAGAGAGAAGTCTAAGGAAATGGGCTTGGACTTTTGACTTGCGTATTTTCAAAATGTGGCCTGCTAGAACTGTTTTTCCAGGATCTCCAACCCTACCTTTAAAGCAGAAGTAAGCGATCCGGTCATTTTAGCTAACTTTCTGTCAGCGGATGGAGTTAGCAGTCCCCGCCCTCGTCCCTACGTCACCACATTCACGCGCATCCCTTGGCTGCACACACAGAGAGGACCGCCCCTTTATGCTGATCTCTCTCCTCATTGGATAAAGGTTGTAGGATACAAGGAAAGTTTTCTCCTCGGCTTACAGCAGAGCAGAGTGACTGACTGACCCGTGTTTCAGACCAAACACTCTATGTAAGTGATTGCTGTCGGAAGATATAACTATTTAAGACTTATATTAACACAAACATTCCGCTTACAGCACTTCTGCTTTAATGAACCAGCTCCAGAGTCCTAGTGCTGGTTAAATCAGTGACTTGTAACTAGTTCCAGGGAGAATGGAGGCTCTCTGCCTTCCACCTAGCGTCTCTTGGCTGAAAACCAACCTTGTAAGATCAGAGCCTCCGACCCGGTGTCCCAGCTCTCATCTGTAACCCGTAATCTCTTGTTTATGACAGATAAGACTACACAAATATACACGTTAACGTTATCCACCGCTCCATGGATTGCTTTCTCGTCGGCTTCGTTGAAAAACAAATGCACATGGCCGAGAGGAGGGTTAGCAAAACAGAGGAAAAGAGACCTGACTTACATACTGTAGTTCCCCTTTAAAAAGTTTGAACATATCATGCAAACATTGGATTACTAAACTAAACTAAACTGTGGCAGTTAACATGAGCATATAACGTTGTTACTAAGATGGTGGACGACTTTGTTTCTTGACCCAGTTCCCAGTGACCAGACACATCCCGGGATTCAGATCTGCATCCTCAACGTGCTCGATGACAGGAAGTTGATCCCACATGGGAGTTGACTAAATAAATAAATCTTGACCACGAATGGAAACTGTTTCATACTTTCTCTCTGTGTAGCTCAGAAAGATGTGGTTTCTCAAAACTGGGGTTTGATCTACTTTTTAAACTACTGTGGGGATTTCTGTTTCAACGTTGGTCTCTACTTCCTCCTTAACGCCGAAGGAACAGATAGAGTCATTAATTCGACTTTAAATCCTCGACTCACACCAGTGAAATAAGTTATAGGTTGTAGTCATGGTTTTAAATCTGAATTTAATCCCAAAGAGTAAACAGCACTATCAATCTTCGAGCCAGTATTTCCTGCTTGTCAATAGATTTTCAGTTGAAAGTTGCTGTGGTTTCTTATCTGGTCCCAACACTGTTCTCATTATCTCTTGCTCTGATACGCAGGTGTGTTCGTACACAAGGCAACGATATCATCTCAGTTATCGATATTTTTTCTAATGAGGTCAAAGATAAGTTCTTCATTGTCAATATTAGTTGATGGAGGATAATTAGTTTATATCCTGGTACAATTCCTATATATTCTTATCATGATCCCTTAAGAGGCCTAGGGTAAAGTCACACTATTGATTGGCCTATTTTGGTGTATTGGCCCCTTGTTATTTCTTACTCTTGTTGATATGCTTGTTACGTCTCGATAGACATAATATTTCATATTCTCACCCTGCTTTTATCCATTTTAATGTTAAATATATGACACTCAAACTCAAGAATGTGCTCTAGAAATAAGCTTACTTGACGTAATGACTCAGATTTACACCAAGTGGTCAATAAAGGAAATAAATAAATTGAATATTTAAAAAAAGAAAAGAAAAAAGTGGCGGTTCAACGTGTAATCCGGTTGTCCGACAGTGCTTGAACGCATCAAATGAAAGTCATAACCAAACGCACGCACCCGGCACTTTGGACAGCGGCGCGAGCACGCATATCCCTGTACACCTGTCTCCAGGTGGACCAGTTTAATTTAAACTCTAATCACATTTATATTAAACTATTAAATCCACACAAACGTAAAAACACAGCATTTAAACAAGACACTGTTACAGAAGAAACAGCGTTTCTTTGTTTTAACATCTAGGCTGCTGTGTTTCTATCCACTGGGGCGTCATTGTGACATTATAATGAAGACTTTATTTCACTATAACAACAGTATTTTACTTTAACATTCAGATAATTGCCGTTTTCACTTCGGGTCTTTGTCGCTCTGAAGTCAAACCTGTAGGTCCGCGGTTTTGTGAAGTGAAAGCCGCAGAGTTCTTGCGCAACTGACTGTGTTTATTCACAAATAAAAACTTTATACCGCGCCAATAAAGTAATTTAAAAACCAAACAAAAAAAACACGCACACACACATAAAGACGCGCTTAAAGCAAAGTGTTTCCCCTTACCTCGCTGCTGCTTCAGGCTCCAGCTGTGACTCCCATGTCGCTGTGTGAGCCGGGGGATTCAGGAAATGAAGAGAGGGAGGCGCGCACACACACAACACACACACACACACACACATGTACAAGGACAAACAAACTTCCTTGTATCTACACTTGCTCGACCAGAGAGAGAGAGAGAGAGAGAGAGAGAGAGAGAGAGGGAGGGGGGTCACTGGTGTATGACACCGTTTCACAACAGTCTGATCAGATATGTTTAGTATCTCATGCTGCAACTTCAACCTGCTGCTGCTGCTGCTGGTGCGTTTGTGGTCTGCAGGACCACCTGAAAACGTCCACCTTAAAGACGCAGCGGGGGTATTTTTGTAAAAAAAAAAAAAAAAACTGCTTTCATTTGTCAAAAGCAGAGACTGCAGTTAAAAATAAAAATACACACGAGACTTTGTTGAGAATGTGTGTTTGACGTTTACTGTGGCAGTCTATTCGTTGTCGCAGTTGGTAGCCTATTTTGACGTTTTTATCAGCCGTGACTACATCTTAATGGGGACATTAATGAAAGTAAGGACTTTTTTTCTTTTAATAGTTTAATAGTTTAAAAAAAAAAAAAAGGAAATGCAAAGCAAAAGCACTTCTAGTGGACTGAAGTGGACAATAACGATATTTTTGAGAAATTGATGAAAAGTGAAGAGACTTTGGATAACGAGGACATTTCTGGGTGTTTGTGAAAAGTTGAGGCCTTTTGAAAAGGTAAAGACAAACGTTAAGACCTATTGGCAAAGTGAAGGAACTTTTGGTGGACAGAAAAAAAATGATATATTTCGAGTTATGTTGGAAAAAGAGGACGTTTGGACGATAAAGACATTTGGATGAAGTGATAAAACAGTGAAGAGGCTTTAGAAAATGGGGACATTTTGGATGTTTGTGAAAAGTTGAGGCCTTTTGAGAAGGTGAGGACAAAGGTTAAGACTTATTGGCAAAGTGAAGAAACTTTTGGTGGAAAAAAATGATATATTTCGAGTTATGTTGGAAAAAGAGGATGTTTTGACGATAGGGACATTTGGATGAAGTGATAAAACAGTGAAGAGGCTTTAGATAATGGGGACATTTCAGAAAAGTTGAGGCCTTTTTAGCAGGTAAAGACAAAGTTTAGACACAAATAAGGAAACCTTTAGAGACACTTTCAAATGGACAGCATTTCTAGAGTTTTGTTGTCAGTATGTTATTTTTTTTTTTTTATTAATGGAAGTGTCAATATTTTTGAAAACAATGGCACTCCAGGAATATGAGATATTTATGGAAGATCAGGAGAGTTTGGGACATCATGACTGAACAGATTTGATCATTTTAGCAAATGTTACCACTGCACATTGGGAATTAACAATACTAATGGAAATCGGGAATGTTTTTGAAAGTGAGGCCATTCTTTGAAGATGTGGAAAGTTTTGAGGGGTTACGGGGGACTATCAAATGTCTAAACTGTTTTTAAGAACAAATGTTGAAAATTGTACACTAATACAAGTATGTGTGTGTGTGTAACCTGAGTTTATATCAAACCTTTCACAATAATTATAAACAACAGACAAATTGGGGACAAAGTGAGTATAGTAACTACAGGTCTATAGCTGAAGAAATATTTTTTCTACCACCACACACACATACACTTAACCTCATATCAGCTGTTTGCTAACTCCATTGACAACGCCCTGCGCAACACATCACACCACAAAGCTCACTTGGTTCGTACCAGTCAGACACCGCTTTCACTTCTCTTTTTAGGAAATTCAACTAGAAGCTCAGTTCATCAGAGGAAACAACAACGTTCAGGCCAACTCGACTCTCCCTATAGAGCCACGCGGTCCTCGCCACTGGTGGTCGCTAAAAAGAAAACCTTGCCTTTGCCCATATGGGATTTGAACCCCGGCCTCCCAGTCCAAAGTCAATCGCATAATGATGGATGTTTTCACCTCACCTCCACCGGTCATCACACTTACACTTATGGGAAATTGGCCCATTGCCATAATCCCTATAGTCATAGCAGCAGGTTCGTTACCTTTAATTGTCGGTGCAAGCTGTTTTTAGAACGGCGGAGCAGAGCCGTGAGCTGCTCAGAGCTACGCTACGGAGGCTCATGGGATTTCTTCGTTTCCACTCATCAAACTCATCAAATACACAATCCAACAACTCCAAAATGCTCTGGTGGACAAGTTGTGACCTGCACATTCACCACGCTATGAGATAATAACACAACGTTACCAGACAGAGTTGTTTTAGAGGTAAATTCATGCAAAACCGCTGATGCGTGTTGCCTTCAGGGGCAGTTTTTCAGCAAGCAGTCTCTGCATTTACCTCTAAAACAACTCTGTCTGGTAACGTTCTGTTATTATCTCATAGCGTGGTGAATGTTCAGGTCACAACTTGTCCACCAGAGCGTTGTGGAGTTGTTGGATTGTGTATTTGATGAGTTTGATGAGGGAAACCAAGAAATCCCATGAGCCTCCGTAGCGTAGCTCTGAGCAGCTCGCGGCTCTGCTCCGCCGTTCTAAAAATAGCTTGCACCGACAATTAAAGGTAACGAACATACTGCTGTGACTATAGGGATAATGGCAATGGGCCAATTTGCCAAAATGTTGAACTATCCCTTTAACACTAGTAATGACACAACATGCAATTCCTTGTGTTAGATAGATAGATAGATTCGCTAGATAGATAGATAGATAGATAGATAGATAGATAGATAGATAGATAGATAGATAGATAGATAGATAGATAGATTCGCTAGATAGATAGATAGATAGATAGATAGATAGATAGATAGATAGATAGATAGATAGATAGATAGATAGATAGATAGATAGATAGATAGATAGATAGATAGATGCTAACATTAGCATGATTGCAGATGTTTCGTGAAAAGTGTTGAGATTTGTTTTCATATGTTATAGTTTATGTCAAAGTCTTTTCTTCAGTCTTTGATGTTGCAATGTAACATAAAACAAGAACAACCTTGGTTTAGCATCACTCTTAAAAGGAGGAGGAGGAGGTTTCTTTCTTTTTTTTGCTTTGTGTTTTACAGTGTGTGTGTGTGTGTGTGTGTGTGTGTGTGTGTGTGTGTGTGTGTGTGTGTGTGTGTGTGTGTGTGTGTGTGTGTGTGTGTGTGTGTGTGTGTGTGTGAGTGTGTGTTCTTCCTGGAGTTATTCACAGCGACGGATGCTTTGTGGTTTCACTCACGTCACCCTTTCATTTCCTTTCTGTCTCTTTGTCCTCATCTCTCTCCCACACTCTCTGTCTATAAACATCGTATACATATTAAAGATTTTTATTTTTAACATCTGGTAAATTTAAAACTTTATCCATTAAGGCAAAATCAGTCAATAACGGCCCTTCTTTTACCTTCTGCTTTTGGTGTTTTTATCTCTTTATCTCTTTTCTCTGTCTTCTAGTTTTCACCTTCTGTACTTCCTCCACCCACCTGCCTTTCTCTCTGTCACACTCTCTCTCTCTCTCTCTCTTTCTCTCTCTCTTTGTCTTTGTCTTCTCTCTCTTTGTCACTCTCCCTCCATCACTGCCGCTCAGCTACTTCAACGTTTCCCACCTGTGGCATCACATCAACCCCACAAGTCAACGCTGACCTCAAAAACTCAAACTGAAGAAGGAGAAGAGAAGCTGGGACTGAATAATAGACAGATAGATAGACAGAAGAAAAGGAGGAGGTGGTGATGGTGGGGGTAGACGAAAAAGAAGAAGAGACGTAAAGACGGTCGATCATGATTCACTTAAGTAAGTGCTGCAAATTTAACTCTATCTAAACCTATCGAAATCAAAATCTTACAATAGCGAATGAGCTAAAACACTAAATATTTGCTAGGGAAGGAAAACATTAACTTAAGTAAAATTACTCAACTACTTGAATCAGAAAAGGTGTGAAAAGGACACACGAAATTGGCTTCGTAAGAAATTGGCTTCGTAACAGAAACGTTTTCTCATCATTACTAGTAAATGTTGATGTGTTTGCAGTCTGTATGAAGGAAACAGTAGTCGCTTCAAGTCTGATGTAATGTAGCGTCACAGAAATTAACGTATTTGACGAAATTGTCATTACAGTAAATGTTTTTTTTAATGTTTTTCTAGAAATTGAACTCAGCAACTAAATCAGGAGTTAAAATCTTCCTTCGGCTTCAACGTATTTGATTTTGCCTCTAAAACTGTGAACACAAGTACTGTATAAATGTAAATCTGAAAGAACAGGAGATCGAAAAGCGACGGTTTGGTTTGGGGTGTTGTGTCAGCATGTGGTGGTGGAGCAACCGCCAAGACACTTAGTTAATGTTTTTTAATGATGATGAAGTTGTTGTTGAGCCGACTGGAGTTGGAGATTTTGCAAACGCAGGCACACCTGTCTGCAAAACAGCACCTCCGATCTGCCGATTACTTACTGAACGTTTTGGCAAGCCGGGGTTTCAGTTTTGTTTCTCACACTGGAAGAAGAAACAACAGGTTACCCCGACAGAGGTTAAACCCAGAAATAGCTGTGGCCTTTTAAATCAGATTAACCTCAAACTGGCATTTTCTGAAATTTTTTGAAGGCGGAGCCACAGTTTATACCTCTCCTGCATCAGCACATTCGAGTATCAGGGTTAAAAGTTTAGTTTTTCTTTGCTAACAGTTTGTAGATCTGTGATTCTTGGACTGAAAGTATAAAAGTCATGTAAGCTGCTCTGTCAGGTCTTATCAAGGCATAGTGATGTTTTGAGCCACATGCTAATGCTAGCATGGTCATGTTTACCACATTTGTTTTAGTATGTCAGCATGCTAACATTTGCTAATTAGCACTAAACACAAAGCAAAGCACACCAATCTGGATCAGTGCAGTCAGTATAGGGTTCATCCTCTGGTGAACATGAAGATCTGGATAAAGTTTTTAAAGGAGAAGACAGGGAAGTCACACACTGTGTCTGAGTCATAACTCTGTGAAATCTGGACGCACTGACAAGAAACACACATTTTTACATTCGGTATGACTTACTCTGAGGATATAAATCCAATGTCCATTGTGAAGAAACATACAAGAAACACTCAAGAAAATTGTCAAGGTGTAGCCTTCTCCTCATGGCAACATTATACTTTTTGTTTACATCCTCCAAAAGCCCCTGGGATTGAAACTTGTAGTTGCAAGATGAATATTCACTGCAACAGGTCTTTTTAACTGCTTTTTATTTTATTTTAGTATGTATATAGTCAGCATGCTAACATTTGCTAATTAGCACTAAAAGCACAGCACACCAATCTGGATCAGTGCAGTCAGTATAGGGTTCATCCTCTGGTGAACATGAAGATCTGGGTAAAGTTTTTAAAGGAGAAGTCACACACTGTGTCTGAGTCATAACTCTGTGAAATCTGGACACACTGACAAGAAACACACATTTTTACATTCGGTATGACTTACTCTGAGGATATAATTACATCCAATGTCCATTGTGAAGAAACACACAAGAAAATTGTCAAGGTGTATCTACTCCTCATGGCAACATTATACTTCATGTTTACATCCTCCAAAAGCCCCTGGGATTGAAACTTGTAGTTGCAAGATGAATATTCACTGCAACAGGTCTTTTTTAACTGCATTTTTTTCATTACGAAGACCCTGTCCACACAAAAGTCACTTACCTTGGCCTCGGAGATCTGAATAACTTTAAGATAAATAATGCGACTGAAGGGTCTGAAACAGGATAGGAACTCTCAAGAAGATTTAAATCACTGACCACGATGTCAGTTTATGCAATGATAACAATGAACTTAACTTAACTTAAACTTCATTCAAAATCCCACTTTAGTAGAAGTATCATCAGCAGAAGTATGAAAAGTGAAAACAAATGGCCACTTTCATAACATTTTAAATACCATAGGGTTTATTAATGACACTACCTAATCAAGTGTTGGACTGTTGAGTTGATGTATGAAGAGTAACCTCCAACATCTGGAAAGTAACCACTAACTCCAGCTGCACTTTATATTTATATAGGTATTGATTGTAGCCTATTACTGTCATTTATCTGTCTATTGTTGATTTTTTGTGGTTGTGCATGGTGGATCGCCATTCCTGTGTTGATGATACTGTGGTGTGTGCTATTGTATACATGTGTCTATTACAGGGTTTGTGTCATTTCTATGTCTTTGTCTACTGCAAAACTAATCGCCCCCATGGCGGACATAATGAATAAGAAGTTGGAAGCTGTGTCACTGGCTGATGATGAACAAATTGTTAATTTGTGAGAGAATTATATCCTTATTCATCCAAAACCCAAATCTGAAGTTCTAATGAACTCCATGTTGAGTCAACACCAACATGATCGTGTGTGTCAATAGATCGTAGGTTCACCACAAACCACCAGAGGAGTTCAACCTTCCTCACAGCCTCTGCTCTGATCGCCTGCTGATCCGGACACACAGGCTTTTATTCTGACAGCGACCTTCAAATCACACGACTAACGTTGGTTTGTTTCAGATGTGTGCTGCGTGCATATAGATACATACGTGCCTGCAGACCCACACAGCCTGTGGACCAACAACAGGAAGACGAGTTGCGAACACAAACGCTGAGAAAAATGACCAACACCACACACACACACACACACACACACATGCACACACTTAAAGAGTGTTAGTTCTGCAGAATAGGAAACTATACTTCCTGACAAAGACCTCCTACTCAAAAACCACAACGACATACACACGAGAGTCAAACTAAAACACATGAGAGAGATGAAACTGTGTCTATTTTTGCAGTTTAAGTGACACAGAACAGTCTATTAATTGCCATGACAACACTGTATGTAAACAGTTGAAGTGTTTACAAGAGAGTAGCTATGATGTCAGTGATGACGACACACGATACACCTTCCTCTTTTTTCTCTTCCAGATCACTCCATCCACTCAGTCTTCTGCTGCTGCTGCTGTGCAGTTCAGACCAGGTAACAGCTCCAGGATCAATACCAATATCTATCAGTTTGAAATTAGATGTGCGAGTAACTCTATGTGGCCCCGCCCCCTTTTAAAATGGACATCACACCTTTTCTTGCACCACGCAGAGCTGCTCAGCTTCATTCAGACACAATGACAGTGAATTATTGTGTCCATTTATATAGAAACAATCAGACACAAGGTCATAAATAAAATTAGATTTAAATATCACATAAAAACTAATTTTAGTAAATATACTTAAAGGGATAGTTCAACATTTTGGCAAATTGGCCCATTGCCATAATCTCTATAGTCATAGCAGTAGGTTCGTTACCTTTAATTGTCGATGCAAGCTGTTTTTAGAACGGCGGAGCAGAGCCGCGAGCTGCTCAGAGCTACGCTACGGAGGCTCATGGGATTTCTTGGTTTCCCTCATCAACCCATGAGAGCGTTTTGGAGTTGTTGGATTGTGTATTTGATGAGTTTGATGAGGGAAACCAAGAAATCCCATTAGCCTCCGTAGCGTAGCTCTGAACAGCTCGTGGCTCTGCTCCGCCGTTCTAAAAATAGCTTGCATCGACAATTAAAGGTAATGAACCTACTGCTAAAACTATGGCAATGGGCAAATTTGCCAAAATGTTGAACTATCCCTTTAAAATGTTGATTGATTGTTCAGTTGGTTGATTGGTTGTTTGATTGATTCATTGATCAATTCCAGGGAAATCAGCACCAGTATGGAGCTGGAGAACCGGACCTCGCTGTGTTTCCAGAGCAGACGGTACCCAGGACACGCCTACCGGGTACGACCAGAGCATCGTCCAGCAGGTGAACGATGGCGACGGACTCGTTTGATTTTTATCTTTAATTTTCTTTCTTTCTTTCTTTCTGTCTCTGCGTCTTCCTCAGGCCGACAGGTCGAGGAGGAAACTGCCCCTCCCCCCTCCTGAGGGCGAGGACGGCGAAGGAGCAGGATTACTGAGCGTCGTCGCCATGTACGACTTCAGCGCCAAGGAGGACACTGACCTCACACTCAGACAGGTACACACACACACACACACACACACACACACACACACACACATACACACACACACACACACACACATACATACACATATTATTAAAGGAATAGTTCACCAAAAACTGAAATTCAATACTCCGGAGTAGTTTTTTATCCCTCAAAGTGCATCTGGAGACCCGGGACGGGGATTTGTAGTCCAAAGAAATCCTTATATGAGAGTCAATAAAACACAAAAAAACACAAAAAGGTCAATACAGCACTGTGTAGGCTGTAAAAATGTCCTAAATGACGTTTTTTCGAGTAAACTCTGGACTATATCCCTTCAGGACACTTGGATTGCAGCAGACGAGCAGTGTGGAGGAATATTACATGGTTTTTGTGTAGTTTTATGGACGTTTTTGTGTCAGGCGCTATTGACTCTCATATAAGGATTTCGTTGGACTACGAACCGATCTCCCGGGTCTCTAGATGCACTTTGAGGAATAAAAAACTACTCCGGAGACCGGAGTATTTGAATTTCATTTTTTGGTGAACTATTCCTTTAATAAATCCTGACTAATGTTCAATAGATGTTTTATCTGTGAGTCATCATAAAACTTATCAGTCGCCCGCTTGTTAAATGTCTGGTTGGTTTGGTTGGACTTGGTCTGATTGATCTGACTGTGATTAACATCTTGTTTCCAAGACAACAGCGTGAATACAGATACTGACTGTCATGGCAATAATTACAAACAAGTCAAACAGTGATAGGCTACAAAAGAAAATACAAAACGTCCTTTAACAGAGGGGAAGTGATAAAATCTAATCAACATGCATGAACAGCTGAATATAAAGTGAATTAGGCTTTATAAATCCCAAACTGAAAATGAAAGTGGTTGTTTTCAGTGTGATGCAGCGTGTTGTGTCCACAGGGGGAAGAGTACGTCATTCTGCACAAACAAGACCAACTGTGGTGGAGAGCGCAGGACAAACACGGGTCAGTTCAGCAAAACAGCTTCATACACAACAACAGTGTAACACAATACAACAATAGGCCTATCTCAAGTAACGCAACTTCAATCATGTCGCATGTATAAAAGATAATTTGACTAAGAAGAATAGTAAATGTATAGTAAACACTAACACTGACATTTTGAAATAGAAACTCGTTTTTCTAACAACTTAAATTACTGATCTTACCTCTGTGTTTTCATAGCAACAAAGGCTTCATCCCCAGTAACTACGTGACGGAGAAAAACCGAATCGAGGCAAACCCGTGAGTATGACATCACAACTGATCACATTTAAGAGGTTTACACTGTGGTATATTGATGTGTTGATGAAAAGAAGGGATCACCGCTGACACGTCTTCGCTTGTATTCAAAAAGGAAGTTTATTAAAGGACAATTCCAGGCGAATTCAACTCGGGGGTGTATTTTCATAACATTTTAGGTCTAAAAGAAGGAATCTGAAGATTTTCAGTTTAATTTCTCCTGTTTTGCGGTAGCTGCATTTGTCCCCGCATCGCCACGGCAGCAATGAATGGGAGTGGATGTAAGTTCCGCTGTTTAGGCTGTTTACAACCATCAAAGCCGCAGTTTTTTTCCACAGACAGCGTCAGATGGCGACTCAAACATGCACCGAGAAGTTTATTTACTTCAAGCAAGCCGACATGTTTGTAAAACTAGATCTAATTCAAAGTCTCCCGGAGTCTCGCGCGAGCCCGAAGTTGCAGTGTTGGTGTGTTCAGGCGCAGTCGGAGCTACCGCTTGTGTCATAAACACAGGAATATCAACAAAAAATTGCAGCTTTGAGGGATGTAAACAGCCTAAACAGCAGAACTTACATCCACTCCCATTCATTGCTGCCGTAGCGATGCGGGGACAGATGCAGCTACCGCAAAACAGGAGCGATTAAAGTGAAAATCTTCAGATTCCTTCTTTTAGACCTAAAATGATAGAAAAATACACCCCCGAGTTGAATTCGCCTGGAATTGTCCTTTAACAAGAAGAATAACAGTGTACAAAGAATGCCGAATCCTGGAGCATCTCTGGTGCCAAAAAGAGATCTCCCTCTCTCAACCCAAAAACCTTCCTTTTTATATGTTGGCTTATCTCCAACACTCCACCTTCTCCGGACAGAGAGAAACCTCCCGCCCAGATGGCCAACGACCTTTGTCTTGACCTTTTAACTTTTAGGCTAGTGAAAAACCCCATGTCCTGTATCCCACCAAACTTAACCATAAAAGAAAACAAGGAACCTGTCATTCACATTGATCCAGACATCCTCCTTGGCGTCAGATAACTTAACAGGACATCGATTCACACATTCCTTGAGTTCCAGAAAAAGCACACACACACAAAGAAGAACATAAAATAATACAAGATATCTAAGCAAGAAAGTAAAGGTGGATAATATACTACAACACAATGAAAACTGGAACATCACTGTTTTAATCAGGGCCGGCCCCTGTTTAGGGCCACAGCTATGAGCTTTATATGTAATTTGAAGTCAATATTCAGCTTCTTTTATCTCACATTTGAGACATTTGGTGAAAATAGAATGACAGAATGACAACATTTATAGGATTAGCAATCTTACAAAATTTCATTTTAGACTTGTTTTCTGTATTCATATCCTATTTCAAGCACCAAAACAGTTCATTCTCATGACTGAAGGAGTGTTTTTACAAGGGATTTGAAATTTTTCAAAAAGCAGACCTCAAATTTCCACCAAAATGATTTCTTTATACAGTGTTGTAGGACAAACTGGCCTCAGTGTGCTTACAGCGGAGGTTCTAATATTTAGACATAAAACACTTGAGTATTGTTACATCTGCAAGTATCTTAAAAAGATCAATTTAAGAAAATATGTACAGTAAAAGTCGAGAAAATGGCCTCAAACCTCAGAGGGCATAAACATGTCTGTATTCAGTTTTAACCAGTGATTTGGTGTTTGCGCTTAGAGTGCAGGGCCACAAACAAAAATCTTGTTTAGGGGGCCACCAAAATCCTAGGGCCGGCCCTGGTTTTAATGTTTTGTTTTCTGTGTCTATACTTTAATTTGTAAAGTTATTTTTTAATGATGAAAGACAATAATTCAACTATTTCGTCTTTATGTAGATGGTACTGCATGAACATCACAAGGACAGAGGCCGAGCAGCTGCTGAGACAGGAGGTATCTGCCTGTTCCTGTCATCTTTTCAATTGACATATGTGACATTAAACTTAAAATGTTATGTTTTTTGACTGTTAATAATTTAAAGTGACCGATATAAGATGTATGAGGATGTTTCTGGTCGTTTCCCAGGACAAAGAGGGCGGGTTTGTGGTTCGGGAGTCCAGTCAGAAGGGAGTCTACACTGTCTCTGTTTACACTAAGACATTAAGGTAGTTTTA
The DNA here is from genome assembly GCF_905171665.1 of Trachurus trachurus. Classification (NCBI taxonomy): domain Eukaryota; kingdom Metazoa; phylum Chordata; class Actinopteri; order Carangiformes; family Carangidae; genus Trachurus; species Trachurus trachurus. The sequence continues at coordinate 8,797,275 of NC_139909.1, read as the reverse complement.
CACCACAGCACCCGAACTTAAACAATCAATATTTTACATTAAATCTTTGCCTGTAAACTGATGATGCTTTGTTTGTGCAGCCATAGTGGAGATATCCGACATTACCAGATCAAAATCAGCGACACCGGGCAATTCTTCCTGGCCGAAAAACATACCTTCAGCTCCATACCTGATGTCATACACTACCATGAACACAACGCAGCAGGTACACACACACTTCTATGTATGCTACCGTGCAATTTAAACACCACTTATATAAAGTAATGCTTCATTTGATATGGTTTGGCATGTGTGTGTGTCTCTTTAGGTCTAGTGACAAGGTTGCGATATGCAGTGGGGCCGATGGGAAGGTGTGTACCTGCCACATCCGGATTCAGCTCAGGTAACTTGATACTCAAGATAGAAACATCTCAAACCGATTCCACAAAGGGCCGGTGTGGCTGCAGGTTTTGTTCTCAGTCTTCAGACATTTGATTGGTCAAATTGTGTGTTCTTGATTGGTTGGAACAAAAACCTGCAGCCACATCGGTTTGAGATGCCTGTAATGTTTGCTTGAAAGAAACATATGGAGATAAGTATAAAGTGTTTTAATATGCAGATGATACATTATTTAGTAGGGCTGGGCCAAAAAATCGATTTTTATATTAATCACGGTTTCTTTTTTCTGTCAATTTTTGAAAAAAGGATTTCGATTAAAAAAAAAATGTTTTTTTTTTGTTTTTAGGACGACCAATCTTTATTGTACAATCATGTATTCTGTGCCATTACACTCGACAAAGTCAAACCGGCCTGTTGTGTTCATTTGTTCACAGATATCTATGTGAACAAACGAACACAACAGACAAACTGATGTGATGTGTGTATTGTTTTTTGTAAATATGACTTATGATGTATTGTCAAGTGTTTGGTTCAACCTGCTCTTGCTTAAGGAAAGAAAATCACAATAATTGAAATATAAAATCGCAATACTTGGTAAAATCGAATCGCAATACTTGTTTAATCAGAATCGCAATTTAAATCGAATCAGGACCCAAAAATCATTAGAGAATCGAATCGGCACAAAAGCATATCGGCCCAGCCCTATTATTTAGTATCTTAGATCTTGTGACTCTTTCCCTAAATCTGTGTTTTTCAACCTTGGGGTCGGGTCGCCTGGAAATCAAATGCCTAAAATTATGATTAAAACACCACACACAATCTTAAACAACTGTATTCTATACTTTCACTTTCTCGAATATAAATCAAGCTCAAATAAAATGCAGCATATAAAAATATCTTGGTTGACAGCCGTGATCGCGGGGTCGCCAGAAATTTGTGATGTCAAAATGCATGGGGTCATGAGCCAAAACAGGTTGGGAACCACTGCCCTAAATGTTGAGAACTTCAAGTTAATTCTTTATCCCCAGAGTTCCGTCCAATGAGCTCTTGTTTAATAATGAATCAAACCCTCATGCTGAGACTTGCTTGCGTTCATTTGACAGACATTTTCTTTTAAAGAGGAACTGTACTGAACTAAGTCCGGTCGCTTTTCTGCTGTTTTGGTTACGCTCCTCTCGCCCATGTGCATTTGTTTGCCTGAAATCCTGCTTAGATCCTCTTTAAATCTTGTTTTCTTTTTTATTTTACATACATCATCCTCCTACATTATCTTCCTCTTTCATTCCTGCAGAGAAGTGGGAGATTAACCCCAGCGAGCTGACCTTCATGAAGGAGCTGGGCAGCGGTCAGTTCGGCGTGGTGAAGCTCGGCAAGTGGCGGTCGCAGCACCGAGTGGCCATCAAGGCCATCAGGGAGGGGGCCATGTACGAGGAGGACTTCATCGAGGAGGCCAAAGTCATGATGTAAGGGGCGGCAGAGTGACTGTGACTGACATTAAAGGGATAGTTCACCCAAAATTCAAATTTCACTCATTATCTACTCACCCTCATGTCGACTAAGAGCTGTGAGAAGTTTCAGAGTCCTCCGTGGCTTCTCGGAGTTACGACGGGGCTCGGTGCAGCAGTATTTGTCCATATAATGGTTGTCAATGGATACCAACTTTCTTTGTCCAAAAAGACACACCAAAAAACATCCAAATACCTCCATAGTGCTCGTCTGTAATGTCCCTCTTGTATTGAAGCCCCGACATGAGAAATTGTTCCGCCGGTCAGTGCAAATCTCTCGAAGAGCAGTGAACCGAGACACTGGGAGCTTCCGCTACAAACAAGCTTAAAATATAGACTTATTTAATTTTTTTCAGAACAATTTCTCATGTCGGGGCTTCAATACAAGAGGGACATTACATACGAGCAGCATGGAGGTATTTGGATGTTTTTTGGTGTGTCTTTTTGTTACGAAAAAAAGTGGTATCCATTTGCAACCGTTATATGGACATGCACTGCTACACCGAGACCCCCTGTAACTCAGAGAAGCCACGGAGGACTCTGATTACAGCTCTTAGTCGACATGAGGGTGAGTAGATAATAGGGATGGGAACGACACAGGATTTGGATTGTCGATTGTCGAGGCCCATGTGTCGCCTTTTTGTCGATTTGTCGGCCCTTTTTTTTTTTTTTTTAACAGCAGCAGCAGATATGCGGGGGGGGGGGGGGGGGGGGGGTACACGTGCTTTTGTTGTAGTTTATTAACGCCGCTGTCGGCACGAGCGGACTAGGCAGCGCGCATTCGGTTTCTTTTTCTTTCTTCCGTGCATGTCCGCGTCCTCTACGGAGAATGCAACCATTGCATCCACCTGTTTTGCTGATGGTTTTGCCCTTTTTGCGGACCCGGACTCGTCATCAACAGCACCATCACCTAGACTGCAGGGAGCCCGGACAGCTGATCTCTTGACTCTGTGGCCTGTCAGCATGCACGCACGCTCCCGTCACATGTGAAGCAGAATGAGGGTCAAGTAGCGATCCCATTTAGAAAAGGTGGATTTGTTTTATTTAAAATATTTTATTTCATTAGGGGAAAAGTGGCACTTTCTGCTGTTTATTTGAATAGGAAATATTGAAAGACAAAATTCAATTTACACATGGAAATCCCACAAGCCCCGCCCCCTCGACATTTCGACACTCCATTTTTTTTGTCGAGGGGAGCATGTGTCGATTTTTTGTCGATTTGTCGACAAAAAGTCCCATCCCTAGTAGATAACATTTGAATTTTGGGTGAACTATCCCTTTAACTGTGAAACTACCCTCTTGTCGACACAGAGAAGTGAAACTGTTTCTGTTTGTGTGGTCCCTTCCCCAGGAGACTGTGCCACCCCAAGCTGGTGCAGCTGTACGGCGTTTGCTTGCAGCAGCGCCCCCTGCTGATCGTGGCCGAGTTCATGGAGAACGGCTGCCTGCTCAACTTCCTGCGGCAGAAGGGCGGCGGGCTGAAGGAGGCCTGGCTGCTGTCCATGTGCCAGGACGTCTGCGAGGGGATGGAGTACCTCGAGTCCAACTGTTTCATCCACAGAGACCTGGTGAGTCTATAGTGTGTCTGTCTCTGTGTGTTTGTGTCTGCGGTTTGTTGTGTATTTTAATCATGAAACTAGTGACGGCAAAACACAACTGATAAAAGGAAGAGGGATTCAACTGTCTGGTGTTTGTTTGCACTTGTCAGTTTTGAGTGTTATTGTTGGTCACGTTGCAGCAAATGATAACTTTTCTTTAAAGGGATAGTAGCATTTTTTTTAAAGTGAGGTTGTATGATCTACAAATAGCCCCTAAGTACTTTAATTGCAGTAGAAGACTCTCTGCACTCCTCCCGTTAGCAACGCCAGCCCATAGCCCTGCCCAGAGATTTACAACATACATTGTTGTGAATGGACCCAAAGAAACGGCCTATTTTTGTGGCCTAAAAGAGGTTTTACCTGGAAAAAAAAAACATAGTTCCATTGTTCGCTATAATATTTTTTTTCCCAGCCCCTCAAAGAGCAGGAAAAAGCAGTTTTTATTTGGACCTTACCTAACCTAACCTAATACGTGAGTTGGTTAGGTCCAAATAAAAAGTGTGTTTTTCCTGCTCTTTGAAGGGCTGGAAAAAATTATATTATAGCGAACAATGGAACTGTGTATTTTTTTTTCCAGGTAAAACCTCTTTTAGGCCGTGAAAATAGGCCGTTTCTTTGGGTCCATTCACAACAATGTATGTTTTAAATCTCAGGGCAGGGCTATTATGGGCTGGTGTTGCTAACGGGAGGAGTGCAGAGAGTCTTCTACTGCAATTAAAGTACTTAGGGGCTATTTGTAGATCATACAACCCCACTTTTAAAAAAAATGCTACTATCCCTTTAAAGGTCCGGTGTGTAATAGTTGTCAAGGTTTATTGGCAAAATCTGAATTATACTACCCATGAATATATTTGTATAAGTGTAAAATCGCTATAAAATAAAATCTGTTTGGTTTTCGTAGCCTTATAATTATTCTTTAATACATATAGCAAGTCTATGGATATTCTCATTCATCCAGGTCATCGTTCTTTTCTGGGCAAATTGAATCGTAGGCAACTGGACTTGTATTTGTCTGGGAAGACGTTTCGCCTCTTATCCAAGGGGCTTCACCAAGTCCAGTTGCCTATGATTCAATTTGCCCAGAAAAGTACATATAGCAAGGGTCTTGCTTTAGAGAGTGTCGCCATCTTGCGCCGCCATGTTTGTACGGCAGCCCGAACGGAAAATCCAGCCAGAGTTTTGTGTGCATAAATAAACCAACAAAGAGGAAAGCGGAAGGAAAGAAGGAGTAAGAAACAGCAGACATATTGTAAAATGGTTTAGATCTTCACCTCATTGCTCCATGCTCCTGAAATACTCCCAGTCATCGAGTTTTGTTTGTCCTCGGAGGCCAAACAAGAATCTGAACGCTAGTCTAGATATCACAGTTTTACCCCCATTTTACACACTGGACCTTTAATTACCGCTCCTCCTTTATAAGGTACATTAAGAACAGAGTTTCCCTTCCTCAAATGATGTGATTCAAAAGCATAAAGTTAGTGGATATTTGTCTTCCTCATTCAGGCAGCCAGGAACTGTTTGGTCAACGAGCACAACGTGGTGAAGGTCAGCGACTTCGGGATGACCAGGTAGAGCTGCTGCCACTTCGTTTTGTTTTGTTTTGTTTTGTTGCAGATGATGATTTGATAGTAGTTATCAGATGTTCTGTGTATGTACTATTTGACACCTATAGTTCTTGTTTCCAGGTACGTCCTAGACAACCAGTACACCAGCTCCAACGGCGCCAAGTTCCCCGTGAAGTGGTCTCCTCCGGAGGTTCTCCACTACAGTAAATACAGCAGCAAGTCGGACGTCTGGTCCTTCGGTGAGGAAAAACAAAGTAGAAATACTCGTAATATTGGTGTTTTAATAGGTTTGACTACAGCCAGTGGTGGACAGTAATGGAGTAAATTTTACTTTTACTCAAATTAATTTCTAGGAAGGCCGAAAAGTACTTTTTTTTTTTCTAAAATCCTATTGGACACAAGCTGTGTTTGTCAAAGAAGGAAACCCTAACCCCTAAAAGCAGCACATCAGTGCAGCTGCTTTCAAAGAGTTCATTCTCAGAAACAAGAGTTAAAAGCTCCTTAAATTCATATAGAAAAAATTATAGTAATTCATTGATGTGAAAAATAAGAAATGTACTCTTACTCTTACTTTTAAATTTAAAAGCATGTACTTTTGGATACTTAAAGGGATAGTAGCATTTTTTTGTGGGGTTGTATGATCTACAAATAGCCCCTAAGTACTTTAACTGCAGTAGAAGACTCTCTGCACTCCTCCCGTTAGCAACGCCAGCCCATAATAGCCCTGCCCAGAGATTTACAACATACATTGTTGTGAATGGACCCAAAGAAACGGCCTATTTTCGTGGCCTAAAAGAGGTTTTACCTGGAAAAAAATACACAGTTCCATTGTTCACTATAATATAATTTTTTCCAGCCCTTCAAAGTGCAGGAAAAACTCAGTTATGGCTATGGGCTGGCGTTGCTAACGGGAGGAGTGCAGAGAGTCTTCTACTGCAATTAAAGTACTTAGGGGCTATTTGTAGATCATACAACCCCATTTTTAAAAAATGCTACTATCCCTTTAAGTACCTTTAAAAGCAAGTACTTTTTTACTCTTACTCGAGTAACATGTCGACTGAGCTACTTTTACTTGTAACAGAGTAAATTCTGACCAGTAGTATTTTTACTCTTACTCAAGTACTGGGGTCGAGTACTCTGTCCATCTCTGACTACAGCACTAAGAGTGAATGTGTCCATGTGCAGGTGTGGTGATGTGGGAGATCTACTCGGAGGGTCGGACTCCCTTTGAAAACCGGTCCAACTTGGAGGTGGTCAATGACATCACCAGAGGGATCCGGCTGTACCGGCCACACCAAGTGTCACAGCCGCTGTACGCCATCATGTACCGCTGCTGGCACGAGGTATTTATATTTATGATATATGGATTATCTTTAGATAATGGTTATTGAACCTTTTGTTAACCACTCCTTTTCCTCCCCTGCCCTTCAATCCCATCTCTTCCTCTTCATCTGATCAACCCTTCTTCTTCCTGGTGCAGAAGCCTCTGGGTCGGCCGCCTTTCTCTGAGTTGCTGGACGACATCAGAAAACTGGCAGAAAATCCAGATTAACACATGTGTATTATTGCTGATTTTCAAACTACTTTTCCCTGTCATCATAAATGTACACAGACTGTGATATGTCATTGTAAATATGTATTTTATCATTAAAATATTCTCTGATCTTCTTTTTCAAATATTCTTTCTTCCTTGAAGTGATGCTTTCACGTTTGATTTTTGACCATTGACCCATCTTGTTTGTGTCATTAGAGAAAAAGAAAATAATGTGACATCATTTAACAAAAAAAGGTGCTTCATGAACATGCCAAATTTCACAATATTCACCGGATTTAAAGTATTTTAGTGTTATATTACAATTTAATTCCACCTCCTTTTCTTCACATGACGTAGTGCTGTAACAATGACAGTAGGTGGTGGTAGAGAGCTGCTGACAGTGGTCACATGGCTGTGCTGAGTGAAAGCAGTGAATAAAACTTAGTAGTATCAAGTATTGAATCGTTTTAATGAGTGATTATTGTACTAAAAACCATGAGAACAATTAAAATGTAGAGCCTACTACAGGATCATTTTCAAAAACATCATAGTAACAAAATGATAAATGCTCAGCGAGTCCTGAAATCTATTTTTTTATATTTTTATATTTTCTATTTTTTTTGGCGTCGTAACGTAACGTAGCCTACTAACGTTATTTTCATTTGTATATTTGTGACGTAACGTTCTTTGTCGTGTTCTTTTGCTGACGTAACGTTCCATCCACGGATGGTTCGATTCGATCTCCGTGTGCGGAGCGCGGCGGGGGGCGTTACCACGGCAACGTTTTGGGGTGGCAGCAGCAGCAGGCAAGTGACACAAACACACATTACACACACATAAACACACACTACACACACACACGTAGTCGAGTTGACTTCTCCGGTGACTGTACACACACACACACACACACACGCACGCACGCACACTAAACGTTACTCCAGTGTTTACGTTGATAACGGAAGCTCACAGCGATTAAAGTGTTGAGAAGGAATTCCCCCGTAAGGTTAGTGTGTGTGTGTGTGTACGTGAATGTGTGTGTGTGTCTGTGAGAGAGAGGGAGTGTGTGTGTGTGTGTGTGTTTGGAAACTGAACTTTACATTTTAACGGACATTTACTCAGCAGGTTGTTGTTGTTGTTGTTGTTGTCACACCTGCAAACTGGTCGCCTTTTGGCTACAGTCACCTTTTTTTTTTATGTCAACCAGAGTAGTAGAAGTGAATGAAGAGGGTTTTAGTTTTGTAACTTGTCACCCTTTTCACTACTCCAGGGTTTGTAGGTCTGTGTTGTTGTTGTTGCTGTCAGTGTAACATTTTTATGATATTTTGGTATTAGTCAACCGGTCTGTGTTGTTGTTGTTGTTGTTGTTGTTGCTGTCAGTGTAACATTTCTATGATATTTTGCTATTAGTCAACCGATTTCAAACAGTAAACACATTTTCTGGCCAAACATCTGTAGTGTGTGGCAGATATAGTAGACTAGTACTGGTCCTGGTCCTGGTCTTGGTCCTGAGACCACATTTTCAAGGTCTTGGTCTCCACAGCTGCATTGAGAGTTTCTTTTAACCACTATTGTCTTTCTTGGTCACTCTTTAAGATAGGCTGATTAAAATTGTTCTAGTAAAGTATCTGCTTGTTTAACCATCTAAAAAAACGTGGTGTCACCAGTGTCAACATTAGGAGGAGGCTTCAGCAGATTCTGTGCTGTGTTTGTCTGTTCAATCCAAACTTTGCGTGTTAAATGTGGTTTAGATTTTATATAAAATCATCTTTTCTTTTTAGATGAGGAGGAATAATGTAAATATCTAGCCACATGCTTATTATGAGGACTGGTACTGAATACAGTAATGGTCTTGAAAATGGTCTTGCATTGGTTTGGTCTTGACCACAACACTACAGTAGTGGCATAAATAAGTTCAAAGTGATCGCTTATTATAGTTTATATGGAATACCTATGTGATGGGACTATATTTTGACCAGGTACAGCAATATGTCGGTGTTAACACATTAATATGGAATAATTAAGTACATCTTTTTGAAAAATATTTCGGTAACACTTTACAATAAGGGTCCCTTAATTAACGTTAGTTAGTACATTATTAAGCATTAATTAACCGTTTACAGATATATTAACAATCATTATTATCTATTACTTAGGATTAGGAAACACATTAATTAATGTAGCCTATTAGTAAGCAGTTAATTAATGTTTACTACTCAATGTACTAACTAACTTTAATTAAGGGGCCCTTATTGTAAAGTGTTACCAATATTTCTTATTTTAGGTTATTTTCGACAGGTGTGGTGTCACATCATTAATAGATGTATACAATGTATTTTGAATAAGATTTGTTAATTTTAACAATTGTTATAACTCACTTTCCAGTATAAACACAACAATGGAGCGTTATGAGTCTCTGGGTCTGGTCGGGGAGGGCAGTTACGGCACGGTGCTCAAGTGCCGCCATCGAGACTCCGGCCGCCTCGTCGCCATCAAGAAGTTCATGGACTCGGACGACGACAAGACAGTGAAGAAGATCGCCCAGAGGGAGATCAAGCTGCTCAGGGTACGACACCTGTCAGTCAGTCAGTCAGTCAGTCAGTCAGTCAGGCAGTCAGGCAATCAATCAATCAATCAATCAATCAATCAGTGAATGACTGAGCGTCCAGTCGTCTGTATGAGCCTGAAACCTGAGTGAAGTGAAACACAAAGGCAGCCTGTCAATCACAAGACAAACACAACCCAAAACAACTCTGTTTATTCTTGGATTTACTTTATAACCCAACACAAAGAGGAACAAATAATTAGTGGTTCTACAATGTTGTTGGCAATTTTATGAAATGCTTTTATAAAACATAATACAAACAGTTATCGAGGCCACATCCACCTGTGAGTTCACAATCTGTTTAATTTCTCCCGCTCTCATCTTCCTCCTTTTGAAGCAATTGCGTCACGGCAACCTGGTGAACCTCCTGGAAGTGTGGAAGCGTCGTCGTCGCTGGTATCTGGTGTTCGAGTTTGTGGAGCGGACCCTCCTGGACGATTTGGAGCAAAACCCAAACGGACTGAACCTGAACACCAGCCGGCAATATCTGTACCAGATCCTGAGGGCTGCAGCCTTCTGCCACCAGCAAAATGTGAGGACACGCAACAGGTCTTTAGGTCTTTCAGCAGCAGATGAAAGATTACAGATTTAAGTACCGTAAATTCTGGACTATTAAGCGCACCTGAATATAAGCCGCACCAGCTAAATTTGAAAAGAAAATAGATTTTGTACATATATAGGCCGCACCGCGCTGTGCTCTCTCTCTGTGCATTTGTTGACAACGAAGCCGGCGAAAAATCAATAAATGGAGCTGTGGATAACGTTACATAACAAATACGATGTTACAGCGTGTGTGTTTGTGTAGTCTTAACCGTCATGAACAAAACATTACGGGTTACGGAGCGCGTTTGTGTTGCGGTGTGCAAAGACAAGAGCTGGGACACCGGGGTCGTGGCCGAGTAACTACACTATGTTGCAAGGTTGGTTTTCAGCCGTGAGACGCCAGGTGAAGCAGAGAGCCTCCGTTCTCACTCGTAACAAGTCACAAGTCATGTAGTTAACGATCACAATTACTTTGAGCTTTTTAATTAAGGTAGAAATGTAGCATAGCCACGGGAGAAATCCTGCTTAGTTCCTCTTGCTTTTTTTCAAACTGTGCCTGAATGGCACCAACACAGCATCAACACAGCACCAACACTCAAAACTAGTGTCTTCTTCGGCGCATAATCTTTCCCCACATGACTGTCTCACTTGCGCTTCCTGCGAGAGTGCCCCCCGGAGGCCGTTAGCCAGTAAAAATCTATAAATTAGCCGCATTGTTGTGTAAGTGTGTGAAAAAAGTAGTGGCTTATAGTCCGGAAATTACGGTACCTATTTTTGTCTCATTCTGTCACAGATCATCCACCGGGACATCAAACCCGAGAACATCCTCATCTCCCAGGAAGGTATCGTCAAGCTGTGCGACTTTGGCTTCGCCCGCACCATGGCATCACCTGCTGAGGGCGGCGTCTACACCGACTACGTAGCAACCCGCTGGTACAGAGCTCCTGAACTGCTGGTGGGAGACCTGAAGTATGGAAAGTAAGTGTTTTCATAGGCCGGTGCATGTTAGCGCTACTCTCTCTCTTGATTAAAATAAAAAAGTTAACTACATGTTTTTGTGTCTGTGTTTAGACCAGTCGATGTGTGGGCTATAGGTTGTCTGTTGTTAGAGATGCTAACAGGTCAGCCTCTGTTTCCTGGAGACTCTGACCTCGACCAAATCTACCACATCGTCAGGTGCTTTGGTAAGAAAAAGTAGCCTATATATTACACTTGCTTTTTGAACTCACTTAAAGGGATAGTTCACCCAAAATTGAAATTTCACTCATTATCTACTCACCCTCATGTGGACTAAGGGCTGGGAGAAGTTTCAGAGTCCTCCGTGGCTTCTCTGAGTTACAGCTGGGCTCCGTGCAGCACTGCATGTCCATATGACGGTTGCAAATGGATACCACTTTTCTTCGTAACAAAACGACACACCAAAAAACATCCTCTTGCACTGACTCTGGCGCAAATCGCGTGAGATTTGGACGGACCAGGAAGAGGAGCTTCCGCTACAAAACAAGCTTGAAATATAGACTTGTTTCATTTTTTCCAGAACAATTTAGCATTTCGGGGCTTCAATACAAGACGGACATTACATACGAGCAGCATGGAGGTATTTGGATGTTTTTTGGTGTGTCTTTTTGTTACGAAGACAGTTGGTATCCATCCATAAATGTGTGTTTTTGTATTTTGTTATTATTTGTGTGAAACTTGGACGTCATGGGACGCAAGACAAATTTCAGAGTGATCTGACAATAAAGTATTATCTTATCTTATCTTATCTTATCTTATTTGCAACCGTTATATGGACATGCACTGCTACGCCGAGACCCCCTGTAACTCAGAGAAGCCACGGAGGACTCTGAAACTTCTTAGTCGACATGAGGATGAGTAGATAATGAGTGAAATTTGAATTTTGGGTGAAATATTCTTTTAATGTAATTGCAGCATTACATTTCCCATTTATTTCATCTCTTACAGGTAACTTGACTGCTCATCACCAGGAGCTGTTCCATAGGAATCCTGTCTTTTCTGGAGTCAAGTTGCCTGAGTGTTATGGACGACTCCCACTGCAACAGCGCTTCCCTAAAGTCACCGCCTCTGCCCTAGACTTGGCACAGGTACAGTCCAGTCTAGTTAGTTTATTGACTTAAAGAGAGACAATGTGATTTCTCCTGCTACATACATAGCAACATTGCTCTGTTAGATCTGAATAAGAGGTGCAGTATCATTGTTACCTTTCTGTCGTTGCTTTCAGAGCTGTCTCCAGATGGATCCAGAAGGAAGAGCTCAATGTTCAGAACTGCTTGAACATCCTCTGTTTACACAGGACTCTTTTCACAGGTATCTGAGTTTGTAGTTTGACAGACAATTTAGACAATTTATCAATCGTCAAGCATAGATTTTTTTTAGCAGAGCTGTTAGACAGTAGCCTATTAAGGTAAATTATCCAGAAATATACCTTTTGAATGTTTGGTACCCTAAATCAATCCACTTACCTTCTGCCTATATTTACACAGGTTTTTAAATGAGCTGAATGTCAAGATCCAAAAGGACCTCAGGGAAAACTCTATCCTTCCCAAAATCACCAAAACCCCAAGAAGGGAAAAGGATGAAGGCAATGAGAGGAACCAGAGAGGCAAAGACAAGAAACAACTGGAAGATGTGGATGAGAAATTTAACAAGGAGAGGGGGAAGAAAAACACAAAGGAAGAAGAGAAGTTGGAGAAAACAAAAGGAAAACAGCCTTCAAAGCTTATCAAAACCATTCGAAACACCTCAGAACTTTTGATTCCCAACAAGCAGTCCAAGACGGTTACAGCAGGTGTTAAGGTAGCTGATAAGGCAGCAAGGGCTCCAGTGAAAAGTAAACAAGGAAAAGCCACTGGTGCAGAGATTTCCAAATCGGGTAAAACCCTTTCTTCTTATTCATCAGACGGCACAAAGCCCATAAAAGTTATAAAGAACAACAACACACCAGTGGCTAAATCTAAACATGGGAAGGCTGCTACTCCAGAGCCAAGGGACCATATAAAAAGTACAATGAATACAAAAGATATAAATCCCAGTGGCCTGCATTCTAGTGGCTCAGACACAACGGTGTCAAGTAAGGCTGAGAAACATTTGATGGAAATCTGTAGATCTTCTAAATCAATGCTAAATAAAGAGTGTGGGAAAAGCTGGAACAACACAATAACACAACACAAAATGCCTTCAAGCTCGACCCCTGACCTTCCAAATGTGAGTTCACCTTCAAGAGCTTCTTTGGACTCAAAATTCAAACGAACAGACTCTAGCTTGGCACTTCACGTGTGTCGGCCACCAAGCAATGACCACACTGCTCTATTTGTCCCTTCTCTCACAAAGATATGCAAAACTTCTGAGTACCAGACAGATCGATTGATCAGAGACCCAACACAACAGTCCTTAAAAGGTTTAATTGACACTGGACCTGGATGCAGCACTCCAGCCTTGCCCAAAGGAATATCGGCTCCAAAGTTGTCCAAAACTTCCCTGACTTCAACATGTGTTTCAAACAAAACCACAAAGGGCAACCAGAAGGTCAGGGACCCAACAGAGGTATCAATGAAAACCAAAATCCAGCAGGACATCTTTAATACTTCATTTGAGGTTATTCCAGAGGATTATGGACACTTGAACCTCAGACAAGCAACCAAAACAGCAGATAACTATATACCAGTATCCCTTGCTTCTAGTAAAGAGGATCCCCAATCTTCTGGGCCCTCCAACGTCCAGCAGGCATCTTTCAGATATAAGATCACCCCAGAGTCCAGACCAGCGTCAGACTCTATACTGAGTGGAATCCCTAAAACCATCAAAGTTTCAGATAAGGAGAACAGAGTGGATTTAGGTCTGTCCGTGTCCACCAGTGCTACAACCAAGGCTTTAATAAACCAATCCTCAAAGGTTTCTGGAAGCTCAAGTACAAGGCAGAAAAACAGCTGTAGTGAAGGGAAACTGAGCAACCACAGTATGTCCACCACAACTCTGCCAATAAGGACTCAGAAACCCTCATTTCTTACAGAGGCGAGAAGGACAAATGACAAGCCAGCAAGGAATGATTCGACTTGTGTTGCAGAGTCAACCTCAACCCATTCTGCAGCAACTCCAGACCAGAGATCGTCAAGGAGAAGCTTCGTCCTACACAGCAGCGACACAGCCAACCTCTATGAGTTTGGTGTCGGTGTCGGTGTTCCCCATTCCTCTCCACTTCCTCCACCTCCTCCTCCTTCCTCCACTCCTCTCCTCCATCCTTCTTCCACAACCCTGTTCCCCAACTTCTCTGTCGTCAGTGCCAACAGTCCTACCGCCAGCGATCACCTTACCCTGGGGGCAGGTTTCCACCCTGGGAGCCACAGCCTCAGGTATTTAAGTTCTTGCAATTTGGACAATATCAGAACTTACCCCAAGGACCCCAATGTTCCAGTAGAGCTACACTAGCCAACTAGCGTCTGATGAGCACTTTTATGCAAGAAGAAGAATCTTGATAAGAAGCAAAGTCAAAATCTTTAATATATGGGCATTAACTCAAAATTCTGAAAACTGGAAACTCTTAAAAGGGATAGTTCAACATTTTGGCAAATAAGCCCATTGCCATAATCCCTATAGTCATAGCAGTAGGTTTGTTACTTTCAACTCTGTATCGTAACGTTCTGTTATTATCTCATAGCGTGGTGAATGCGCAGGTCACAACTTGTCCACCAGAGCGTTTTGGAGTTGTTGGATTGTTTATTTGATGAGTTTGATGAGGGAAACCAAGAAATCCCATAAGCCTCCGTAGCATAGCTCTGAGCAGCTTGCGGCTCTGCTCCGCCATTCTAAAAATAGCTTGCACCGACAATTAAAGGTAACAAACCTACTCCTTAAACTATGGCAATGGGCCAGTTTGCCAAAATGTTGAACTGTCCCTTTAAAAAAGGATTTTTATTTTCTATGGTTAACTGTGTAACAATTATCCAAAACAGTTAGCTAGAGCAGACCAGTTTGTGTTTGTGTGTGTATTACAGGTGCATAGACAAGCCAAGGCATCATGGTGGCATCTATAGTCGACTATCCCAACAGTCTCTGTCGAGCCACGTTACGACACAGGTAACAGCATGAATGTTTTTTGTTGTTCACGACAGAATCCAAATGGAAGATACACCCTCCCCGCTTTCCTTTCAGGTGTCAGATAGGAGTCTGATCCGCGAGGGCTCCTTCCTGTCTGATCGCTGTAACGTTGGTAAAGGCGGTGGTGGCGTTGCAGCGGCCAAAAAGAAGTCCAACGTCCATTTCCCAGTTCTAAGAGGCTCGACGCTACCAGAGCTCAGAGGAAGAGATGGTACGCTCAAAAACACAAATGCACACTAACTGATTGATTCCACTCAAGTGGGGTTTAAGATAACAAAAAGCTATGACGAAACAAGAGTGGTATAAATCCATCTTTCACTCATTCCAATGTTGTTTCCTCTGATTATTTCTCAGGCAAACACAACAAAAGCGTCACCAATGATCAGAGGAAAGACAAACAACCAGTTCCCTCCATTTCTCCAGCAGAACCACAACAGTTTGGACACAACAGCCCCAATGGACACCATGCACACACAAAACACACGTCCTAACACACCTGTTTTATTCTTTACTGACTGAATGCAGATCAACTCATTTTAACTTCACCTAAAAAAAAATACGTCAGATTCCTCCTTATGCTGCTAATTCATTTAGCATTAGCGGTGGCTAATATGAAGAATCAACTGTCCCATTTCCACCTGGTTGTTGGTGTCAAATGTTAAAACAAATGATACAAGATCATAATGGATAAGGTGTGTTTTTGTTTTATTACATTCAACTTTTTAAAATAGCAAACAGTTTGTTCATACGCTGAGACTTTTCACATCATTGTTGATCAAAGTAAACAACAGAGAATAACTCTGATGTACTGTTTTACATCGACATTATAAGAATAAAAACTCCTAAAAAAATTTGTTGCATTTCCTTTTTACAGCACAATAATTAAAAGCTAGAACATACAAAAAAAAATATGCAGCTACAACATCATTAGTTATTGAATATAGAAAAAAATATTTTAAAAAAGACTATATTACGATGACATTTTAAAGGGACAACGAGGAGTTTTGGAAAAGCGAAGCGTTTTCACACTACATTTATGAGCCTCCGCGCACACTGTGTAATTCTTTGACCGGCGCAAGACAGACTCATGTTTTCATTCATCAAGAATTAAAGTCAGAGGTCCGAAGACGATCATATACCGTCGTAGTCCTGACCATAAATGGTGATTTGGCGGCGTTATTCTCATGACTCGCCGCAAAACCGTAAAGAAACGCTGGTCGACTAATAGTAACAAAATAACGATAGAGACAAAACGAGATATTTATCTAAAATGGGCCCATTAACAAGTGTGGGTAGCGTAGATTCATCCACATTAATATGAGACTTTTTTATTGTCGCGGAATTTTTTGTTCTGCCGATGGAGAAACTCCTCGTTGTCCCTTTAAGACTCGTCACTAGAGTCCGACGAAGAAAAGAAACCTACGTTCCACCTGTTCCTGACCGCTCGCCTCGGCAGAGTTGCCGCTAGTTCGTCGCTTTCCGATGACTGGCGGATGAAGCCTGGTAGCGACCCGGCTGTGCGCCCCCTGCTGTTGGTCAGGAGCAGCTGGAGGAGGCGAACTGCCGGGTGGTTGTTTGTGATTGGTCCTGCTGGAGCCGGCTGTGGCCTGACTGGTGCTCCACTGTCTTTAGTCTCCGGTTTCTTTGGAGGCGTCTGGATCTCCGGCTTCTTAGTTGTGGCGACAATCTGCTGTAAAATTATAAAAGATTGGTGCAAGTTCTTTAAAGCGATAGTCCACCCAAAATTCAAATTGCACTCATTATCTACTCACCCTCATGTCGACTAAGGGCTGGGAGAAGTTTCAGAGTCCTCCGTGCCTTCTCTGAGTTACAGGGGGGGTCCACGTAGCAGTGTTTGTCCATATGATGGTTGTGAATGGATACCACTTCTCTTGGTCCAAAAAGACACACCAAAAAACATCCATATACCTCCATAGTGCTCGTCTGTAATGTCCCTCTTGTATTGAAGCCCCAACATGAGAAATTGTTCCACTGGTCTGACACAGGAAGAGCAGTGAACTGAGACACTGGGAGCTTCCGCTACAAACAAGCTTAAAATATAGACTTATTTAATTTTTTTCTGAACAATTTCTCATGTCGGGGCTTCAATACAAGAGGGACATTACAGACGAGCAGTATAGAGGTATTTGGATGTTTTTTGGTGTGTCTTTTTGGACGAAGAAAAGTGGTATCCATTCGCAACCGTCATATGGACATGCAGTGCTACGCTGAGCCCCGCTGTAACTCAGAGAAGCCACGGAGGACTCTGAAACTTCTCCCAGCCCATAGTCGACATGAGGGTGAGTAGATAATGAGTGAAATTTGAATTTTGGGTGAACTATCCCTTTAAAACACATTTAAAAGGATTATATCAATAATCATATAAGTTTAAGTTAATCAATTTAAGTTAAATAATAAAATAAAATAAATGTTAAATAAATGAAGTAGACAAATGGGAAACCAACCATACCTTCTTGGTGACGGTTGGGGGTTTGGCTGCTGTTGTTGTTGTTGTTTGGGTGGGGGAGGGGGAGGGGGACGGTGTCGGCTCAGGTAAAATCCTGCAGGTTTCCTCCACAGCCGAACCATCGATCTCCGGAAAATCAAAATCCGAATCAGCAGACAAGAGTCGATCTGATGGAAAGAAATCAGACGTCCGTTCATTCATAATCTGCTCTCTGCTCTCAAATAGTAACAACTGACAACTGTTTCTGTTAGTTAAATATAAGTTAATACAGTTTTATAATAAAGATCAGCAGAAAGAGGAAGTGGAGATTACAAGTGGCCTCATGAGTAACGAGACATTGGGAGTCATTTGCACAATTTTCAATATAATAACCTAAACAAACTCCAACACAAAAACCATCAGCAAAGATTTCATAAAGCAAAGTCTGACACATGATAATGTATCTGTAAACAACTTTTTCTTGTTGTGGATAGAGTTTAGTGTTCCTAAACACAGAAATATGTCTTCTTTATTAGTATTTCTTACTTTTTACTAAAAAAAAAAAATGAAATTGTCAAATATAAAAATTGGATTCTTCTACATAGTTGCTGTGTTTTGTTTGACATTTTGCAGATTAAGAAATTAATGAATCTGTAAGATAATAATTGGTATGTGTACTTGGACAATGCATTATTGGTATCATTATGTCTCATTGGGTAACACACTTTACAATAAGGGTCCCTTAATTAATGTTAGTTATTACATTATTAAGCATTAATTAACTGTTTACAGATATAATAACAATCATTATTATGTATTACTTAGGATTAGGAAACACATTAATTAATGTAGCCTATTAGTAAGCAGTTAATTAATGTTTATTACTCAAAGTTAGTTAATGAATTTAAAAGTTGAATAATGTAATTAGTTATCATTATGTATGCATTACTCAGCATTAACACATAAGTTTACATATGAATGCTTAATAATGTACTAACTAATGTTAATCAAGGGACCCTTATTGTCAAGTGTTACCTGCTATCATTGTTAACCATTACAATTATCAACAACAACATTGCAATAGTATTATATCATCAATATTAACACCTAAAATCTTATATACACTTTGTCCTTTATGTTGCACAGTGACTTTCTTTTTATTATTGATCACATCATTGATAGTGAACCTGTAATCGCCATTGAATATTGTCAAATTCATTCTCTTAAAGACACAGTAGCGTTTTAAAAACCTTTGCCTCCACAGTTACAGTTAAATAAGTCTCTTCTCTCTCGTGTCTGTTTCTTCGACACCGTTCAAGGTCGCCAGGTCTCATCATGTGGGTGTGTACAGTATTAAAGGCGTCTGAGCTCTGACATTCGATCTGTCAGTCTGCTCTGCATTTTTCATGATGACAGGTCTAAGGTGTGTTTTTCCCCTTTTGTCTCTTGTCTCTAATTGCTGCTGTGAAGACGACACACACACACGTCGAAAGATAAATAATCACAGAGGTCCAATTAACCCGGCTCAGATTAAAACAAACAAGTTGATATTGATACTCACCGCCGCGTGTCAAGACGATGCACTGAACTCTGAGGAGGAAGAGGAGGAGAAGGAGGAGGAGGAGGAAGGTTGAAGATGTCAACCTGCAGGACATGACTTTCAAAATGAAGACAGTGAATTAGAGAAGACAGAGATGAAGGAGGAGAGATTCGCAACTGACTGAGGAAGAAGATGAGATGAAGAGGGTGATAAAGGATAAAAAAAAGGAGGGAAGTAGGGGAGGGATTGAGGGATTGAGGGAGGAGAAGTGAAGGGGAACAGTCAGATAATGTCTAGACTGTCGGGTTTGTGGTTCTTTCTGAGTTGCGACACAGTTAATCTGCTTTTTAAAACTTTATTCCTTTGGCGAAGGTTTACAGAGCAACACCTCGATCATCACACCCTGAGTCATATAGCAACACATGTGTCACGCTCACATTTCTTTTTCTAGTATTTTATTTGGGAAAATGATCACTCGGTTATCTAAATAGTTATCAAAACAATTCGGTAACACTTATGACACAATAAGGGTCCCTTAATTAACATTAGTTAGTACATTATTAAGCATTAATTAACCGTTTACAGCTATATTAACAATCATTATTGTGTATTATTTAGGATTAGGAAACACATTAATTAATGTAGCCTATTAGTAAGCAGTTAATTAGCCTAATGTTTACTACTCAAAGTTAGCTAATAAATTATTAAGTAATAATAAAAGTTGAATAATGTAATTAGTTATCATTGTATGCATTACTCAGCATTAATTAACACATTAGTTATATACATTAATGCTTAATAATGTGCTAACTTATTGTAAAGTGTTACCAACAATTCAACTGTCGACTGACCACTCTTTTTAATTTTTTTTTAATATAATATTACATAAAAAGTAATTCTACTAACTATTGTTTTGGTTTATTATGAAGGGTTGAGCCATGAGAAGATCCAAAAACCATCTCAGTGTCATTTTCCATCTCCTCTATCGAGCTCTATAGTAACAACATGTTGGTGTCGGCCAATCAGAAGACAGGAGGCTCTGAGCCTCTCTTCTGATTGGTTGACTGTTTTCTGTGCAATTCAATGAAAAAATCAAGCAGATTTCAGAAAAAAGAAACCAAATCCTGCAAGTTGTTGTATGGTGGGTCCAAGTGAGGGGCGGGACTTGGCGACTGCTGTTGTTGTGACATCACAAAGTGACAGGAAGTCCTGACGGCTGGTTTTAAGGCTCAGTTTCTGAATACAGGCTTTGTGCATTTCTCTGTGGACTGAGGCTTTGATACTTTCACAGTATTAATATAGAACCTAGAGCTGCTTTATAATCACACTACACATGGACATCTACCTTTATACTGTATGGAGCTTTAACACAAACATCTACCTTTATACTGTATGGAGCTTTAACACAAACATCTACCTTTATACTGTATGGAGCTTTAACACAAACATCTACCTTTATACTGTATAGAGCTTTAACACAAACATCTACCTTTATACTGTATGGAGCTTTAACACAAACATCTACCTTTATACTGTATGGAGCTTTAATACAAACATCTACCTTTATACTGTATGGAGCTTTAATACAAACATCTACCTTTACACTGTATGGAGCTTTAATACAAACATCTACCTTTATACAATATCGAGCTTGTCTGATCAAGAAACTATTGAGTATTGAATGTTTATTGAAGGAGTAATAATCCAGGCTCAGTTTTCCCTGAGATCAGCTGTTATGGTGAGCAACACCTGGAGTTTCCCTGTCACGTCTTCTTCTTTTTAAATCCTTGTTACCGTCCTTTCAAACCGCAGGACGTCAGATTGTGTAATGTTTTATTCCAACACAGATCAGTGAAGCATCAAACCTCTAAGCTTCTTCAAATTATTCTCTAAACAAACACGTTGTGATCACAAAGTATGATGCAAAGAGAAATCATCACCGGGCTGTGGTTTGGTTTGTCTGGTGTCAGTCTGCACTTCATTATTAGTGTATCTACAGGTTTATGCTTCTTATTTGTCAGTGCCTTGCTCACGGGCGCCTTGAACCATTTATGGAAACAGTTACTCATTCATCTCCTACACTAATTTTCCCCAAACAAACACAAACACACACACATGGAAAGACAAAGGTGTGTGTCTAAGTCTACCTGTGTCCCTGCAGTCTTCACCGGTGTTACTCAAGAGGAACCAGAGATTTCCTAACGTCACACACACACACACACACACACTGTGGCTGTTTATAGCTGCGGTTGCCATGGGAGTAAGTGTCTGTTTACATACACACTTACTGTACTGTGTGTGCACGTGTGTGTGCACATGTGTGTTTGTGTGCATGATCCTCTCCTATTATCTTGTCTTATCTAAATAAAAAAAAAAGGTACATTGTTATTTGTAACACACAAAGTACTTTAGTTAAAGTGATTATATTTTTACATTTCTCCTATATATCATAAAATTAATTACATATTAGGGTCAATGACGTCATGCAATCCATTGTCAAGTGGTGTAACCAGTATATTATTCATGAAAATCTGGCTATATACAGGAAAATAACTCTTGACTCATGTGGAATAAATGTAATACACTTTTTTTCCCCAATGCAACACTATGTTATTTGACAAATTTTACATAATGTGTCACATTATTCAGAAAAAAGTGGTGTTTTTAGGATAAGTCCTGCCTGGTGTTGCTAAAATGCGTTAAAATCCAAATATAGAAACACAGTATTTCAATTTAATGTTTTTTAGAAGTAAGTATACTTAACTCTACTGTAAGATATTTAATATTCATTATTCTTTTGTGATTACACCATTCGACATTTCCAGGGGCTTCAGTCTTACTCTTGTTTAAAAAAGGTTCAAATGTCATTTGAAATGACAGAAAACCAATGTGAATACAAAATGTACATTTTTAAAACAAGTATTTATTAATTTATTTTCTTAACATATTTTTTTATTTGTCACTGATCCATTACATAAGGGTAAAGAAAAAAGCAACCCTTATGTAATATTTTTAGGTACATTTGTTATTTCCTTTCTAAACATGGTGGGGAAAAATGAACAGGCTTGAGATAAAAAAAAAATAGGAATTCAGTCTTTTATTTTGTAGAAATTCACAAATATAACATTTTTGTATTTTATGTGTAAAAGAAAAATAATAACCTCTACGGCGCTAAACTTTAAAGTGCAAAAATCAGAATACAAGTCATTGAGAATTCACACGTTATAGTGCCGCAGCGTTAGTTAAGAGTTATAATAGATCACATATCAATAGCTTCTGTATAAATATGAACTGTTATTTTACAAACGATTGATCGACAGCTTTTATTCTATCACATGAACCAACTGAAACTAAACAAACGAACAAAGTTGGAATAAAAAATTTAATCACATCTGAAAGAAAAAGACAATGAGATGAAAACAACTGAACCAGCTTCCAGATTTACAACTCGTCTTAAGTGGCATCGACCACGGTGGCGAAGGCGAAGGCGAAGGCGAGGGGTCTAGGTGAACTTCCTGATGAAGCGCAGTTTGAGGTAAGTGATGGTGAGGAAGGAGATGGTCATGACACCGAGCGCCACGTGGTTCTGCCAGAAGCCCCAGGGGGAGAAATCTACGCCCTGCTCCTCCAGAAACTCCTCCCCTGTGCAGCTGCAGACACAGCACAAAGGTTCCCCCAATAACCAACTAATCAATGATCGGCAGCCTTTAATGTATTGACATATTGATTAAACTGACTTCCTGTTAAAATAAGATCATAGTTCACTCATTCTATTGATCAGGTTTGTATTACTGTAAATTGACCAAACTAACAACAAGACAGGAGGTTGTTGGGGTGTAATGCTTGATGACGTCCAGCAGGTGGAGCCAAACGGAACAACTGAGAGTCCTAAGAGTTTTTAAATCCTGTGTGTGTGTGTGTGTCAGTGTTTCTTACGCGAGTCCAGGTGGAATGAGGCTGGAATTTAACCCACGGCAGAAGTTTATACCGGTAAACTCATTGATCTGCAAAGCCTGAAGAGACAAAAAGAGACAACATCACCATCATCCCGTCATACTAAAGTCTATCTTAAGTTTCTAGACTTCTAGAAAAGACACAAAGAGTTAAACCAAAGCATCTACAGGAAACATTAAAAGGGATAGTTCAACATTTTGGCAAATTGGCCCATTGCCATAATGCCTATAGTCATAGCAGTAGGTTCGTTACCTTTAATTGTCGGTGCAAGCTATTTTTAGAACGGCGGAGCAGAGCCGCGAGCTGCTCAGAGCTACGCTACGGAGGCTAATGGGATTTCTTGGTTTCCCTCATCAAACTCATCAAATACACAATCCAACAACTCCACAACGCTCTGGTGGACAAGTTGTGACCTGCACATTCACCACGCTATGAGATAATAACACAACGTTACCACACAGAGTTGTTTTAGAGGTAAATTCATGCAAAACCGTTGATGCACGTTGCCTTCAGGGACAGTTTTTCATCAAGCAGTCTCTGCATTTCCCTCTAAAACCAATTCATGCAATAATGAGGAAAATAAACTCTGTGTGTGTGTGTGTGTGTGTGTGTGCACTCACACTGAGGCCGTATCGTGGTATACTGAGGTATTTCAGCCAAGCGAGCCAGCTGACGATGGAGGGAAGATTCACCAGCAGACCTGCGAAGATCTGAAGAAAAACAAGAGATTTACACACATTTACTTATTGATTCAGTGCAACAAACATTAAATCATTTGTCTACGTGAGTGTGTCGTGTGTCACCATCATGAAGACGCAGGCGATGGTCATGAAGATGTTGGCGATGGCCACCACCGTCTGGTCGGCGGAGATGGCCAGAGCCATGGCCGTGGCCGTGTAGGCGACCAGCATGACGGTGAACATGAAGAGGAAGAAGGCGTCCACGGTGGGCTTCAGGCCTGCACACAATTTTTTTTTTTAACAACAATTAATTTTGAGGCTAGCTTAAAGGGATAGTTCACCCAAAATTGAAATTGCGTTGCATTGCCTAGCAGTGCATGTCCATATAACGGTTGCAAATGGATACCAGCTGTCTTCGTAACAAAAAGACACACCAAAAAACATCCAAATACCTCCATGCTGCTCGTATGTAATGTCCGTCTTGTCCGCTACAAACAAGCTTGAAATATAGACTTATTTAATTTTTTTCGGGACAATTTCGCATTTCGGGGCTTCAATACAAGACGGACATTACATACGGGCAGCATGGAGGTATTTGGATGTTTTTTGGTGTGTCTTTTTGTTACGAAGACAGTTGGTATCCATTTGCAACCGTTATATGGACATGCACTGCTACGCCGAGACCCCCTGTAACTCAGAGAAGCCACGGAGGACTCTGAAACTTCTCCCAGCCCTTAGTCGACATGAGGGTGAGTAGATAATGAGTGAAATTTCAATTTTGGGTGAACTATCCCTTTAAACAACGAAACAAAATAAAAGTAGGACCTTAAACTTTAATAAAAAAGCTCCTCAGATTTAATAAGTAAAGTGAACCTTTATTTACCGATCATGAAGTACGCCACGCAGCTGAAGACGATGGCGGGGATGGTCCTCAGCGTGATGATGTCAGACAGGATCTTCGACAGGAAGTAGACAGACAGTCTGTAGTAACCGCTGATGTACTCATGACTGTGGAGAAAGAGAGAAACTCATCAAGAAAAAAACAATCTCCACCGTTCTAAAAATAGCTTTCACCGACAATTAAAGGTAACGAACCTACTGCTATGACTATAGGGATTATGGTAATGGGCCAGTTTGCCAAAATGTCGAACTATCCCTTTAAAAAAAGTTTGTGTTGACTTGACTAACTCGTGTTGACTCACAAAATGCAGATTAAACCCTTCACTGATTCATCTACAGCTTTGAGTCAGGGCATGGTTAGCCTAGCTTAGCATAAAGACTGAAAACAAGACAGCATTTTTGTTAATGTACCCATTTTATGAATGAGATTTACTCCTTAAATAAGACATTTTTAGAGGTCTTATTTCCCAGGCTAGCTGTTTTTACCTGTTTTCAAGCCAAGCTAAATAAGCTAACTACATCCTGATTCTCAGATGTAAACTGGATATCTGCATTTCCTCAATTCACTTAGGCTAAAAACAACAAACAAAAAAACCTTGGGAGGATCTCAGTTTTTCCCACAGAGTGCCTGAATTGTTGACCTCCTACTTAGTATGGTAAATAATTACTACTACTACTACTACTCTCGCTTGACAAATATTTATTTCGTGTGCCAAACTCACATGAAGAGTTTCCTCTCGGAGATGAAGAGTTCAGCCGACGACAAAGAGCTGAAACACTGATTCACTGTGATGAAGAAGAGAGCACCGAACCTGACGATACAACGTGACGAGATACGATCTGCATCAATACACTAACCACATTATTATATATACAGTATATATTGACATGAAACAAATTGACATATTATTACCTGTTCTGCATCCCACTCTGATTATCTTGGACGTCATAGAAGATGGCGCCTACGACCAGCGCGAGGAACATGGTTACAGCTACCTGAACGGAGCACAAACACATTAGCATCAAGCATGTACGGTATAAAAGCTGAAGAATGCAGTTCCTATACCGGCCACTAGGGGGCACAGAGCAGTGTTCGCTCAGGTCAGGTGTGTCTCTTTGGACGTTTCAGTTGGCAGGTGTTGTGTCGTTACCTGGGCGACGGAGGTCTGCGGGTTGAGCATGAGGTTGCGGAACGTCCTCTTGAGGACCCATCTGAACTGCGTCAGGAAGCCGGTGTGGTAGGTGATGGTTCTGGAGGGTTTGGTGGTCGTCGACGGTTTACCCTGAATTATCCTCTCTGAGGGAAAGACGGCGACGGAGCAGCTTCAGTTTTAATTCTTTACAAAAATTATATTGCGTATTTCTGCACATTTAAATATGAATTACGGCTCAATTAGGATAATTATTATTAGTCAGAAAGGAGTACATTCTTTCTTGTGACATCACAAATATATATATAATGTTATAGCCTTGATAACAGTTAAACGTTATTTCCGTCACATACGAGGACCGCAATTTCACACCATACAACAATCACAGCTTAATATAAACGTATTTCATAGAGGCTACTGCAATAATACACAAAAATATGCATTCAAACCTCAACAAATAACTTAAAATTTCTAAATTCTAACCGTTTAAGACGAGGGCTGCCCTGTTTTGATGCTGTTGTGACGTCAAGTCGGAAAGTCAGTATCAGTATCTGAGTTTTAAAGCAACTACAAAGAACTTTAATTTTAATTGTTGATTTTGGCAACCTCCCTGTGGACAAAAGCAGAAGGTTTCTCTCTGCCATGATGAAAATATAGCAATGAAATTGAGCTCGGTTTTCACTGGCTAGCATGGCAACAACTCAATGCTAATTTATAGCTTCGTCAGGTGTGCTGTCTCTTCCAGTCCGAGTGCCAAAAATCGTTTTGTCCGGTGGACCGACCCTACTACTGCCTCTCGAAGGAAGAGTTAAGACTATTTAGAAATGGCTTATCTTCCCACCGATGGCCTCATTTGCTGTTGTAGGTCGTTTGCATATCCAGTTAAAAGTTCTTTGTAGTTGCTTTAATATAACCTACCTATATAAGGTAAATTTACCTTTATACAGTATTAGAGCTTTAACGGTTTTGTGTGAAGCGTCTCTAGGGTCTAAATTCGCTCCATATACATGACAGGTTAGATGGTTCTTTACTATCCATAAAGACATCGACCCTGTGATCTCCTTGTACCCACCCAGCTCTGCTTTGGTCTGTTTATAGTAGTGACAGTTTCTGTACTCCTCCACCAGCTTCTCCTCGATCCCCCGCCTGGACATCGTCACTGCGTCGGAATCTAGATCTGGACAAAATGACAAACTTTTAGACACAAATTACTTTATTTGAAGGTAGTAACTATTAAATAATAAATTATAAGTCATTATAATATAATAAATTATAATAAAGTTGATTTGAATCCACACCTTCTCCGTCCGTGTTGCAGATGACCGCTGTCGAGTCTCCGTTGATGACGTCCAGGAAGAAGTCAGCGGGGTTGTTGTGGGGCTCACAGGTGTATCCTGGGAAATGAAGTTTTATTAAGAAAAAGTGTAAAAGGTTATCTTTACATGACACTGTGTCATACTGTATTGATGAAGTTATCCAAGTGTTCCTTACCGACGTCTGAGAAATAGTCCAGAGCGCTCTGTGCCGGCCCGTGGTAAACCTGACGTACAAGAAGAGTTCATATGTAAACATCATGAGGCTGGTGAACGACACGAAACAACGAAACAACGACGTGAAAGTTTGAGGAGAGAGAACGTGTGACGGACCTGTTTGCCGGTGACCAGCAGGGTGAGGCTGTCGAACAGGCGGTAGATGGAGTATCGGGGCTGGTGGATGGACAGGATGATGGTCCGACCGTTGTTCGCCATCCTGAGGAAATGGGCGGAGGAATGACACTGAACACCTGGACTTTGACTTTAATTAATATTGACTTTAAGACAATCAGTTCTAGAAATTATGAAGCCTCAGGTTCAAGTTGCATTTAATGATGAATGGTTGCAGTATATCAATCTTATATAGTGACAATAGGTCAATGTTGTTTTTTGCTTGTGTCTGCTGCCCCCAAGTGGCCAAAATATGGAAGTGCAAAAAAAAAAAAGGTGATTTCTTTGTGTCTGTGTGTGTACCTCTTGAGCAGCAGCAGCACAGAGTTGGCGGTACTTGCGTCGAGTCCTGTGGTTGGTTCGTCCAGGAAGAGGACGGACGGGTCGATGATCAGCTCCATGCCGATGTTCGTCCTCTTCCTCTCGCCGCCCGAGATCCCACGAATCAGCTGGGTGCCCACCTGCACACACACACACAGGTTTATACCTCTATACTTAGGAGGATGTCTGTTACACCAGTGGTTGTCAAACGTTTTTCAAGGACCTCTAAATTGACACAAATTAGACCACGGACCCCCATTGCAAACACCAGAAATACACAAATATTTATCTGTGACTGAAGAATGTTATATTTGGAAATATTGTAGATAGATTTCTGGAAAAAAAATTGGTACAATTTCTCCAAAAACATTAAAACATTTCTATTAAAAAAAGTGTTAAATTCTAGAAGAAACTGGTAAAATTTCTAAAAAAAATTCTAGTAAAAGCGGTAAAGAAATAAAAAGTGATAATTAAAAAATGTGGTGAAAATTTCTCAAAAAACTTTTTTAAAAATTCTAGAAAAAAGTGGTAAAATTTCTCAAAAAGTGGTAAAATTTCTCAAAAAGTGGTAACATTTCTCAACAAGTGGTAAAATTTCTCAAAATTTTTTTTATTTTATGTGAAAAGCGGTAAAATAAGAAAAAAAAAAAAAAAAAAGATATTTAAAAATGTGGTGAAAATTTCTCAAAAAACTTTTTTAAAAAATCTAGAAAAAAGTGGTAAAATTTCCTCACCTTGGAGTCGGCCACGCGGCCCAGCCCCAGCTCCTCGATCAGCTTGTTGACCTTCTGCTCCTTCTCCTGCTGAGAGATGCAGGTCGGGAGGCGCAGCGCCGCCGAGAAGCTGAAGTTTTCTCTGACCGTCAGCGTTCCCATCACCACGTCGTCCTGCAGACCGGACAGTATTACACATCTGTACCCACTTTTATCTTAAAGGGATAGTTCACCCAAAATTCAAATTGCACTCATTATCTACTCACCCTCATGTCGAAGAGTGGTACTCTTCTTCGTAACAAAAAGACACACCAAAAAACATCCAAATACCTCCATGCTGCTCGTATGTAATGTCCGTCCTCTTCCTGGTTCGGATTCGGAAGAGGAGCTTCCGCTACAAACAAGCTTGAAACACTGCAAAAACTCAAAATCTTTCCAAGAATATTTGTCTTATCTTGTCAAAATGTCTCAATTTTAGTCAAAACTAAACTCTTTCCACTTAAAATAAGACTCATCACCTAAAAATTAACTTGTTTTTAGATCATTTTCACTTGTTTCAAACTAATTTTCAATTGAAATAAGTAGAAAAATCTGCCAGTGAAAGGAAGTTTTTTATGCTTGTAATAAGAAAGAAAAACTTGCTCCACTGTCAGATTTTTCTACTTATTTCAAGTGGAAAATTTGCTTGAAAAAAGTAAAAAGTGTCTAAAACCAAGCTACTTTTTAATGTGATGAGTCTTGTTTTAAGTATGATGAGATTTATTTTGACTAGAAATGACATTTTGACTAGAAATAAGACAAATATTCTTGATAAGATTTTGAATTTTTGCAGTGAATATAGACTTATTTAATTTTTTTCGGAACAATTTCGCATTTCGGGGCTTCAATACAAGACGGACATTACATACGAGCAGCATGGAGGTATTTGGATGTTTTTTGGTGTGTCTTTTTGTTACGAAGACAGTTGGTATCCATTTGCAACCGTCATATGGACATGCACTGCTACGCCGAGACCCCCTGTAACTCAGAGAAGCCACGGAGGACTCTGAAACTTCTCCCAGCCCTTAGTCCACATGAGGGTGAGTAGATAATGAGTGCAATTAGAATTTTGGGTGAACTATCCCTTTTAAAGATATCTTGTCATATTTGATGCATAATTGATTATTATTGGCATTATTGATGTGACTTTCGACCTCCTTGAATAACCCGACGCAGCTGTGTGCGACTCAAACACACTTGGCCTGAGAAGCCGCTCCTATTGTTAGGTGCAGACTTTTCCTGCCTCGACCAGGAAGCTCTGCTGAATCAAAGCGCCTTCCTGCCCCGTCTCACCCACCTGGACCACGTATCCAGACAGACACTTGAAGTTCGCCGGCTGCGGAGCTCCGTCGATCAGGACCTCTCCCGTCAGACCGGCCGGGTCCTTTCTGGCCGCCAGGACGTCCAGGAACCTGAACGAAACAGGTTCAACAACAGCTGCTGTCAGGAAGCTCTTATTTACATACGCTTATCTCATTCATTTTTTTTTTATATACTTTATTTACAGTTTTTAACTTTACAAAACTGTACAAAACACAACACAGTAAGGGAACAGTCACACATAAAAGAAAACAGAAGAAATGAAAAAGAAAAAAGGGGCTGCCAGACATTTGTAAATTTACCTTTTACATAAATAGACTTACAGAAAAAAAACATAGTTGCAGTTGTTAAAGGGATAGTAGCATTTTTTTTAAGTGGGTTGTATGATCTACAAATAGCCCCTAAGTACTTTAATTGCAGTAGAAGACTCTCTGCACTCCTCCCGTTAGCAACGCCAGCCCATAATAGCCCTGCCCAGAGATTTACAACATACATTGTTGTGAATGGACCCAAAGAAACGGCCTATTTTCACGGCCTAAAAGAGGTTTTACCTGAAAAAAAATACACAGTTCCATTGTTCGCTATAATATGATTTTTTCCAGCCCTTCAAAGTGCAGGAAAAACACAGTTTTTATTTGGACCTAACCAACTGCTGATCGGCGGGCGCTAACCCTGGGCCGGAGGGATACGTGAGTTGGTTAGGTCCAAATAAAAACTGCGTTTTTCCTGCACTTTGAAGGGCTGGAAAAAATTATATTATAGCGAACAATGGAACTGTGTATTTTTTAGGCCGCGAAAATAGGCCGTTTCTTTGGGTCCATTCACAACACTGTATGTTGTAAATCTCTGGGCAGGGCTATTATGGGCTGGCATTGCTAACGGGAGGAGTATAGAGAGTCTTCTACTGCAATTAAAGTACTTAGGGGCTATTTGTAGATCATACAACCCCACTTTTAAAAAAATGCTACTATCCCTTTAAAGTAAAGCAAGTACCATGTGAAAGTTTAAGTCAGGTATCACACCTGACATTGGGTCAGGAAGGGTCCCCAAATTCTCTCTAATCTGTTCTGTTCATTGGGTTTGTGCAGGCGCAGTCTTTCCATTTGAATAACCGATAACATCTCGCTGAGCCACGCTTATCTCATTCATAAAGAAACATTATTAAAACACGATAACAACTTTATTTATACTAATGTACAGTAAACATCCAGTAAGCCTGTGCATATTCTCATTTGTCCAGGTCATAGTATCTCAAAGGAATTTTAAGTCGAAAGCAAACCAAGTCCAGTTGCTTTCGACTTAAAATTCCTTTGAGAGTAAACGTCCAGATTTCCCTGTTACATCATCTGGTTCAGCAAAGCCAGCTGTTTTTTTGCGAATTTTGTGGAACATTTGTACAAATTTATTTTTGTATGTTTACATGAGCAGTTAAGTGGAACTACAATTACAGCTTGACAAGGCCAGTAGGCGCGTTTCCACTGCAGGAACCCCCCCCACAGGGCCGCTTACAGGAACCTTTACGGGGCCAAACAGAGTCCCTGCTTGGGGGTCGGTACTCGGATCGGCCCTGAAGAAGTCCCAGTGGGGCTTGAGATTTACTCTGTGCTGATTGGTCAGACTCAAAGCAGGATGTGACGCTAAGAGGAAGCCCCGAAATAAGACGCATTTTTATAACCCAACGTTACTAAAAACGGAAAAACGGCCAGAAAAAAGAGAGAATAACTCAGTAAAAGACAAGAGATTGTGATCAATATGCAATCGCGGGATTATGTGACGATCGAGACGGCAATTAAAAACCCTGTATTTTTTTTTTTTAGAAAGCGTCTATACTGCCAGAAAAAACAACAACAAGAGCAGTAAAAAAAAATGCTGCACAATGACCATGCAATGATCGAAACTGTTGCACGTTGCCATAAGACCCCGGTGGGTCCTACTCTGCAGTGGAGACACGGCCACTGAGAGGACCGAGTGAGAGGACGGTTCCTGTAGAAGTTCCTACCCCCTCCTTTTACCAGGAACTCCTGCAGTGGAAACGCGGCTAGTGGCCCTTTATCTGGTCAACGAAACAATCGACAAGCAAGTCGGCTAGCTGCTCATTGGTAGCATGTGGAGAGATGAGAATATGGACTCTTTACATTTAGTATTGTAGCTTGTTTCTTCTGTTACACGTTTTGTTCAACTTCAGTCAAAGCCGGAGCATGTGTCGTGTATCGAGGCCATTTTAGGTCCGATTGATGCAAACCTGAGTAATTTGACCCCCAACTGCATTATCTGGGTCACTTTATTGTGATTTCAGTGAGTCAGTGTGATTTCAGTTGGACAAACATGTTCACATGGATTTTGTTTTTTTATGTAAACGTAGCTACTGAGTTTTCTGTCTTGGCAAACACACGTTGTTGTTTTTCCAGTTCGTTTCCAGATTAAACAACGCCTACAGCGAAAGCCTTGACATGTCCACAACCTCGACCGTGACCCCATAATGATCTGAGTAGGTTTGATCTAAGTGTTCCTAGTAAAAAAAACAGTCATCACACCCACCAAAAAACACACACACCCACATTATGTGCAACACTCACGATGACTTGCCGCTTCCTGTCGCTCCCATGATGGCGTTCAGCCCCGGCTTCATGATCCCACTGAGAGAGAGAGAAGGGGAATAACATATGGTTATATTATTAGTATTATTATTATTATTATTATTATTATTATTATTATTATTATTATTATTATATACATTGTTCTCGGTGTAGAAAAGAAATATCATGAGCAATACAAGTGCTGCAGAGCCAAGCTATAGGCTAATTTAAATATAACAATGAATGAATATTGCCTAAATATTGCTGTGTCTGTAAAAGAGACTAAAATTGTTCTGTGATCTACAATTTCAGTTTCAGTTCTGCGTCTCTGTGGCAACCGTTGGAGACCTCTGTGATCCCTGGTGTCGTGTCGTCATGTTTTCTTAGGAACTGAAAGTCGTGTTTGTGGCTTTTTTTCCCCCCCTGCGAACCGAGAATATATCGACAGTTTGGTTTTGACGAAGCTGTTTTGAAATTCATGATTCATGTTTTGGTCGTAGTGCCGGGAGAAGATACTTCCCTCTCTGCAACGCATCAGATCATTACTCAGCTAATTTCATATGTGACACTGAACTCTTTCAACACTGCAACCATGACACTGCAGTTTTATCCTGCCTCAGAGATGATGGCTCCTTCTCTCTTTCTTTCCACCTTTATTCCAATAATTACTTAATATTTATAGATAATTATTAGGGGTGGGAATCTTTTACGATTCAATTTGATCCTGATTTTCGGGGCTACGATTCGATTCAAAATCGATTTTCGATTAAAAACGATTTGATTCCTAATGATTTCTGCTTCAGTCTATCTGTGTGCAAAGGATCCTCATGATCTACTCCAGTCTGCTTTGCAAGACAGAATGACTAAAGTCTCTTTTTCACATTTATTGAGTTTTAAACATTTATCCATGCTTAGATGGAATTGTTGAAGCAATATCACATATTGTTTAAGTAACAAAATTAAAAGTGCCTCTTTAAAATAGTGCAGTTAACCATGCTAATTCTAAGGAAATAGAGGCTGACAGCCAGCAGATTTGTTTCATTTTTTTAAATCGATTTTGGGACATTTTATATCGATTCTGAATCGCAGAATTGCAATTCTTATGTGAATCGATTTTTTGGCACACCCCTAATAATTATTCCAATTTTGTGTAGAAGAAACTTTGTGATTTCAATATTAAACTTTATTTCTTTAGCTGTCCCCAGAAGTGGAAAGCAACCGTCTTCTATCTTTCCTCTATTGATGGCTGAACATTAGCCATGTAGCACTTACAAAGCTCATAAATGATTCAATTAAGTTAAAAGGGTTTCAATGGGTCTTTACAGAGTGAATAATGAGGGAGAGTTCATGTGGTAGAGAGGTGGGGAAACCACTGAGAAACCCTTTTGACTTTTTACTGACTGTGCAAAAACTGTGAGGCGACTTCCCCCTGTCCAACGTCAGATCATTAGTCAGAAAATCTTAGAAAACATGACACCGTGAAACCGTGATGGTGCATTTTTTTTCCACTTCTCTTTCAATCAGCAGATTTCAGCTTCTCTCTCTAACTCACAGCAGGAAGTGAAAATCAACAAAATCTCTAAACCAACAGAGAAAGACAAGAGGTTAAATTTTCCCACCGGCTCGCTTGGAGGGAAATGAAAGCGAGGATGAGGGGAAGCTCAAGTTGTGTTCACAAACCTCCTCATATTTACATGTAGCCTACAAACCAAATGTTTAACTTCCTTCCCACTCGTGATAACAGATGAACAGGGGCTCTCGCAGTTGCTGCTATCACGCTACGAAGAATGCGTGACCTGTGACAAGCTGCAGGTGAAATTGTTCGGTGCACGATCGTAAATGATGATAGTATAAGGTGAATGTGCATAAGCTGTGAGTTGATAAACAGTGAACTTGTCCGTTATGCATCGTTCACACGTGTATACCGATCGACTGATGCAGTAA
The DNA here is from genome assembly GCF_905171665.1 of Trachurus trachurus. NCBI lineage: Eukaryota > Metazoa > Chordata > Actinopteri > Carangiformes > Carangidae > Trachurus > Trachurus trachurus. Next base: position 8,763,148 of record NC_139909.1, on the reverse strand, counting down.
AACGTCTCTGTAAAACAAAGAGCAGGCTGCTGAGGCTGAATCCTCCTTCAACTTTGACTCAGGCTGGTCAATGATTACACACAACACCGAACAATAAAATACCAGTGATACCACCACCAGCTGTAAACTGTACACATGCAAACACATGCAAGCTCTGCACTTTGACCAATTACATTTTTCATAACAGTCAAAGACCTTGGGCGTTTTATAACAGAGTGCAATCAAGGACATGATGGGTTGCGGTCAGGTGTTGTTGGTGTTTTAATTAAACTCAACTTTATTTGTACGGTGCCAAATCATAATACCCAGTATCTCAAGGCTCTTTAGATAAAACCCTTACAGAGGGAAACTCGACAGCAGAGGTGTGGACTTGGACTCGGGACTTGAGACTTGACTTGGACTCGAGTCCCAATTTTGATGACTTAAGACTTGCTTGATCAAATCAAAAAAAGACTTGGACTCGCTTGGGACTTGATGCCAAAGACTTGAGACTCTACTTGGACTTAACCCTCTTGACTTGAATTCAAGTCAAGTCACATGAAGCAAGCACAAATATTAAAATAATCACATCAGTGTTGTACTGTAGCAGCCAGTCAGAGACGTTCTAATAGAACCCACTCCTGTTCTCAGTCTTGGCTGTATGATTAATGCCAACACACCAAAGCCTACCACACACATAAAAATAATCTGGCTGATTTTGCCCCGATTTTCCCCCTTCCGACCAAAGACAAAAATTATCTTAGGCTTTTAAGATTATTTTATGAGATTCTGGTTCTGGATTGTGGTGTTTTAAGATTTAAATTCTCCCGACAATCGGCTCGTAAAACGGTTGGCGCCGACAATCGTAAATATTAAACATGTTCAATATTTACGATTGTCGGCTCCGATAATCGTGACCGTTTGGATCAAAAGTCGGCTTGTGTGTGGGGGAACTCGACAATCCTGAGTCACCGGCTCCGCGGAATGTGACGTGAAATTGAATGTAACCAATAAATAAGCGATCTGACTGCAGCACACGTAGCATAACAAACCAGTGTGGCTAACGGCTCCATGGCTACCAATGACGGTTTAATAGAGTATCTTTGATGGCTAGCATCAACAGAGAAGCTACGTCAGATCACATTCGATCACGGAAGATTTCTGGTGTGTTACTGTAGGCCTACGTCAATTTTAAATAGCATAATAACAACTTAACAATTGAAGCGTGGTCATGATCTTTATGTATCATTAATTATAATCGCTTTGTTTGGGACTCGAAACAAAAATCTTTGGACTTGGTTGGGACTCGAAACAAAATCTTAGGACTTGGTTGGGACTCGAAACAAAAATCTTAGGACTTGGACTTGACTTGGGACTTGAGAGCAAAGACTTGAGACTCTACTCGAGACTTGAGAGCAAAGACTTGAGACTCTACTTGGACTTGCAACATAGGGACTTTCTCCCACCTCTGCTCGACAGTAAATCTGGGGTTGGGTTTGTTTGGCAAATTCTTAAATGTGAAAATAAACTGATTCATTAATATTTGTGTATGGGAGTGATGCACAAAATTGTTCAGAGACATTTGAAACTGAAATTCTCTTTGAACTATAAAAAACATTTGAATGAATAAATCTAAATAATCGGCTCTGCTATAATAGCTAGCATGTTTAGCAGGTATAACGCTGATTCCAAGCTTTCATAAAAAAGGAAATTAAATCGTTTTTATTTGGTTTAGCCTACACCAAGCTGCTAAGATTGACAAATCTATAATGTCAACAAACCATTAATGTAAGATACTAGCATTAGCGAACCCAGCTAGCCAGCTCACTACGTGCAACAGTAAATTTTACTTTATAATTATGAGCAAACTTGAATTTTTGTACAATTGTATGATATGAAATCAGATCAGAGTTTAAGCTAGTCCTATAGTATGAAGTTTACACTTTCAGTTTCCATAGCAGGTATAATGCTGACCGTGTTCACCGTCTTAATGGTAGGATCTTGGCATTCATTGATGAAAAGGTCTTTTGTTTTACAGATACTTGGTCAAAAAGTAGGAATAAATGTCTGTGCCAAATTTCATGCCACTGCGTCCAACGGTTGTTGAGATATTTCAGTCTGGGATCGTCCTGCTGCTGCCCACTAGCTACCATGATGCTAGCATCGTTAGCGGCAAAAATATGACGTTTAACAGGATTTTTTTGTGTGTGTGGTTTGGCGAAACACACAACATTTTACACCCTGGATTTTCTCACTGAGTCGTGTTGCAAAAAATATGGAGGCAATTCAGCATCCTGCCACTGCGTCTGTTTGTTGATTCAAGCCCAGAGTCATTGTTTTCTGACGAGCTTCTGTAGCCGATGGATGTGTGTGTGTGTGTCATAGAAGGAAAGTGGGAACCTGAGTCTCCTGACAAAACAAACTTCCTTCCTTTGCCTCCAGATTTGAGTGTGTGTGTGTGTGTTTGTGAGTGTGTGTGTGTGTGTGTGTTTGATCCACGCAGGCCTTGATCGAGTCACGTTGGCCTCCCAGGTGAACTCCTGCCGGCACGTACGCAAGCTAACACAATGACTAGAGACTGAACAGCCTCAGTTTACCAAACTCATTCACCTGACCCTGAAACTGGCTTTAATGGCCAAATGAATCTGATTTCACACCATTATTTAAAATTATGAATTTGAACATTTAAATTCAACTTGTCCACCAAATTGGGTCAATTTTGATCAAAAAAAACTCTTATACTATGATTTTAATTTTCGTACCAACATTTACCTCATAGCATAGGCTACAGGTAAAGTTGTGTTTGTTTTTTTAAATGGCAGGAGCAGTTTTAATAATTTATAAAAGCAAGTTTTGTTCGGTAGCTCATTTCGATCCATCCATCCATCCCAACTCACTTGAGGTCGACGAGGATGTCTTTGGTCGTGGCCTTCTTCCGACAAAAACAGCTTCCTCCCTGCGTCACTTTGTAGTGAATGTTGTGGAAGCTGACCGTGGCGCCTTGCCGCTGTTGGCCCGAAGCTGCAGGCTGAAAAAGCAACAATTAATTCACTCAAAAACCCTGAAATTCGCGAAAATTTTTCAAATACATCTAATATCATTAGCAAGAAAGGAAAAGGTGTAGAAAGGTACCTGGTGTTTCGAGGCTCCATTTGAATACTCCATTGTTTCTCAGGTCTCTGCTGCCTCGACCTCTCTCTGTCCACAGAACAGGAAACACTGAAGAAACATTTTACCGTTACGAACAATTCTTATAATAATCCACTTCAAGCTACCTTAAAAAAAGCAAATTAAACCTGTTTTTATTTGGTTTACACTAAGATGCTAAGATTGACAAATCTATAATGTCAACAAACCATACTAGCATTAGTGAACCCAGCTAGCCAGCTCACTACGTGCAACAGTAAATTTTACTTTATAATTATGAGCAAACTTTAATTTTTGTACAATTGTATATGAGATCAGATCAGAGTTTAAGCTAGTCCTATAGTATGAAGTTTACACTTTAAGTTTCCATAATATACGTACGGGCTATTTCTCCTATAGCCTTTTGTTTATAATTTTTTATAGGCTATATAACATTGACCAATACTTGATCTTTAGATTGTTTTTTCCCCCAACAGTTAAGTTTTTATTGCTATAAATGATTTATCTGATCCAGGTCCATCCTGGTTGAGGTTGTTTACGAATGCCTAGATCAAAACTTTTACAAAAATGATTACATTTTTGTTTCTGTTTATCTGGACATGGTTAAAATAACTGTTGGCTGTTGTTGAAAAAACAAAATGCAAACACTGAATCTTCAGGGTCCAGTTCAACTGTATCTCCCTCCTGTATTCAGGATTTTTGGCATGTTTTTGTTGTTTTGGTAACTGTAGCTTCCGCATTTGACTGGTTGCAAACTATTTTGCTGAAGATCAATCTGCTGTGACGCTGCTGAAAATCAAACAAAAGGTCTAAAAAAAAAAGTTAAAGTTAAAGCTTCATGTTGTGCATCTGCAACGTATTGATTAATTATTCATTAATTGACCTCCTATTTCTGCTCTGCTAACAACACTATCCAGTCAATAACAATCCTCTTGCTGGTCTTGAACTTGAACCTTCAGCTTTATCTTCATAAAAGCACTAATAAAACTCCACTTTCCAAACACTAAAGTTAAAAATAGAAGATTCTGTCGTACTGTACCTCCTGTAGACAGAAAATCCCAGTGAAAACAGCTCCCGACAGAAATCCAAGGCACAGGACACTGACCAGGAGAGTGTGTGGACACTGACTCCACAGATCAATGTGTGTGTGAGAGCAGCTTGTGGAGAGTGTGTGTGTTATAAGCCCAGTTTTATGACTGAAGGCAAGATAAGAGAAGTAGGCAGAAGGGCAGCTGACAGTGTGTGACTCACACTCTCTCCACACGAGAGCTGTGAGTATTTAAATCTTTATTTCAGTTCCTCAGTGTGAAGGAAATCCTGCTCTCGAATCCTGATTTTAAATACCACATACCACCAAACATAACTTTTTTTTTTAACCAACCTAAATTAACAAACAAAAAAAACAAAAAAAGTTTTAATTTATTCTAGTTAAACTACTGTATCTATAAAAAGTATTAGCCACCACAGTGGGATCCTTAAGGGCATTGTTCACATCTAGTTTGAGAGCTTTAGTTTCCAGTTTATTGTGTTTGCTTAGTAGTTTTTTAAATTTTGCCATAATTTGCCTTTAGCACTTTTTATGATGGAAACAAAGAATTTTAATTAGGGACTATGGGGTTTTATCATGGTCATATGTATGGTTTTAGTATTATAGTAAGTTTTGAGGAGAACTGAGGAGGGCAGGTGGCCAGGTACGAGAGGGTTGACGACAGACTGGCAATCAGAAACTGATGACTGGCAGGTGTGTGAGGGAGAGAGATGGCAGAAGCCACCCAGCCCGAGAACACAGAAGAGGGAGGGGGAAACAAAACGAACAGAGGGTAAGAGATGGGCCAGATCCTGAGGTTATGCTTTCTGTATTTACTTTGCAGCCTTCAAGTTCAAGCAAAATCAAAGGAAATAAAGTTTTTTTTAAAGAAAGCGTCAAATCTAGTTTTAAAACAGACAAAAAAAACATGTCACAAATGTGTTTTCCTGGGCAATAACACAAAATCCCAAAGAGTTAAAGATAACTTAGACTATTTAGGACCGTGATGTAGAGATATGAACACAGGTGAAAATTTAAACTAGGAATGTAAATTATAAATATCCAGTTCTTTTTTACATCATCATAAATACAACATCTCAGCCCCCTCTGCCGGTCAAACCACAGAACTGCAGCACTTCCACCTCAAGATAACAACATTGGGTCCCTGGGTCCTTTCACAGAGTTATGAAACTGCTAAAAAATAAAAAATAAAATAAATAAAAAAGCAAATTTTGGACCAAAATCTAATATTAAAAATAAAATAAGAAGGTTATACATATCGTGGAACATCCCATTAGATCCCTCTTGTATTTTTTAGGCATTTACAGGTTCATGAAAATTAATATATTGACTCTCATTAAAGGTTAAAATTACTATTATTATTACCACGTTTTTAGTTTATATAGGTCAGAAAGACTAGAAACAACTCTTCTGTTTCCATTCTCTCTCCATTTTATTTCAGTTTTTTTTTTTTAACATTTTACTTTGTGTGCTTTTATTTTGTTAAAAGCACTTTGCATGTTCAATCTACCTCATGTCAATGTAATACACATTTATTATGCATGGACTTATCTCCATCTACTGGTGACTGGTGAAAACAACAGTGCTGCTGATAGATCATGTCATATTTTTTACACAAAATCTGTTGATTTCTGAACTTCCAAAATGTTGTTTGACATTTAATATTTAAAAATATAAAATTTAATTCACTAAAAACTTGTTTTTTAGTTATTGTGCTCTTGTTGTGCCTCAGTATTTATGTGGCTCAGTGTTTAAACGGCACATGCACATACACATGCACATGCACTCACGTGGCTCAGGCTGTTTGTTTAACCTTGTTGCTGGTTGGAAGTTGGAACACACCTACTACACTCCTACTACACGCACACACACACAGACACACACACACACACACACACACACAAGTACTGACTAAACAATATTTGGTGAAGGTCAACACACACACGCAGTTGGTCACAAGCTTTTGTGGGTCAAGTTCTAGTGTGTGTGTCAAAGTGTCGTGTGTCGTCACGTTAGCGGGTATTTTCAGTCACTGACACATATTTGACTTCACATGTGTGTATGTTTGTGCGTGTGTGTGTGTGTGTCACCTTGTGGTCACGTGAAGAATTTAGTGGTTTGGTTTATGCATTTGCCAATCAACGCCTCCACCAGCGCCTCGTTCCAGAACAGGAAGGCGGGAAATTCCTGCGACGCTATTGGACGCCTGAGGGAGAGATGAGCTGTCAATCAACCAGGACTCACATCATTCCACAACAACACTGAGAGGGAACTGGACCGCCAATTTCGTGTTCATTGCTAACGACCATGCTAACGGCTATGCTAAGCTAACGACGAAGACAGTGATGGTATGTCACAGTAGTTATAGCAATTAAGGTGCGTAGGATTTAAATAGTTACTTAAATCTACAAACAAAACAAAACATTACCTCCTTACCTTTTGTTTCCCCGGATGAAAGTCTGAGGAGTGAGTTTAGTAAAGATCAGGTTTTAGCTATTTTAGCCAACATGTCTGGACATGCCTGATAGCTACCCTACCAAATCTTCTCTGAAAAGCTGAAATCAAATGATTATTCATTCTTTTTGCTTGAAAAATTTTTGATTATAAAAAAAAAATCACTTTTTATTGATTGATTTACAAATTTTCAGTGTATTAAGGCCACTGTCCTTATGCACTTTAAACTCCATTGAGTCTTTTAAAAAGGATCTGAAGACTCTGCTGTTTTGACAAGCTTTTACATAGGGGTAGGTTTTCTGGGTTTTTGACTTAATTCTGTTTTATACTGTTATGTTTTTATGCTCCTCTGTATTTTAACTGTGTATTCTTGTTTTACTCCCTGTACCTTGCGATTTCCTGATTCTGTTGTGAAGCACTTTGTGAACCCCTTCTATGAAAAGTGCTATACAAATAAAATTTACTTACTTAGGCTACTTACACATCGGGGACGTGACAAATAAAAGACATGAAATGAAATTGTGAATATTTTGCATCAAAACCATTCACACAGGCGGCAATGTGAATATTCAACAGATGCGACTTAATTATAAACTAACGTTTGGCTTTCCATCAGGTGGTTCTTTGCCTCCACGTTATCCCTTAAATCTGTTTAAAACTATTAGCAACTATTATTCAGACGAAAAATACGTCTCTGGTGTGAAAGGGCCTCCTGGCTGGTGGACTTACTGTATATCAGAAGAATGACCTCCTGCTGGGAAAGAAAAGTGTGAATACGTCAACTCAGATCTGTATAAAAAAAAAAACCAAGTGCAGCTCCAGTTGAACATTTCAACCTTTATTCGTGTCCTGTTTGAAAACACTGCAGTGATCCAGCTCCAACGAGCACATTTTGTACCGTATCCGTTTTAAAGTCTCTCACCATCTGAGACACATTGACAAAACGTCAAAAACATCTTCACACAGCCGACAGACTTTTATTTGCCTCCGAGATCAAACTTCAAAACATAACGACACCAGAATTATCTTTGCTGGTAAAAAGAAATAAAACACTTTTTATCATGATCGAACCATTTTATCCTGCCGTTGGTTTTTGTTTCTCTACACAGTCGTTCTTTAATTTAGTCATTTGTTTCATGGCCCAGCAACATAGTAACAATATAATTAAAATACATTTCATTTGATCAGAAAAACTTAAAATATTTGTACACAAGTGATTTTAAACTCCTTAAATTTAAATTATAGAAATGAACTATTCTACTTCCTGTTAGACCCAAAAGGTTGTAATTGTGACAGTTTCTGTTGTCATTGGTCTTTTCTCTATAATTAACTGTTTTAAAGATAAAATCTTTTATCTTCTGGACAAGTTGACAATTTGTAGGAAGTTGAAATAATTTCTCTACATGCACATGATGCAACGCACCACACAACTCCACACCGATACACAAAACCCTTCTGTATGTACAATATATCAATATACACTCTATATACACCGAGGACTAGTCAGGGGCCTCGTCCGGCACATTCACGGATGATTTAGAGTTTGGAAAATGTTTGTGTCCTTCAAGTAAACGTAAAAAAAAAATATTGTGTGTTGTAGTTTTTTTGTAGTTTGTGTGTCGTCTACTACGCCCATCTCCCACTCGAAGCGAAGTTCCTGCTCATGCTGTAGCCGGCGGTGGAGCTCTGTTGTTTCCCCCAGGCGCCGAAGGGGACGATGATGATGGTGGAGTTGTCCTCGGAGCCGTACTGTAGCGCCTTAAAAAAAACAACAACACAACATCACGTCACGTCATGATTACGCGTCAATCATGGAGTCAACATTGGAGGGGGACCAAATCTCTCTCTTTCTATAGTTATATATATACACCGTACTTTCCAGACTATAAGCCGCTACTTTTTCTTGCCCCGGTGTTCCAGCTCTCCTCTCTGCACCGCAACACAAACGCGCTCCGTAACCCGTAATCTTTTGTTCATGACGGTTAAGACTACACAAACACACACGCCATAACATCGTAAATGTTATGTAACGTATTGATTTTTTGCCGGCTTCGTTGTAAACAAATGCACATGGGCGAGAGGAGCGTAACCAAAACAGCAGAAAAGCGAGCGGACTTGCACAGTTCCCGACTGTCTTTCTGTGCAAATATCTCATGTTACAACATGAAAACCTGCGGCTTATAGGCTATTGAAGTGCGGCCTATATATGTATTTTCTTTTAAAATTTAGCTGGTGCAGCTTATACTCAGATGCTCTATACACTGTAAAACCTCAAAATCTTACCAAGAATATTTGTCTTATTTCTAGTCAAAACAAATCTCATTAGACCTAAAATATGTATATTTATACATATACATACATAGTTATACATAAGAAAGTAGCTTGTTTTTAGACACTTTTTACTTCTTTCAAGTCTATTTTCATTTGAAATAAGTAGAAAAATCTGACAGTGAAGCAAGTTTTTCTTTCTTATTACAAGCACAAAAAACTTGCTTTCACTGGCAGATTTTTCTACTTATTTCAAGTGAAAATTAGTTTGAAACAAGTGAAAATGATCTAAAAACAAGTTCATTTTTAGGTGATGAGTCTTATTTTAAGTGGAAAGAGATTAGTTTTGACTAGAAATGAGACATTTTGACAAGAAATAAGAGTTTTTGCAGTGTAGTCCGGAAAGTACGGTAAATTCGCTAACACATGGGATCGTTCTTTATTTTTGAATCAGCTAGCTATATATTGGGGGGGGACATTTTGAGCATATTTGAATTTTGGGGGGGATGTGTCCCCCCCAAAATTCGTCACGTCGTCAGCCGACTTCAAAACAAGACAGTAAAAGAACAAGAGGCGAGATTCGTAGAGACACGTCGTCTTACCTGCTGAGCGATGACGTCCGCCGCTTCTGTGGGGTCGTGGCACTGGTTGATGGCGTCGCAGATCTCCTGGTCGCTCAGCAGGAAGTTGATGCCGTCTGTGGTCAGGGCGAGGAAGGAGTCGCTGGCGTGGTGAATCTGTTGTTGGGAGGAAAACAAGACGACGAGTTTACAGGAGTCGTTTTTTTTTTATGTATTACCGCACTATGTTGTGGCTAGTGACATGTCGATGTCTTGGATGCTGTTTTTTTGTCTTGTGTTTGTAATGCTTGCTGCAAATCCAATTTCCCTCGGGATATGAATAAAAACTGAACTGAACAGATCAGCGGCTCTCGACCTTTTTCTCCGCTCGGACACATCTCTAAAAAAATGTTGGCGATGCTGCGACTCACGTTTAGCCGCCGCGTGTCTGGCTCAGCGATGACGCCGTTGGATTTCAGGTGGAAGTCTCCGATGCTGCGAGTCATGGCGAGCCGCCCGTTGACGTTGGCCTGGCCCACGCTGTTCCACGTCACGTAGCCGCCGAACTTCTGGATCCTGAAGAGGGAAAAACAAACTCAG